>NC_135502.1:93458787-93758787 GCF_052857255.1 Amblyomma americanum | reverse complement strand
CCGGCTATACCGCGCGTTGTAGGCGAGACGTAACACCTTAGCGGGGACAGCAACCAATAAGATTACAAGCGACCCACCTCACCAATCAGTGGTTAGGGAAAGGAAAATAGGGTTTCCGCCAACTAATCACACATTGGGGAACGAGTAATGACTAAACGTTTGGGAAAGGAGTGGTTGCAATCAAACACACAAACAGCACAACCACGACTACCATTTCCCACGGCACCACAATTACCACATTCCTAACATCGTCATCTGTGTTCTCTTTCGCACACTTACATGCGAGACAAACATCTGCCGACGAGACGATCACTCAAGCTGTTTACAGAAAAACGAGAAGACAGTCGTTAAGAGAAGAATGCGCATCATGGTCCCTCGGCTCCTACCCAGCCGTATCTCCTGCATTCCCGAAGCCTCTGTAACACCTTGACGCCGGAAACATTTAGACAGCTGTACCGGGTTAGGCTTCCTCAAGACGGGTTAATGCCGTGACGGCGCGGAGAATACAAGGACGTCCTCTGCAAGAAGGGGAGGCAGGGACGGGACGGGTCCCTTTGTGGGCGACGCGCTGATCACAATAGGCAGTTTTAGCTGTGGGTACGCAACGGCCTAGCGTACGCAAGGAGTTTGCGGGGACGGTAGTGCGCATGCGCAGAACACAAGCGCAAGCCCTGCGTCTTGCGTGCTTACGCTAGCCAGCGGACTTTGCGTTGCGGCGCTTGCGTGGCTTGCGTACGCAAACGTTGACAAGATGGCGGCGCCCTGGTCGCCCGCTTCGGAATAAATACATGTCGCCACTGGATTCTCCGACGCAATAGTTCGCTCAAATGGTAGCGGTTCGCTTTTATTTCGCCTACTCTTGCCCACACGCAGCGGTATAAGCGATAACTAGCCCCTGTTTTACAGATAATTTGGCGATTTTCAAGCTCCTAGGCCTAAAGGCGCGCTCACACTAGCGGGAAGCTTCCCGCACCGGCACAGCGTCGACGTCGACGCTGCCTCGCAGCTCTACAGAATTGACGCTCACATTGCGCGCGTTTTCTCGCTGCGGTTGTCTTGGAATGTGCAGAAAGGAGGCGCTGAGGGAGGACCCGAACGAGCAGAAAGAGAAGGGGATAGTCACGTGACACCAGAGAAGACTGGAAAGCGCACCCTTTTCTCGCGTCGTCGTCTTGATCGTCTGCTAGCTCCCCTCCCGTCGCCCTTTTTGTGTTGAGGATGACTTTTTCGAGCGATGAGCTGTTGGCTACGGTAAACGTACTTATTACTTGTTTGTTCGCTGCTTCTGCACCGTCTCAAGTCGCATGTTCATGCTGGCAAAGCAGCCGCCGAGTGCCCGGCCGGCCGGCCGGACGCGCGCAGCCTCCGCCTCCGGCGACGGGGTCACTGAACTGGGACCGACGTCACGGTTCACGGTCGGCGCCCATTGGCTGTTCTCGTCAGCGGCATGGGAAAAATAGGTACCGAACCCATCGCTCCGCGGGATGGCAGAGCAGGCTGTCCGCGGGAGAAAAACCGGCTTGCGCGGGAAGCGGCACGCGGAAAACGTCCTGCGTTGCGCGTTTTCCCGCCAATGTGAGCGCGCCTTAACTGAATGCAGTGTGTTTTCCTCGTAGCCACGACACCTGGCGAAGCAGTTTTCTAGCTTTTAGCCAGTTCTTACATTTTCTTCGGTTTGCATAGTTTTTCTTCTTTGAACAAAAAAAGGCTCCCAATGCACTCACACTAGTTATCAGTAATCACGGATGAAATTTTCTTCAACCGAGCGTTGATGTGGTTTGACTTCTTGTCACTAGATGGCGCCACGTGCGCCTGAGGGACGCTACCGCTGGGTCAGCTAAAACTATACTTCGGAGCGGACAGCATAACGCACGCAGCGCTGTAGCGCTTTGCGTACTCAAGCACTTGCGTACGCACAACTAAAACTGTCTAATACAACCACTCGCGACCCCACTGGTACGGCCTTCCTCGCGAACACGAGACCGACTAGTTCGCGGAAAGGTCAGCGAACATCACACGTAGTATGAAGGATTTGTCGAAAACTCAACGGGAAAAACTAGAACAAATGCTCGTGCGGGGTTAAATAGCCCCTCCTGGTGTTTTCGTGCGTTTTTTTTTCTTCTATGAAACGAGTTTTTCTTGGACGTTGACGTCTAGTCTTTCCATGGTGAAGATTGGTCCACTCTTCTCTGAATAGCCGTGCAAACGCATTGCGGACTTCCAGTCGGCCACATTCAACAGCAGCTGTGAC
This sequence comes from Amblyomma americanum, assembly GCF_052857255.1. NCBI lineage: Eukaryota > Metazoa > Arthropoda > Arachnida > Ixodida > Ixodidae > Amblyomma > Amblyomma americanum. Next base: position 93,756,536 of record NC_135502.1, on the reverse strand, counting down.
GCCAGCGCAGGGTCATGACAGGAACGAGACACAGAAGTCTTAGTTTGAACTTTTCACTTGCTGAAGAAATTCCTGGATTCTTGCTGGACGTGTCATTTTTTTTTTTTTGCTATATAAAGTGCTCAAAGCTGGCGAGTGACTGTGAGTGATGTGCATTTCCGCGCCTTGATGTCAGATGGGCCAGCGGGAGGCGATCTCTGTGCCGGCAAAAAGTAGCCAGTCGCCGAGGGAGCAACACTTCTTCCAAGAAAACCATTGAGGAGTGCGCAGTGAGCTCGGGCTCACGGGAGACTACGGATGGGCGGCAGTATTTAGCGGCACCACGGTGTGCTGAAACGGAACGGTTGAACCACTCTTTCGAAGGAGCCACGTCACCAGTACCGGAAAAGTCTTTGGATTCGGGCAGCAGGGCGGTGGAAGCGGAATGGAAAGCTTAGAAGCATTGTCGGTAAAAGGTATCGCACTGCAACAAAGGCTCAGTGCTGGGCTGGACGTCTCCTCTGCGGTCCCGTCGCCTCGACCACTTAGTTGGCCGCGAGCGACGACCTCGTCCGTGTTGCGCCCCTTAAAACGTCCGTCCAAAAAGAAGCATAGAGTTGAACTCCTTCCCTCGAGTGACGGTAAAGCAATGCCGCCATCGTATTCTCGGTCGTTTCTCCCCCATCCGCGCGATCAGCCCGCCACAGTCGCAAGTTCTTTTACACATTCACTCGCTATAATTGCTCGTCCATCAAGTGAGGAATCCACATCACCGGCCATGGAGAGAGGCGAAAAGGCGCCGCTATCTCCGCAGTGGACTAAAAGTCCACGCCACGCTATTGTTGAGTCGTTCGCATTGACACCACCTAGATGCCGCGAGGAGTTCCTCCTGTAGGCCAGAGGCCGTTGTCCTCAACATGCTGCATAGCCGCCTCTGTCTCCGCGACAACCACCGCAAGATGCTTCCCCCGGTTTTTGGGTTTCAGTTTCCTGCAAACAAGGCAGAAAACAGCGCTCAGAGACAGGAAAGGAAACGAATGAGACCACACAAAGGGCGCTGCATCACAACTGAAATATATTGTGAAAACGAGGTAAGGAAGGGGGGTAAGAAAGGAGACTCGAGGACCAGTGTAAGATGGAGGTTGGGAGGGGAGGCAGGCGGAAATTTTTGTATGGCGGAGAAAGGTTGTACAACCACGACCGGTTGATAAGCAATGCACAAATTGGTACAACATTACCACTCGACGACTTCCGGTGGACCGGTTACAACAAAGAAACCGAGGAAGTAGAACAGAAAACAACAGACACGAAAAAGACGCAGGGAGCGATGGGAACTACTGCGGATGGGAGGAAACTAACCACCCAGATAGTAACTGAACTCATTTTGAAGGAGGTTGATAGAACGAGTACAGACAGAGGGCTCCTCTTTTTCTTTCATCCCGAACGCGTCAAGAGTTAACTTCGCCACGTGGTCCCTGTAGCCCCCGCAGATGGAGACATTCTGGTACAAAGGGCCGCACCGACATGAGACATTTGAAGCTTGCTCCACCTAACCGCACCAGGGGTAGTGCTTATGTCGTACCAGAGGCCGCACACCGATTTCATGAGCATTTAAATGGCCTCGATCAAAATTAGGTTCAGTCGTTGAGACCGGAGCTAGTTCGAACCGCTGCAATTCATTCAACGCCGGAAGTGAAAGCACTGCATGCGCTAGCAGTGTAAGCAGTGAACGCACAAAGCTTTGGCCACGATGATATACTAAAAGCAAAAATTTCAGTCCATCGATGACATCTGGCGGCGCATACAGCGCCCCGTATATGAATGCATGTGAACATTAGAACATACGAGATCCATAACTTTCACCTTTGGGGTGGTGGGGGGGGGGGGGTGGAGGGGGGGGAGGGGGAGGCTAGTTAGGAAACGTAGATCATTGGAAAGACCTCACTGAGGCCTTTGACGGTACTATTGCATTGGAAACCGAAGCTAACCCGAGCAGGAGGCTTCTACTCGAGTCGTGGCACATCCAACAGACACGGGAGAACGTTAATCGCTCCCTGGGGGCACTTCCCTCTTCTTACTTCCCTGGTTTGCGGCCACTGACCCGGAATTCTTCCACACGAGGGCTTAAAGAGCCAAGCTGCGCCTCGCCCGTTGTCACACCATGAAGAAGAAACAGCCGGTACCAAAACGTCGCGTTTTTTTCTGCAAAATTAACTTCGCTGGCACCAGTCATCTTTCTCCTAAACATTTACTGTGCAGATACTATTTCGTATCGAATTGCAGCAGTCCCCATGTTTCTTGCTGCTTTTTATGTATGATACTGCTTGAGTTTCAAGAAAAACAGGACTCATCTGTAAACTGAGCATAACTACAAATTGATTCTCCGCTTATGCGTAAAGCATTAAAAATTTAAACCAGCCAGTTTGCCAATTTTTTTATTTCTATCCAAGGCATGATTAGTATACCTTTAAGAATATACAACAGGTATAAAAGTGCACGTTTGTTTTTACTAACACAAATACATGTGCAATCAAGTTGTTGCAGTCGGACCATGGCGATAATGCACAGCGGTGCCATACATGCTGGCGTAATGTCCACCGTTTGGCACGGACGCTTTGAAGGAACCGAATCTACAAGCTGGCTCGTGCAGCCGCTGACAAACTCGGCGGAATCATAAACGCCAGCTAAGCCAGGGCTCACACTCAGCCAGCCGCCGTCAGGGCAGTAGACACAAGCTAGCCTTCGCAATTTTCTCCCTTCCTTCGACAGTATAGTCAGCTCCAAGTTATGTTTCTGATCGTTTCTTCCTTAAGAGACATACCCTGTCCGCCGTCCATCTCCCATAACTACTCTTTGGGTCATCGCCCTTTCGGGACAGCACGCAATGGAACTGTTGTCCGCGAAAAATCTCCCGTTTGGCGACGCTGCGCACTGTAAAGTGGGTTCAGTGACCCAAGGAAAGCCACTGTTCATAGTAAGCGGGAAAGAGAGAGAGAGAATGATTGAACGGAAAGGCAGAGAGGTTAACTAGGCGACGCCCAGTACGCTACCCTACGCATGGGAAGGGGGACAAAGGGAGAGATAGAAAGGGGAGAGAGGTAGGTAGATGACTTCGGGAGAAACCACGAAACAAGTTAAAGACCATGGCCATTCACTGATGTTATTGCTTTTGAGGAGCTGTTCCTCACTAGGCAGAGCATCGACCCCTCAGAGGAGAACGCCGCAAGCAAACAGAAGCGGGTAGCCGGGACCTTAATTGGGAAGGTGCTTCGCCGGACGAGTCCTTTCGCTTGTCGCAAATGTTTTTTCGCCGGGCGGACAATTCCACATGCTTTCTCGGGAAGACGGGGTTGCGCGTCAAAACGTCTCCGACAAGGACACCTGCAAAAAAGCTGTATGTAGCGAGTAACAAACAGCACCCTTGAGTGCCCTTCGCCTCCGTTCTGTGAAGAGCCACCCCAGAGAGAAGGGGCCATAAATAGATGGATATCGGCGTTTGCTGTGCAGCTTCGATACAAATATCCAAGCTTTTGTACTGCATTCCTGCAGATGTCGCTCACTAAAGCGCCTCTGATAACAGGTAGCAGAAACCTGAAGGTAAGAGGGAGGGTGAGTACCCAGAAGCTTATCACTGGTGGCACAAACACGAGGAGCAACACAGAAGCTATAATGGAGTGGGTAAAGGGAGATAGGCGAGTATCAGTCGGGAGGATAATGAACGCGGTGCTAATTAAGGGTGCGTAATCTGGAAATGGTAGCGGCAGGACTGAATGATGTCCTCAGTGGTGACGCCGCACAAATGGTGGAAAGGTTAGCTCATGGAGCTGGCGATACGCACAACAGGTGCAGACAGAGGTGTTTAGTTTGGTTTAGTTCATGGGGGTTTAACGTCCCGACGCGACTCAGGCTATGAGGAACGCCTTAATGAAGGGCTCCGAAAATTTCGACCACTTGGGGTTCTTTAACACGCACTGACATCGCACAGTACACGGGTGGTCGAATTTCGCCTCCATCGAAATTCGACCGCCGCGGCCGGGATCGAACCCGCGTCTTTCGGGTCAGCAGCCGAGCGCCATAGCCACTGAGCCACCACGGCGGCTTAGATCAGGGTGTACATTACGGAGGTGCTAGGGCGGAACGGAGAGGATGACAGGGAAGTGGTGACTGTTAATCGGGAGATAAGGAAGTTAAGCCCGGAGAAAGGCTTCGAAGTGGCACACATAAACAGGGAAGTGCGAGGAGCAGGCTTTGGCAGAGTTCTTTGTTCGCGATGCCATCCAGTTAAGTGGAAGGGTTGGAGCAGAGATCGGCTGGCGCCTGGCGGGCCAGGCAGTAGCTTTTTCAGGGCATCCGCGGCGACCCCGGGCATAGGGGTACGTGGAAGCGAAGGAAAAAGCGTAATAATGGAGGCTGAGCCCAACAAGATGGCCACTAGGAAGTCTAGGAAGAAAACTACTAAAAAAGAAATTTAACACCACGATCAGTTACATACACATGCAAGTGGGTAGAAAGAGAGCGAAATGGTAAGACATGGAACAGCAGTTTAAGGACAATGCAATAGATGTGTACCCTCTGTGCGAGAGACATCTTAGAGATCTGGAAGATCCACCGTTTATTGATGGCTATGCATGGGAAGGGTGCAACAGAACAACAGCAGAGATGAAGGGGGGAGAGGGCAGTTATGCTGATACCTTAAGGAACAAATTAGCAAAGAATGAAATCAACTTGCAAAGAACATGTCTGGGTACCACGAACACTTGCCCGTAAAAGGACACGGTTAGGGGTAGTTATTTATGGACAGGGGGAAAATGTAGGCAAGAAAACAAGTATTAGTTAACTGTCTCAATGACGATATAGAGCAGTTAGGAGACGGTGCCGATTTTATTCTGCTGGGTGACATGAATGGCATTATCGAGGACGTGGATGGATGCACAGATTGTTATTGGAAGTTAATGCTAGACTTCTGTGAGGGGCACGACCTAGTTATTGTAAATAGAGAAACTAAATGTGAGGTACAAATCACGTGGGAATCCCGCAACAGGCAGACGACCATTGACTACTGCCTAATGCACATTTAATATATAACAAGCTAGCAAAAATGGAGGCAGACGAGGAGGGGGTACACTCTGGGAACTTGTCATTCACGTATTAGTCTGCAAATGGGTTCCCTGATCAAAAGAGAAAGATAAAAATCGCAAGAAATCAACGCAAAATTAAACGGCGAACAAATAACGCTGTAGCAGCAGGCGTTGATGAAGCAGAAGAGAAACGCCCCGTGGAAAAATGGGATTATAATCAGTTAGAACTACCCATCAGTACGAAGATTCAACAAGTAAAAGTGGCAAACCGCTGGAAAGGAAAGGGGAAGCCACGAAGCTGCTGTAATAAGGAAATTAAGGAGGCTATTGAACGACGACAGCTGGCTCCAAGGGAACACAGAGAGGTGTGGCAGTTACTTTAAGAGGAAATTGACCAAAAATGGGAATCTTACCGACAAAGAGAAACTAGAAGTGCAGGTCCTCGTCCAGGGTGAAATAAAGCACTCCACTAATCGCTGAATGGCTGATGTTCGTGATGAAATTAAAGGCGGCCAACTGTAATTACATCAATTTTAGCTGAGTTATTTAGGAACGACGATAGGGTAATTCTCAGAATGAAGGAGCAACACAGGACAACATAATAGAAAGGAGTTTAGAACTGACCAATCTTAAGTGGAAAAAGGCTGAAGCAAATATTCCTAAATGCACATCCGCCGCGATGGACGAAATTCCAATCACGCTGATTAATGAACTTGGTCCGACAAGCAAGGAAGCGTAGTTAAAAGCACTGGAGACTGTCATAACAAATAAGCAAATTCCGCTCAGCTGGAGACGGACTAAAATGAATTTTATTTATAAAAGAAAAGTAATAGGATGAACACAATATCCTTCAGATCGAGTACGATAACATCTGTTATATAGGCCTACAGACTGGCAACGCAGGCGCTGAAATTAAAAATGAAGCCATGCATAGAAAGTAATAAGCTACTCGGAGGACTTCGGAACGAGTTCACAAGTGGTATAGGCGCTAAGGTGTAAGCCTGTTAGTGCTTATCCAATGCACAGAAATAGCTTGGACGGAAAAGAGACCTCTGTATTCTCTAGTCGCTAGTCGCAGCTCAGGTGCTTGAGGTTTCGAAGGCAGACGCCGCGGCTAGCAACGTCTTTTCGTTCCATTGTTATTTGGTTAATAAATAGCCACTAACAACATATTTAGCCTTACTGGACATGCCGATGCATATACGACAAGGTGAACAGGGAACTCATGTGCAACATACTTAAAGATGAAGGTATCATGAGATAACTGTTTTCCCACAGAAAATATACCGAGATAATAAAGTTGAAATTACATGGGAAAGGGATAAGAAGTACGAGAACTGTCAAGGTATACGCAAAGGATTGCTACAGGGTTGTCCTCTCTGTCACTGCTCTTCTTCATGCTTTAAGTGATAAATATATAAAGAAGGCTACAAGAAATTAATTTTGGTTATAATCAGTCCTAAAGATTAGGAGGAAAGGTCGTAGAGCAGCGGTCCCCCGGCTTAATGCATGCGGACGATATTGCACTGTGTTTAGTTAGCCAGGAAAGTTTTAAAATTCTAGTTAATTCTTGTGGAGACGAAGGAGATGCTCTAGGCTTCACTTTTAGAGCAATTAAGTAACTTCTGATGTTTTTCAACGATTCAACTAATCGGGCGCGCTTACAATACAAGGCTGTGAAATACCCAGAGTGGCTGAATATAAGTATTTCTAGGTATGGGTAAACGAAGGACAGGCATACATGGGAAAGCACGAACAGGCTGTTAACGAGAAAGGGCGAAAAGATGCCGCGATAATGATACACAGGACATTATGGTGGTACAACAATTATGAAGCACTGAGAGCTAGGTGTTCGGAAAGGAATAATGGTGCCAAGGAATGCGTTTTTTTTTTTTGCCTACAGGGCAGAACTTTAGTCGAGACTAGAAATAAATCAGAGAGCTGTTTGAAGATTAGCGCTAGGAATGAGTGGCAAAACCACAAACAAGACAATACAGGTGGATATGGGCTGGGCGTCGATCGAAGCACGGGAAGCTCAGAGTAAAATATAATACGAAGAACACCTGTGAAAATTGGATTATATAACAGGTGGGCAGCAGATAAGGTATTTAAATGCTTATACAGCAAGGGTACCGACGCGCAGTGGTGAAAAAAAGAGTAGGAAACTAGCCAGTGTGTATGCAGGGCACAAGGACGCAGAAATGAAGAGCTCTAAGTGACAGGTAAAAACGCAGAAGGTAAAAACTGCATTAATTCAATGGAAAATAAGCAGACTGCAGAACTATATGGAAATTGGAAAAGGCAGGTCAGGAAGGAATTGCTCTATGGTGGCTAAGGAGGCAGTGACTTACTCTTTAAATCTACATCAGTGTGCCTTGGAATGTGAAGCTACAAAAATAAATTTAACCAAGAAGATGACACATGTGCAGTCTCTGGTAAATCTCTAGAAACAAATGAACATCTTATACTCCAGTGTGGTTGTATCCGTCCCGATGTCGATGCAGGCACAGTCACTCTCCCTGAGGCCCTCAGGTTTAGAGATAACAAAGGTCATGTGAATGAACCTGCGATGGAAATTAGCAAAAAGCGATTGAAAGATTGGTGGCTCAAAAGCAGAAAAGTGACATATGGTTAGAAGTGTAGGGTTAAAAATTGTACTCTGTTGCCACGGCTGCATTGTTCCTTGGCCGAGATATATTCTAGTGCTTCTCTGTTGAATAGGCACGTTTTCTCCACAGTTTCTGTAACGCAACCGTCATTTTTGGGGACTCTATCATCTGGTTGGTGAGGACTGCAGACCCTATCGCCGCCGCATAAATAGTGTGCATGCACACTATGTTTGGGGGGATCACTCCATCTATTTGATAGCGCTGTCGTGGTGGGCTTCCAGAGAGCACTCTTGCGAGGGAGGGGCATTGGGTACTGCAGCTACAACAGTCGATTTTTTTCTTCTGTTCTCCTCAATGCGTGTTCGCTGGCTGTAGTACTCTCCAACTAAACTTTGTCGATCGCTATTAGTTTTAGTTATTTTTATGAATCACTGCCATCGACGTTAACGTGCTTGTTTCGTGATTTTTTTTTAAATGTAGCTTAGCACGTAGAGGGTGCGTCAAAAGTTTCCAGGCTAGTAGGCGTGCTGTTGAGCCGTGTAGTGGGAATTTTACAATACCCGCGAACCTCACAATCTCTACATAGTGTGGGAGAATTGTGTCACTCTCAAATACGAGAATCTTGCTAGCTTTATTCGCTTATTAAATGCCCGAATATACTGCTGACAAACAGACCCTGTAGCCTGGGAAGTTTTCACTGACCTTCTACATATGTACCTCGAGGACGCATGCAGTCGTTCCATGTTTGTATTGACGACTCGTATTGTGGACAGTTTCTCGCGGGGAACATTTTTTCACTGTATTTACGCCTTGTTAATATGGAAACTCACTGTCCGGACACTGGACAGGGCAAAATGTGCGGAGCATATTGGGACCCATGTATTTTTGTCCCGTTAATATGGTCAGCGATGAGAACAAAATCCCGAGAGCCTCTGCCTAATGTTCCGTCCCTTGTATCTTGAGTGCTGAACACCAGCGCATGGCAGTGAGAGAGCGCAGATGCGTGCGTGTGTGAGCGTGTGTGTGTGGGCGGGGGGGGGGGGGGGGGCAAGGTGCTTGGTCGATGCGCCTTTCCATCTGCTGCATGACTCGAATAGCTGCGAAAAAAATTATTTCTGTGCACTACGTTGAAAACCATTCAGCAGCTGCCAGCTGAATGGGTACACAGTCATTGGGATGTGAAGAGTCGCATTTGGGGATACTTCATCACACCAAGAGGCGCCAATACGTGTTTGATGCACCTGCCAAGACAGGTGTTCCACACAAGTTAAAACCTGCACCGCGTGATTTTAAAGGTAATGGCGACCCGAAGAATGCACCTGGGGCTTACAAGACTGCCACATTTCCATCTCGCTGCCCATCTCACTACGCGGGAAAGCAGTCTGCAGTCATACCCTGAGAATAACGGAGTTTGGAATTGCAGTTTTGCCCTCTGACGGCGACTATTCACGAAACCAAAATAAGCACAACATAACTGCGACACATTGGTCACTTCCTCTATTTCGGGCGAATAGTCAGTCAGGGAACGCAGAAATTACCTATTACCAGCCCCGTTAAACTGGTTTCTACCCGAACCTAGCTCATGCGGTGCAGCCCAGCTAATTGAGCCATTGGCGGCGCCGCTGTGTCGTGAACTTAATGAAGGGCCTGCGAGGACGTAGTTTCCGCTTTTGAACCGACGTAACCGCAGAGGTGTGGTTCCGTGAGCCTGGAGAAACCGTGTAGATACAGTTCAGCCTGCAGGCCACAATTTCGCTTGCGTTATGTGCCAATGCCCTAACATCGGTGCGTTAACTATATAGACAAATAAATAAAGAAGGAAAGAAAGAAATAAAGAAAGAAAGGAAGAAATAGAGATTGAAGGAAAGAAAAAAAGAAAGAAAAAAGAAAGAGAGGGAGAAAGAGAGAAAGAAAGAAATAGAGATAGAAGGAAAAAAGAGACAGAGAGAAAGAAAGAAAGAAAGAAAGAAAGAAAGAAAGAAAGAAAGAAAGAAAGAAAGAAAGAAAGAAAGAAGGAAGGAAAGAAAGAAAGAAAGGAAGAAAGAAAGAAAGAAAGAAAGATATAGCAAGAAAGAAATTTCTGGACACCACAGACGTTACGTTAGCTCCCCTTTGGTCAGGAAGACACTGAGCTGTCTTAAACCTGCCGCAAGAAACAGAGAGGAGATGAGCATTGGAGGTCTGCGGGAATATAAATGCGGCGGGCTTAATGACCCTCTAAATGCGAAGGACAATAAATAGTTAGGGGGCCGCGAAAACTGGACAAGCTAATAAATAACGAGCGACTTTGTGCATTGCGCGCGCTCGCGCGCAAAACGCATGTATGTACTGATATATAAGTGGTAATCCGAATCCGTTAATGGCGAAGGCCGCAATCGCGTCATCTGGACTTGTAGCTGCCGCTTATTCGCCGCCGGCCAGAAAGAAGGAAGTAGGATTAAGCCGTCCCTTTTATGCGCGCACGCCAAGATTGGTATCGTTGTAATAACGGTCGGCAATTGCGCTACGTACTGGGGAGAATAAAAAGAATATTAAGAAAAAAAAGGAAGCTGCCGGTACGGAATATACGCAGCCACAAGAGCCGCTGCCATTCCCTGAGCCAGCAGTGGAAACTCGCTCGTCCAGCGCAATCAGAGAGTCGTTTCGAACGGGTTCTCGTCCGCCATGGGGGAATCAAACGTCCTGTGCGCAGCGGAGCGAATGAAGAAGCGCAGCGCGAGCAATTGGCCACGGATCGTTCTCGAACTCGGCTGAATTGGAAGCACGGGCAGCCGAATACGTTGCGTGTGCGGAGCGGAGCGCCTTGACTTTTGTTGGGTATATGGCGCTTGTGTGTGTGCCCACGCCGTGTTGTGGCGCCGATGTTGCTGAGCATTAGGTCGCGTGCTCGGCGCCCTGGGCTGCGTACAACTTCCGTATTCGATGGAAACTAAATACAAACTACATACGAAGGGGCCGAATTGATACAGGCTGTCTACTATATACGGGACGCACTTATAGCCCCAAGTGCAGAAAAAATAATTTCTTATTCTGCGTTCAAAGGGATTAAAAAGCTTGCGGGCTAGTTCATGTTGCGCCTGGTTCATGCTGCATGCGCTTGCAAATATACATGGATGTTCCTTCGGTTACCCATGTGACCTTTATACCTGTATGAATGAGGGGGGCTCCCGTTGAAGACCATGTTTTGGAGCGTTGTCTGTACGAGAGACGTTACCCGCATCACGACGTTCGGCGTCCTCGCAGCTACACGAGTGCAGCGGATCAGAGCAGGTGCAGAGCAGAGACCGAGTGACCTTTGCAGAGGTGCAACTGTGCGGACCGACGGACTAAAATGAGCGAACACGGGAGACCGAAAACAGCCCTTACAAAAACTTCTTTAGACAGTCTATAAACTGTCCATAGACTTCTGTCTATAAAGTCTAGAGACTCTCTTTAGACAAAGTCTAGATAACAGTCTATAGGCAATACAAATCCTATAGACAGTCTATAGACAATCTATAGATTTATGGCCATGCACTTTAGTAGAGTTTTGTCAATAGACAATCTGTAGACAGTGAATAGACAAAGGGAAATGTCTATAGAAAGGAAATAGAGTGTATAATACGTCTATAGATTGCCTATAGACCATTTTTATAAGGGAGGGTTACCGGTCACCGGGAGACTAGACAAGGAAAAGCCAAATTGTGCCGCATAATACGTTTCATCCACTGGTAACGTACAAGACGTTTCAACCTATAGCTCCCCACACTCTCAAGAGGCTCCCCACGCCCTTCTAAGCCGACCCGGATCACATGGCAAACCGCAGAGGACATTTTCAAGAGCGGCCGCTCTCTGCTCACGTGCATTCCCTCCATGGCCCGTTAGTATACACCGCCCTTACACGGTCTGCGCACAGACTCTGTTGTTTACGTCTACACAACACCTCCGAGACAGAGTCACGGTGGTGGAGACTTCATCACCTTGGTTAACACCACAATGATAGCCGGCTAAACGCTATAGTTTTTGTTTACGGCGAACTACAACAGCGTCCTTAGTGCGGTGTTGGCATGACTATAAACTTCGCTACGAACTCCTCATTATTTGATCTGATGCCATGAATAAAGCCGGCTACACGGTGACCGTATTCTCTTCTCTTGCCCACGACTGCCTGCAAGCCAGTAATTTCAACTTTTCATCGCCTGTTCTGCTACGCCTTTGCGTACAGTCGTCCACATACCTTTCTAGAGCTCTCGAAGTCGCCGCTTCCTAGAGTGCTCGATATAGCTTTTAAATACATCAAGAGTTACACACAGTCCATGGCAATGCGCATGCGCAATAAGGTCTAGTTGTGAACAATGTATGTGCCATTCATAAATGACGCAAGTGCAGTCCCAGGTGCGCCAATGGAGCGCTTCATACAGTTCTGTGGACGACCGCACGTAGAGCACCACTATGACACGAAGTAAGTTCAAAAACGAATAATGTTGTTATTTCTACACTGAAGTTGGGAATGTCGTGTGCAGAGGAAGTCTGTTTTGAACAAACGAATAAAGTAGTCTGCCTGAGTGCGGATAATGTGTTATCCTTTATATATTAATCGGAGCTTCCTGTACATGAAGATATTTATGGACATGTGCATCCTCTGGCGTTTCAAGCAGAGACTCCGGAACTTTTCTCTTGAGGGGGGGAGGGGGCAAGACTGCGAGCTGATTGTGTTACTTATTTATTTCATACTAATATACATAAACATTTTAGATTTTTTTTTTTTATTTTTCAATCTTAAAAGGCTGATGCGAACTGTCACGTTGTGGTGACGACACTCCAGCAGTCAGGAAGACAACGAAAAAGGCTTCCAAAAGAAACTGTATAAGAGTCTGACTCGCGCCACCTCAGAAAAAATGTTGGGTGGGGGGGGGGGGGGGGGGGGGGGGGGGCTACCGCCCCCCTTGCCCCCCTCCCTGTTCCGGGGTCTCTTCTGTCAAGCTTCTTCAGTTTATGACATCAAATTTCTCAAACACGGAAAGCTCGGTTAATTTGTTCTCTGTGAACGAGACTTATTTGACAACGTCTCGATTATTTTTTCATGCAGTCAATAACTGCTGGCCTTTCATGATAGATGCTGAACTTTTCGCTTTTTTTTTAAAGCTGGCAGACATATTTCGGTGTTCATTTCAGGCCGAAATTTTTGTTTTTTTTTCAGAGAATATTGTGCCTTACAGAAGGATCACTGCCTTTTTTTTTGTTCGCTTATATATATGGTCACCCTTGCGCGCTCAAAATTCATGTGAAGCTTATCTTGGCTGGCTCCTTAGCGAGAACAGCTCCTATGTACAAATAATTAACGCACAAATGGCCGCTTTTATATGTTCGCAGTATAAAACACTATCGCCGTAAAAAGAAAAGTAACTTTTTGGAAATTAAGCGATCGAGCCGTAATCAAAAACGTAAATAGAAGTTCATAACAACTATGTTACGCCAAAATCCAAGTAAATCAGAAAAAAATATAAGCAAAAACCGTAGAGGAGTAAAGCACATATACACTTGCTTCGCTCAGGCAAGAGTAATCAGGCCTTCGTGTCTAGTCGCCTTCATATTGGAAAAGCTATATCCGGTTATGATAAATGCAAATATATTTGCTATGCAGACACTTCTAGGATTGGAAGGAAAGAAAAGGCCACCACGGCCAAAATTCACGAGGAGGATGCAGTGGGCCTCCGATCATGTAGTCCGCGTGATAACGACAGCGATGGAAGTGTCACGTCTGTGGAGCTTCTTGTTCTGCACTCGGTGTTAGTCAAAAGTAGCCGAGCCATGTCCCAATACGCACAACTACACTACTTAATCCAGTGATCCCGGTGGCTCACCATGCTCTTGTATTATGCACTTTGTGACCGATCTGAAAGATACTGACCTTTTTTTAGTCTAAAACCGAACCTCAAAATATGAAATCGGCGTGCGTTCACCGTTGTTGTTTTTTTTTTCAGTTTTAACCTAACACTGCTGCCTCTAGCTATAAGTGCGGGGCCAACCAACAAGGATCCAAAGCGAACATTATAAGTATTCCAACCTCTCAGTTGCCGACAGGGTATATACACCAAATATTTGGGTGCGTGTTTTCTTCTTTGTAGTGCTGCATAAGGCATTATTACACACAGATCACCACGTGGTATTGGCCTACGACCACTAAATAATATATAATCAAATTTCTCGTGCTGTTTCGGTTTCAACGGCCGAATCATGATTGTGACGTCAAAGAGAGGTTATAGCTGCCGTGAGGAACGAAGAACTGCAATATACCTAATCCGTGCTTCTGCATTCGTTGTCATTCCGGCTCTTGAGGGAGGCTGGCTTCAGCATTGTAGTGAATTAAAACGATGAAGCAACGATTATATCGCAGTTTTTCCGTACCTCACTTGACATATAACCACACTTTCACGTGACAGCCATCACTCAGCTGTTGAAACCGAAACAGCATGACAGAAAAATTCGGTTATAAAATATTTAGCGGTCGTAGGTGACTACCACATGGTGAATCATGCATAGTAGTGCCTTCCGCACCATTGTAGAGAAGAAAACATGCCACCAAAAATAGGTGCCTATACCCCTTTACGGTGCCGGCGGCTCGTTTCCCGCTTCCGCCGGGAGCTGGTGTCTTCGCGGGAAGTGGACAGGGGTCAGGACAATGACAGCGCGTCGTGTGCTTCGGATGCTGTCCAAGGCATTGGGGCCAGATGGGGAGTGAGGCCGCGAACGGCGTAGTCAGGGTCGCAAAAGGTCGATGGCCTTTTCCCGTTGAGGAGGGATGAGCTCTCAAGTGGGTCGTCGTTAAAGTCGGCGACTTCTCAAACGACCTGGTTGTACAGCTAATCGATGGGTTTCCTTTTACTATCAGCGGAGACAGTAAAGCCGATGCGGGGGTGCGTCTATGGGTTGTACATGTAGCTAGCTGCGTACGCGGAACAACGCGCCCTGCACGTTCCAGGCGCCTCGATGGATTGCACATATAGCGAGCTGTATACGCGAAACCGCGTGCCCTGCTCGTTCCAGGAGGTGCGGGGTCCACTGGGTCGGGTTCCGGCGAGCCCTGTGCTCCACCCACTTGTATGTATGGCGCCATTAATATCACTGCTATTGGCTGAAATTGGGCGAGAACAGAAATAGCAAAGCTCCTCCCAACCATCGAAGGATTTAATCCAGCTTTTCAAACGAAGAAGTGATGGGGGCCTTTCTTTTAAACCACCTTTTTCTTAAAGTTCCTTGTATTTTGGTCCTGTCCTTAATAAACCATTTTGTTTGTTAAGAAGTTGCAGTTACTGCCCCAATCGGCGACGTGTCGTCGGACTTGCAGACGAAGGCCCGAAGTGCTCTTCGCACAGCTAACCGCCGTGTATACGATCACCGGCCAACGCGCCATCGTCATTCGTCGCTCGCGACGAGCATCCGACCAGCCCAAACCGGCCATCCGTCGTTCGAAAGTTTAACTGCATATATATGGGGGGCATATATGCGTTCTGTTCTCTGTCGCACCCACGCTAGGTTGAAAAATTACGTCTCTGGGCCTGTCCCTGCCGTCGAAGACACGGAACGGAGACTCCCACATTACAAGGCCGCGCCTTCAATGAGACGACACTCCCCTCTTCGCTTCCGCAAGCCGTGTCTCCAGGACAACACGAAGACAAGGCGGGAGGAGACGCGGGAAAAGTGCCGGCAGAGGCGGCTCCCTCAAAAGCGCGCTCGAAAGAAAGCGCTGCTCGCAGCCCATTTCGCGACGAGCCGTCGAAGCGAGGCGGCATCCATCAGCGCGGTGACAGGTCGCGCGCTGCCGACGGCGGCGGATATCCGACGACGTGCGCTCGTTCCGCGTGATCGACATCGAGGCCAATGGGAGCCGCGGCGTCCGACTCTCGCTGACGAGGAGCGCCGTTTTGAGGAGCGTATATTACGAGGCTGTTTACGCTCACCGAGGAACGTGTTCGCGTGTAGTAAACGCGCGCACGACGGGCGTGGGACCGAAAAGCCTCTGCATTCCGATTTCATGAGCGTTGCTGACAGCCCATACAACTCCCGCGCGGGCGTGCGCGTGCTGGCTTCCATCGGATAAGTGTCGGCATGGTGCACAGCGTACTAAGGCTGGCGTAGGTGCGTGTTTAAGGCAGGACGGAAACGCCTTTTCCTTCTTCTTTTTTGTTTTTAATTCTACCGCGATGCGCTAATAGGTGTGAGCCGACTCCGACGATATATGCTGCGTTGCGTATACGGCACGTGGTGTCGCCAAGGTCGGCTCGTCAAAGAGCGGTTTTGCGTCTCATTTCCACACTTATCTCGTCGCCTTTTCCCCTTATTTATGTAGCGAGCGTTATTACTTGCAACTATAAATATAGTAAACACTTCGTATCTTTAATACAGGAACGTGCAGCTAGCTGGATAGACTAAAGCACTCCAATTATCCTTAACGCGAATAATGACAGGACAATTTAAGCCTGCACGAAGCCAAGGCAATCCTTTGTCGCCTTTCATTATCTAATGATTATTAAATAAATAAATTATTGGCTACTAGACCTTTTTTTTTTACGAGGTGTGCACACAACAGCAGCGATATGTTATTATGCGCGCGCTCGAGGCACCTAACGCATTGCGAGGCATCAATCAATGCGGAGTGGCCATACCGATGTACGCTGCAGCATTTAAACACTAAAATCTGCGCGTGCATGCACTATTACCACTAATTTGTCATCGGGACACTGAGTATCTTCTCTTCAGAGACACTACAAACTCTCGGCCGCCCAGGTTCAATATAACCTGATTTCAGTGCGGTCATCACCTTTACGGTGTCCCAATTTAGCAGCTGCAACGTTTGACGCAAGTTACTGATGCCCATCTTCGCCAGAACAATGTGGGAAGTTCGATTCGAAAAGTATTTTAAAGTTAACTCAGAACAAATAACGGGTGTTTTGCTTGTTCAAACACTTCAGGCTTCATTTATTAAGATGGAACCGTCGCTCCCAGTACGAGGCCTAAGAGATCATTTTTTTTTTTTGCTCTCGACAGCGGAGATGTGTAACCTTGAAATGCAAACTGGTGTCCAAAGTTCCGCTTTCCGCCCGCAGTGGCAAGTGAAGATATCAATATACACTAAACAGAAAGGAGTAGGAAGGGAGTAAGTTGTCCTCTAGTGCACTCTTTTAATAAAATGGAGTGTGGTAGAGGACGGATTACATTCTTTTCTCTCCCATTAAGCGTATTAGTGCTTAGAGTGTAGCAGGGAACCCATCTTGAAGAGCATTGGGAGTTGATTAGAACGTTAACGCAAGGGCGAAACTAGTTTCTGCTCGCCTGGAGCGCATTGCACCTGCTGAACGCCAAGCTTCCTTCCCTCCATTTTATGTTAGTGTGTATGTGCGTGTTAAAAAAAATATAAACAAATTATTCTCCGTGATGAGTAGGTTTCCGCTTATTTCCAGATCAGCGAGGACGAAATTTATGGGGAGCAACTTTCTGTGCAACTCATTACTTTTTCGGCAGTGCTCGATTTAAGCCCGCATATTAGGAGCCCTTTTTTTTTTTGAACGATACAAGAAAGAATAACCGCTCTCATTTATCATGTCAACGTTTTATAGATGGCCTGCGCAAGTAAGAGGAAAAGAAGCTGCTGGTTAAAATTACATACCCGCTAATTATCACCGCAGTCGCTCAATTACTTGAAACCGCCACTGCAACGTGTCGGTCTCTCGCCTAATAGATAAAGGCGCCATGCATGCCCACAAATCTAGCGACGATCCCGCCGCACTAGTGAATAGTTAGTGAAATGCAGAATGCATTCATCTCGTCTGACTGCCCTTAATCTACGAAACCAGTCTTGAGGCTAATTTAGAAGTCTCGTAATAAATATTCCGACCCGAAGTAGCAGGTATATAGCGAAAAAAAGAGAAAGCTCTGGAAAGATATGCACTTAGCCCCGATGCAAGATCCCGCAGGCGTGCCCCCCGCCAAAGGAAGCACGCTCCCGCTCTCTCTGGCTGGGCATCCCGCCTCGAGCGAGCAGTTCTCGAGGCATCAATCATTCCCCGACCCTTCGCACCTGTCGGCCCTGATATCCGAGCTTCACGGCGAAACCTGCAGCCGTCTGGGTATAATGAACTACCACCACCTTTCCGGCCGATATACACTTGCATGTACACGGGAAAAGGAAAGAAGGGGGGGAGGGGGGGGGGAGGGGGGGTGGGTCGTCGACCCCGTCCCGTGGAGCATATAAGCCATTGCCCACTATATATACCCGAGATTCTGTTTTCTTCCTTATTATGTGTTTTGTTTTCTCCCTTATTATGTGTTTTGTTTTCTCCCGGTTATCGGGTATATAAGGCAATGAAAAAATGCCCAGCCGGCCGCATCTGCTCAGACTGGGCGCTTCGTCCATGCAGGGTGGACGATGGCGGCTGCGCTTGGCCGATACAACAGGTTGAATTAGGACGATGTCGCATGGTACACGATAAGAAGACGCTCGGGTATAGCCGTGTGCCGTGCAGCTCTTCCGACAGACCGAGAGAGCGACGTCGTCGCCGACATTTGACAAATTGAGGCCGCGAGCGGTTTCCCGTGTCCCGCGGTATCGGCGTACAAGCCCTTTGGAATTACGCCGTGGTCGAGCAGAGCTCAGCTATCCAGAGCGCGAACCGACACTTGCCTGTTCCGATCACCCCTCCTCCTTCTTCGCTTCGCTGTCGTTCTTTAACGGCACGAAGTTGCATGCCCTGCATTCTCAGCAGGTTTACATATCGTTGTGCGTTTGGATGTCTCACGAGCAAAGCCGGAGCACTCAGTATTATTTGCATATCTGTATATACCAGTTTCCTCCGCTGTACCTTCGCGAGCAAAACGCTGTCGCGCAGCAAATTTAGCAACGGAATGACATTATGCAGCGAGAGTGTATTCGTAGTCGAGGGAAGAAGAGAACAGATTCGACTGGTTATCGATCGGCGCTACGGAAAAGCACGCCGTGTTACTGGCCTTGCTGTATAGATACGCGCTCCACTGCACGTGAGCTTTCGATGGAGGTGAGTGCGCGATGTTTCGTAGCACCTGCGTGCTCAAGTATGCGTGTGTTAGGTGTCAGAAGCATTTAGCCCGCTTTATGAGACCAGTACCTAATCAACTCCCCTTTGCAAAATGGTATGCTTGAAAAACTATCGCGCATGCCGAGAGATAACCTCCGTCGATTGCAGCTTCACGTTCGCTCTTAGCGACATCGGTGGATGCGCGCCTAATAAACCCAAAACGCGAATTTAAGCGGAACAGTAACATAGAAGGGGAGGAATGCGAGATTTTTTCTTGAAGGGAGGAATGTCATTTGCTCTGCCAAGAAGGCTCACGACGATTGGCTGTAAGTATAGCAGAGACAACCTCCTGGTGCCACTAGGCAAGCCAATAGAATTTGGACTGAGAGAGAGGGAAGGCCTAAGTCTGGAGGGGAGCGGAAGCGACCTGCACCTTCTCCATGGCGTGCCACCGTCCAATCTGCATACCTTAACATTGAGGCGCAATGTTCAGTTGAGCTAAAGTCATCTGATGATTACGTAGCGCAGAATGCTATATATCATACCACTTCAAAGTTAAAAGTTCGTGCGGCTGTATGTTGCTTCATGAAGTCGTAAGGACTCTGGCTAGCTGTTGCTACACATCGTCCCAGCCGTCTCTAACATCCAGGGGTCGATCAATGACGTTTCCCCCTGCCCTCCTGCATGAGTTAAGTTCGCGATCGGCGAAAGCTCACACCCTAGACAGTACTGCGTGGCGGCCAAAGAAGAGGCTTTGTCAAACCATGTTATGCACGAAAACCTATGTTTGTGCGGTACCTCGGATTTCATGTAGTGCGTTATCCTAGACTTCAAGCCCAGCGTACCATGTACTTAAATCAACGAAACGAACCATACAGTTAAAGCATACTACTTGCAACCGCCCCGATGAGCTAATAGACAGTTTTAGCATAGCGTACAGAAAACCCTTTGCGTGCGCAATAAAATAGTGTATGTAGAGTACGCATGCTCAAAACGCTAAATGGAGCTTAGCTTTTTGCCTGCACACAAAATTTCCTGGAAATAGCGTAGGGACCTTGCGGGGCTTGCGGAGACAACAAGGCGGCGCCCTGGTCGCCCGCTTCGGTTCTAAAACACTTCGTCGTTGCGTTATTCGGAGCACAAGTTGGCAGTGAATGGTGGCATTCGCTTACGCCTTCTGTCATCTCACTCGGACATTATGGTATATGTGATCACTTGTCATTGCTTTGAAATAGCAGTCTGTTTTCAAGCCTGTAAGCCTAACAACGCACAGTGTACGCTGTCGACATGGAAACGGCCTCGGTAAAACGCGATGAGGACGTTCGCGTCAAATTTGTATGGCTTTTTCGTTTCTCTAAAGTTTCGTTTGCCACGGCTATAGTATTATAAGTAGTTATACCTATAGTACACTATAGTTACAGCCACGACGCTAGGGTTTGGCTTGGATCAAATCGCCCTCAGACTTTTTTTTACGTATTTTTTTTTTTACCTGAACGTGGCTGAACCTGGGTGTTATATATCCACTGAGCACTTGTTGAGGAACGTTCCGAAAACGGCCAAGTAAAAGACTCGTTCGCGCCTTGGATTCAGCACGCGCAGCCGTCTTGCGTGTTGAGTACGGAAAAAGAAAAACGAAAGCGCTATACTAAAACTGGCTAACAAAGACTTTAGCACAGCGCGTACAGCCATTGCTTCTGCGCGCCGCCAATGCGCACCCGCAGATAGCCACGAGGGCAATAGATGGCGCCAGGGGCCGGCTGGCCACGCGCACGCCTTCCTGGTAAGAAGCAATCAGCGCGTGCGCAGCGCTGGCGCACAGTACGCAGTAAGCAGTACGCGCTATGCTGAACTCTCTAATATGGCTCCGCGCTCACATCAGAGGGTTAGCTGGCTGCACACAAGATCAGGGGCTCTCAAGTCCCGAAATTCAGTGCCACTTCACTTATAGTTACAGCAGAGTAGCGCATTTTTTTTTTGTCTCCAGCGAAAGTCGCGTTATATCGTTCAGTGGTATTCTTACAGCAATGTCTTTTGTAATAACATCATAGCGCTGGCATTTTTCTGCTCGCAGATTCACGTGTCTCGAACCGCAAGAACGAAGGCAAGAGCGCATCTATACCCTTCATTTTCTTTAATTTCTCTGCAGACTCGGCGAGTCCTCGCCTGATCTGTCGGGCCGATCCGGGCGTGACTCGACGCCCAGTTACTGACTGCTCGGGACCGTCCTCTTCGCAGAGATACGCCAGCGTGCTCTCGAGCGGGAACAGCGCCCTCGCGTAGTCGAGCAGCGAACCAAACTAACTCGCCTGGAAGGAGAGAGAGTAAGGGGGAAGGGCCATCCGAAGCCGGACCGGGACGACGAATAGGCATACAAACACGTTAGGATGGGGACACAGACGCGTGCACGGAACCGAAAATAAAGCACGCAGTCCTTCAAACGATTCGCGTGCGCCAGCCAGCCCCGGCCACTGGAGGGAGCTGCGGGGGGAAGCGAACTCGCGCAATTGCTTATCTCGAGGGACGCGAAAGCGCTCGCTCTCAGTACGTGTATAAAAATAAGAGAGGCGTATGAAAAAAAGAAAGGAAGAAAAAACGAGATAAGAATAAAGGCCAGACGGCGGCGAATCTCGCGGCTTGTTAGCGCCGAGTGGCTTTTCATGCTTCGGGATGCCGGGGCCTCTCTCGGGGTGTGTCTGGAAACGACTCTTCTGGCTCGTCAAGCCGTGCCCGCGCGCGTCTGACGGAGTCGCCGCGCGCCCCTTCGTGACGTGAGGAAGGGAGTGGGGGGGAGAGTAAACAGGGGACGCACTAGGACAGCTCTTCCCCCGCCCCCCCCCCCCCTTCAACCTCCACTCGTTTCACCCTGCTCTTTCACCCAAGCAAAGCACGTAGACAGCAGCATACTCCCGCTGTCCCCGATACAAACTTTATATTCTTTGTCGCCAACCTATCTACCTGGCCTCCCTCCACCCCAGTTTCGCTGCGGAGTCGTCAACACGGTCCTCAGATGAAGAAGTTGACGTCCCTGCTTTTGAGAAAGCGAAAAAAAAAAGAGGGAGGAGAAACGCAAGAAAGACACCGTGTTAAGGCAGCCCCCAGCGTCGGGAAAGCTTGGAGCTTATCGCGGCGGACCACTCGGGATTCTGAAGAGCGCTAAGTACACATATAAAAGACAGCAAACAGTCATGATCTCGCGAACGTGACCGCACGTTCTATAGATAGGAAAACGCTTCCATTTGTCACCGCATGATTAACACTGCGATGACCCCCCCCCCCCTTGTTCTCCCGCTTCCCAAATTTCTTTCCTTTGTGTTTATCTTCGCTTTCTTCCAATGCACGCGACTGCGGCAGTGAAGACAGCTACTTCGTACCGAAAGGAAGGCATTTGGCCGTCGCGGTGAGCTGCTCCAAGTTGATGCCCACTACGGAGGAAGCGTGCGTGTGCGTTTGTACTTCTACTACATCTCCTGCTCGCCGAAGGAGTTTATTTGCCTAGAATTGGTCTGAGAGCGCGTATGTGCAGTCTTTGAGAAGAGTGTCCGAGTCACCGCGCACATAACGGGAACAATCACTGCGTGAGGTGGCGATATTTTCTACGTCCTTGTCGTTCTTGTGTTCGGGAACAATTCATTCTTTACACTAGTACATATCAATAAGAAAATATGTAGTCAGCACTTTGTTTCTAACGATGACATCATTAACACAGGTGCTCGCATCATTATTGTGTTTCATTCAGGACGCTAGAGAATGGGTTTCTGTTCTAAAACTCACAGGAGGCCAGCCGACCTGTATATAAGAGCTCCAGCCATGCGTGTCTCACAATTTTTTCAGAGCCTGCGCGCAACTGAACGTTAAAAACAGGAGTTGCAAATAAGTGAGAAGGCCCGCAGTAGGTGCGGACAAGACGATACACAAGAAAAGAGGTACGAGGATTGGCTGCGTCCTGTCCTTCTTGCGCTCTCACTCAAAGCATGGCTTTTGTTCCTCAAGAAATGTCATCGCGTTTGTGAAATTCTGGGAAAACGTTCTCAGGGGACTGTGACCCTTCCTGGAGTGGGGTGGAGGGCCGAGTCCTGTCGGGTTTGTATGTGGCGTTTTTATTGTAATTCATTTCTATAATTTATCATATTTTAAAAATTATTTTTCTACTCTTATTTTTATATTAGATTTTAATGATTACCACTCGTTGTTATAATAAGATCAAACAATATTTTATTAAATTCATTAGCCGTATTAAATTTTGCACATTAGCATTCTCGCTTATTCTGCACTGTTCTACACATTAAACATAGTTGGAAATTTCAGAAGTTCCTCAACCATGCGCAGAACATGGAAATGACAAAATGGGCTTGAAATCTGAAAAAAAAAAAGCTTTTATTTGTTTCTGCATTCGCTTCCGCAGTGAAGTAAATGTGAACTTATACCTTCGTACAAGTAGACAGCAAAATAACTTAGGCACTTTGCGCAAAAATATTTTGACGGATTGTTGAGCTTCATAGCCGGAAAGTAGGAAGGGGGGGGGGGGGGGAGTACGCTTCCGTACAGCCCCCCCCCCCCTCCCATCGTCTGTCCTCTTCCGGAGTCCCTGGTCATTGCGAAGAACGGTGAAGTGAGTCACGTCGAACAGCTAGGAAGCCAAGAGAGTAAATTGGCTCATCCCCGTGGTCCTTGCTCTCACATGGACAGCGTTGCTGTCGCTGACGTCATCGTCGTCGTCATCATCGTGCCACGTTCTGTCTGGTTGTTAAGATCTCCGCGCATACAGTGGATGTGATATTAGTTTTCAACCGCTTTAAGGCCCTGTGCCCTAATCATGTACCCGAATCTGCTTTCTTCCTGCGAGGAATCAGCGCCTAGGACATGTAACGCTTATCAGTCCAACTCTTTTTTGTTTCCTTCGCACTATCAGTCTTCCATTTGCTACATCTCAAGAAAAAAGAATAGAGAGAGCGCATTAAACAGGAACCGCCTGCTATGTTTGGAGTGAGGGCAAAGCTTCCTTGGACAGGTGTCATGAATACAAGGGTATACAGCTGTGGCGAATAGCGAACTTCCAGCATGTATATGCAAATAATTGGGTGAATTCGCGAAATATTTCCCAAATTTTACCGCTCTTGAACAATCAGCTCACAAAAAGGCATATATTTTCATGCAATCTCATTGTCAATGGTACACACGTATGCAGCCGATATAATCGTCGCGAAAGTCCCATAATTCTTTTTTTTTTTTTCTGTGTGCTATTCAGGCGTTGCAGTGCAATGGCAGAACTGACTGGGAGACATTTACAAACAACCGCACAACAAATGTTGGGACGACGATGAGAGGCTCATAACACGAAACGCACAGTCTACTGCGGTAACTTCAGCTTCGGAAGTGAAGGACCTGCGCACCCTGCTTCAGTCCTGCTCTGAAACGGCTGGTCCATTCTCATTCCTCCCCCGTTGAAGACGCTATAAATGATTCCTTCTCGAGTCAGGTGCGCTGTTCAAGCATTGCAACAATGTTGCTTTCTATGCTTTTCCATTTTCACAGCGCATGCGCCAGGGTGCAAATGTAGCCGTACTTTCAGGTCTTCTCATCGCGAACAACGCCGTCTCACGAAAGACGACGTCATCACATCTCGGGTAATGACGTCGGCAATAATGATGGGAACAGCTGGCAGCCACCGGGCTCTACGAAGAGAGATCGGCCAAGCGGCTTTCCCGCGGCATTTCACGGTTGGCGCGCTGCTATATGCGCGGCGCATGCATGTCGATCCCATGGAGGACAGCGATCCGACAAGCTGCTCATCGCCTGCATCGAAGACGAAGCGCACGCAACATGCACACGCTATAGGCTCGCGAACGCGTGCTCCAGTGATTAATTGGGGGAACGCGCGCGGGATGCCGCCTTCATACGCGGGGAGACGTGGTCGCCGCTGCCCTGGACGGGGCAGACAGACGCGCTCTGCACGCTTCCACGCCTCCGGGATCATCAGCTCGCCCACTCCTCCCCGATTAAAACGAGAGGAGATAATTAAGCGCGCTTAATTGCAGCCAGCCAGGGGAGGTCAGCTTTTAATCAAGACAGAGCAGGAGAGGGGGGAAGGAGAGGTAGTCAGTCCTTTGTGTCTCTCTCGCCCTCTCCTCGATGCGCCCGGTCCGCTCATAGAAGACGTAACAAAAGGGGCACGGTTCAAAGGAGCTCCCCAACAATGCGCGATCAATCTGTTGCTGCCGCCAACGCTTACCACGGCCGGGAGTCGGGATCGCGGCGGCGGTTTTTCATTAGCGCTCCGTCTCGGCGCTTCGGCTCGCTTCCCTTTTTGAGCGCGCGCGCGCGCGCCCTTGGGTTAATGGCGCGCCCCCCGAAGCGTGCAATTCGCGAGAGCGTTGCATGTGGTGCACCCCGGAATACGCTGCATGAAGAGGCGCGGAACGGAAATAGTTTTCTACCCTCCCTGTCAGCCACACTGCATCCCTCCAAGATGCTATTCACTACGCTGGCCTGCAAACTGAGAGGACGTCTGGTTAGTAGTTCTTTTCCTTTCTTTCTTTCTTTCTTTCTTCTTTCTTTCTTTCTTTCTTTCTTTCTTTCTTCCTTTCTTCTTTCTACTTTCTCTTTCTTCTCTTCTTTCTTTCTCATTCAATCCAATGTCAGAGTGAAGGCGAAGTTTGCGAACACGTCGGCTTGAGCGGATGCTGTGCAGTGTCCTCTTCCCATTGCAATAATAGCGAAGTGAAAGCACCCGCGCGGGACATGTGTGGCCTGCGCGCTGGTGTTAAATTTGCCGCAATTAGAGTCTACTTAACGTTAAGCGGAGCGTAAAGCGGAAGAATATTCAGAGACCGGGACTCGACCAGTGTACTTTCCTGTCTCTTGACTAATAGGCACCGTTCATTAAAGGTAGGTATACCCTGCTCGAATCGCTTCGTGCACCAGTAGCTTGCACTTGTGCGCTCTCCTATTGTGAGCAGCTTATTACGGTTTTAGCCAAAATACGCAGCCGGCGGAAGGTACGAGAAATAGAGAGAGAGAGAGAGGGAGTGCGTCAGCTGTGCACGTGGAAAAAAGAGACAGGTCGTCATCGTTTTAACTGAAATGTTTTATCGTAACCAGCAAAGTGATCAAATCATTCTTTGGCGCGGGAAAGCAATTGGCGCATACCATAGGACAAGCGCTTCTAGTTCTCTTGGCTGCCATCACGTGCGACATTGCTTTGAAGATTGAAAACTAGGGCGTTGTTGGCATCATACGGGACGTAAGAAAAAACAATGACCGAGCGGCTGCCATTGAAGCGCTATAAGCCGCTACGCTTAGCGGCACCGGCTGGCAGCTGTCTCGAATTCCTGGTAAGTCTGAAAACTAGGCATTGTACTATTTTCTGTTGTAAGCATCCCAGCGAAGAAAACTGTTGTTGAGGGTGAAACTCGATTACATCACCTCAGGAATTAACAGTGAATAAGGTCGTTGTCTTTAACCAGCCTCCCTTATTTCGGTAGCTAGAGCGTAAGAAGTGGAACCGCCGATAAGCCTTAACAAGACCTGATTTCAATTTCCTTCCGTGTCGCTCCATTTCACGCTGCCCCCACCCAATGTCTTCCCAGCACCAACAAACGTCAGAGAGGAACCGCCGCCTCCGCGATCCGATTCCCCGGCCGAGTTTACACCTGGAGGCTATGATACCAAAGCCGCGCTGGGCGGTTCCTCGTGAGACCTGTCGATGCAAACGTGCTTTGTGCACGACCCGCCCTGTGCTACAGCTACAGCTTATATACCGGCAAGCCCCGCTTAAGGCAGCTGTCGCGCGGTGCGCCAGCTCTCTCTCGATACACGCCGCGTGTCCTGCCAGCAACGACAGCTGGGAGTCGGTCGAAAGGCACCCACGGCTCCCCGCCTCTCCCACTGGCTGTCAACTAGGCAAAGTCCAGCCGCCGCGCCCCAAGCAGCAGTCAGGAAGGAAGGAAGGCACCCGATAAGCAGTGGGCCATCGAGGCAGCTTGTAGCCCGGGAGAGGGGCGGATGGGGACGTCGACGACAACAGCGGCGTAGTAGTCCTGTGGCTGTCACATACAAAAGCCGGCTGCCGCTGCCTTTATACACCAGGCACGGGTTTCGGCGATGTCGAGTGCGCCCCAGCTACTGCGCATGCATGCCAGAGTGCGACTTCCACACTGCCATAGCGGGACGAGTGCTCCCGGCGAAAAGCAGTTCCTCTCCCTCACTGCCTCTCTGCTCCACTTGACAGCAGATGCGAGTTGTCGGCGTTCCACGACAACGTCGCGCGCGGCTCGTGCGTTTTTGACGTCCGCGCTCTGTGCCGGCGGCGACGCAGAGCGCGGGTCGGTCGCTCTGACGTCCCCGAGCACGCGCGACACTAGGCGAATATTTTTATCGCTGCGCGACAGCCGTCGACTAAAAAGGAGGAAGAAACGTCAGTCGCGCATTTCTTCGAAGTAAAAAAAAAAGTAAAAAATAAAGGGAGAGAGCGCGCGTGAGCATTGTGCAGCTACTGTATTTTTTAAAAGGTCCTTTCTGCGCGCGACCGCATTTTGCCGGCTGGTTGTCTTCTGGATGAGCCAAATCGGTAGAAAGCGGTGCCGGCGAGCTCACGACGGTCGTGTCTGAGGGTGCGCTGGATGTATCTTTAAGGACACGAAGCCTGCGTACACGGACCGCCGACGCCACTAGTCCGTTCGCTGCCGTATGCGTGCGAAGAGTGCCGTGCGCATACGAAGACCGCAGAAAAAAACGCCTGGAGAGAATGGTCAGCGGGCGTTCAGGATGTGTGGCGCCGCCTGGCGCCCATTTCACTGCAAAATACTGTTGTTGGCGTCAACATGGCAGTCAGTTGTGGCGCTGTTTGTGGTGGGGTTTATTCCTGAACAGGAAGATAAAGTATGCTATCCGAAGAGATGCCTTGGCTGCCGTGTACGTTCCTGGCTGAGAGCTGGCACTGAAAAAAAAATTGTGAGATAGGCAGCATTAAGGTCAGATAGAGATAATGAGAAAGAGAAAAAAGGAAAGTGGAAGAAAGAGAAATGTCGAGGCTATTTACCTGTTATATAAAAAGATAAATACAAGTAAGCACGCGCAAAAACTTACGCATGGTCAAAGCCTCACAGACGCAATGGAAAGGGGAAAAGCGGAAAGTGAGAGTCCTTTGACTGCACGATCTGCTGGAGGACTCCAGAAATAGTGTGCTAGAAAACCTTGCCACTATTTTTAGAGTACATACACTGCCTGTATATCAGCTCAATCATACCACGGACTTTAGGCAACATTAACGCTATATTAAGTCAAAGAATGATGGCATGGAGAGCTTAACTCACTACTGGTTGGTACGAGGGAGTTGCTAAGGTAATTGTTTACGAAATGTAAGCAACCTTAGGCTTCAATCATTAGACATTACTGGTTTCCGAAAAGGCTACATGAAAACAGGCGATATTTGCACTGCTAATTAGGTTAAAGAGAATTGCGCAGGATATAACCGGCCTCTATATGTAGCCTCCGTAGATTACGAAAAAGCTGTGGGTTCAGTCGTAGCATCAGTCATACAGGCAAATCGAAACCAGGACATAGAAGTGAATGAGTCGCAAAATGCCAGTAGGAACTGCGTAACGACCATACGCGCCTACACGAAATGTGACAGAATACAAATAGAAAAAAGGTAGAGTTCTACGAATATTTGCAATTTTCTCGACGAATCGTTCATTGTTGTATTCTATTCGATGAACAAACCAATTAGTGCGTGGTGAAAATTATTCGAAACGAATCGAATTCAAAATCTTCAATCATTTTCGAATAATTTGCATGAAATTAGAATAGTGCATGCCTTCGTTTTTTTAGACCACTGTTTCAAGATCAGAGCCCAGCTCCTACGCCGTGCAGCATGGCCTCCAAGACTTATGACACAAGAGGGTTCGGCCAGGTTTAGCAAACCCTGCCCTTATGCTTCAGAGGATATATCTCGGATTACATGTCACCTCAGTATCTCGGAGGCTATGTGGCTCAGGTTCTCGTCCCTGTCACATAGTGAGATGTGGCGCTAGTTTATTCGCTGTGCAAATGTAGGGTGGCGCAGGGAATAAACAAGGTTGTAATTTCGCAACTAAAATCGAGCAGAAGAAATGGACGCGAACGGGAAATGTATTGTTGAGGACGGATAACCTTGAGCAATGTGGGATGTCCCATACAGTGAAGAGATGCAACTTTGACAACCTGCTGTTGTTTAACGTGCGCCCAAAAACAAAACCGGCGCTTTTCAGCTCCATTTTTCACTTCAGCCGAAGCCTGAAATCGAGACCTTTACCTTAAGTTGCTCAAAGGCAGCCCGTTGGAGCCGGTGAGCAACTTTCAGCGATCCGGCGAGTTTCCCTTGACTTCCTGCATCAGATCTCGCAACTCTCAGTTAGCATAGACACCGTTGGCACAGTACAGGCTTTGTGCTGCAGTTCTCGAAACTGAGCTGGATGTTTCTTGCTTCACGCAGAATGTACCGCCCAGTCAAAACCCACTACATAAAATTCTCTGTCACAGCAGATTTTATGTAATGTTTTTGGTTTGGTTTGATTTATGGGGGTTTCACGTCCCAAAGCGGCTCAGGCTATGAGAGACGCCGTAGTGAAGGGCTGCGGGTATTTCTACCACCTGGGGTTCTTTAATGTGCACTGACATCGCGCAGTACACGGGACTCTAAAATTTCGCCTCCATAGAAATTCGACCGCCGCGGCCGGCATCGAACCCGCGTCTTTCGGGTCAGCAGCCGAGCGCCATAACCACTCAGCCACCACGGCTTTTTTTTTTCTTTATTGCCTGGCTTTGACACAGAAAATTGCACATAACAAACAATCAACAAAAGACAAACGCTATGTACACCCGACTCGAAGTCAGCCAGCATGAGTCTGGCTTCGTCAACTTAAAATTCACGCAGTGTACAGAGTGGCTCTAGTCTTGAGAGCCACTCCGGAGGCTCCGCTGCGGCCTTCTGAATGGCCAGAAACATGTCCATACTTTCTCGAAAGTAGATTCGGGCAGGTCTTGCGTCTCTGTCACAGTGAAAGCCTGCCATTCTCGAGCGCCATATACAGTGGAGGCCTGTCAGCATTATTAAATCATAAGGCACCCCATCCTCATTTTCAACACATAAGTAACGGATGCCATACGGGTCTAGTGGAAATTCTTTCTTTAAGGTTCGCTGTAATACATCCCAAAAATAAACCCCTTCCCAACAGTGTAAAAATACATGGTCTATTGTTTCAGGCTTTCTGCAAATTAAACAGTGAGAACCCCAGGGTAAAAATAATTCCTTTCCCTCTAAAAATTTTTTAACCGGTAAGGTTCCGGTGTGCAGCTTAAAAAAGAAGGTATTGGTTCCTGATGGCACCTGCATGTTTTTAACTCTCTTTAAAACAT
This sequence comes from Amblyomma americanum, assembly GCF_052857255.1. NCBI lineage: Eukaryota > Metazoa > Arthropoda > Arachnida > Ixodida > Ixodidae > Amblyomma > Amblyomma americanum. The sequence goes on along the minus strand of NC_135502.1, from coordinate 93,726,446 downwards.
CTTTGCCTTGGCCTCCACTGTACAAGGCCCTGTACAAGGGCACCGGGAAAACTACATCGCACAAAGCACTGTACAGTTTCTTTCGTTTCACAGTCGACAGAAAGTCATTTGAAAACCGCGCGGAAAGAAACCTTACACTGGCTACGATTTCGCGGTAAAAACCGGTGACCCTACTGTAACTCAGCCACCACGGCTACTGTAATGTTTTTGTCCATGAACCTGGGGCAACAACAGAACTTTTGTGTCGTTACTATACAGAAAAGTAGTAGATAACTACAGAGTATAGAACAGTACCATAGGAAAATCGACAGTATTACAGAAAAATACTACAAAACAACATAACCATCTGTCGCCACGACAAAACAGCAAAACAGTTTGTCGTTTTTCTGACAATGTTTTGTCGTGTTTTTTCCACTGGGCGTGAACTTCAAGGAAGACGACCGCGCGGGAGTGTTCGCTATAGTTGCGTTTTTAGGCGCCAGCCTTCGCCGCCGCACAAACGGCCGCAGCGTTCGCACATACTCCTAATGTGGAGCCTGAGAGTCAGCGAGTGCGCATCCTGTTCGCTCGGTTCGTTCTGTGCGTACGTTGCCTGCCGCGGGGTTATTTTTGATCAAGGGAGCGCCGGTCCGGAAGACGGGCTGCGCTCTCCGGTGCCAAGAAATTTGTCAACAGTTTCGGCGCGTTTGGCGAAGCAGGAAGCGGTGGTGACGAGTGCCAGCGTGGGCCCCCGCGGGCACCGAAAGGCAAGGGCGGAGCAATGACTCGTTATTGCGCGTGCTCCTGCCAGGCGGCGCTGCGCAAGATGAGAAAGGAGTGGGAAGGAAGCGCCGTTGGCAGGCGTGAGTACGTACGTGCCGATGTCGCGTGAACAATGATCGATAGCGTTTAGGACTTTTGCACACTATAAGTCAAGCTGTCCTGGGAAACTAAGCCACTTCAAAGAGGCTACCCGCGGTCCTGTATACTCACCAATGTTTAGCTGTCGAGTTTTATTATATTTTCTATTTGCCACATATTATCATTCTGTTTTTAATGGCTGGGGTATTATGCTGGGTTTAATGGCGCTTATACGACTAAGGCGGTCATGCGGCAAACGCAGCCAAATTACGGTTTGATTTTAATGTTCGCGGAACTCACTGTATACTCAATACAATTTTAAAATGCCACTGTGCCTTCCCTGCACAGAGTATTGAAATGGAGCTGTTTCCAAACCTAATACAGCCGAGAAAACCGAAGGCGCCATAACCACTTAATTTTAAACCAATGAGGTGAAACTGTTTGTCTCTTCATTGATCTCGAGAGATTTTCAGGAGGGCAAGAAGCTTGGGAGCTCTTGTTCTTTAGTGCTATGCACGATTAATTAAAAATCTGGGCGACTTCATCGGCGCTCGCTTTAACTACTCGCGTGACGTCATACTGTCTTTTTTGGCGTTACGTCTCGGCGTTGTGACGTCATTTAGACATTAAACACCTACCGTTACTTAACTGAACTGTCGCTACAAAATATGTTCGAGGCCAGGTATAGGAAAACTATTCATGAATATTTTTGTTATACATAATTGTGGTGTCTTCTCGACCTAACCAGGTTAGTTGTGCTGTTCTTAGCATTTTGCATGAGTGATCTTATCGTTTCGTAGTCACTATATCCGCTGTACTGTACTTTGTGTTACTTATGAAAATTTTGTATCATTGCCAAGTGCCACTGTTTTATTTTACATGGGGAGGTCAGGCCTCAGTCAGGCGCTTCTAGACGCTTTTAGCTTGCTCTCCCTCGATTTGCAGTCTGTGGACTGTCAAAATTAAAACAACAAATCAAATTAAATCAAATCAAATGGGCTATACCAAGGATGCGTTTCATTAGCGAAGCCGTGCCAAACAGCTTCTATCAAACGGCATCTATCGGAATGAATTGCGAATGGCGAATATTCGGAGGTCGCGTTACATTTAGAAAAATGACTGCGTCTCCGATATACGAAAGCGGATAAGCGGTTCGGGACGTTTGCTCTTTATACGCTTCACGGCGCTGTTATAAATTGTAATCCAACAGCCCGCTTCAGACAGCCAGCGAGGGAGCTAAGCAGATTAAGCTTTCCGGATGTGGCGGGGAGACAGATGGCTCCTGCAGTGTCCTTGACCTTGCGTGTACAGGCCTCCGGAGTGCCGCCGCCGCCGAATGACTCCGGGTGCGCTATGCGGGCACCAAAGAAAATTCCAGCGTGCTTGCAAGCAACCAACTCTTCGCACCCGCGCACTTCTTCCCCTACACTCTCGCAATGTCGGTGCGCAAACGACCGCATGCGAAACGCACGCGCACGGTGTCCCACGCGGATTTCACCGCAGAGGCCATGCGTCTAGCGATGTATATTCAAGGGTATATATACGTATATGTGCACGCATTCGCATATAAACTCGCAGAGAAGCCGGTGCTGCTTGCTCCTAGCGAGCCGACAGGTTCATCCCGCGCGAGATCCTGTTCCGTACACGACTCGGATGCCCCCCCCCCCCCCCCCCCCCCCCCCCCCCCCCCCCCCCCCCCTGCATGCTTTCCCTTCGCTATCGCACGAAAAATAAAACCTGCCTCGTCGGCGCGCTTGGAACGATGTATAGTAGGGCCCCCTGGCCGCCTCGTCATGCATCTTTTCCGGGCATCGAGCTGACCGCGCGGTTGCGTGCTTGCAGGCTGCCGCAATCCATAAGGGCCACCTCCGCTTCTCCCCGCGGTGATCGGGATTTCGCGGGCCGAGCGGCCAGTGGAGACCGCGTGGATTTATGTCTCTGTTACGTGACTCCGTGCGCACCGCGTGCGAGGAGGAGCGGATCGGATTGGACACGCGTGTGGTCAAGCCTGCGTAACGTGGCTGATAGTTTACGCCGAACGGCGAGGCGGTTGACTTCATTCGGCCACAGTGTAACCGCATAGGCGCTGCGGTCGGGGAAAGGGGGATCTGTTGTTACTTCTGTTTTTGCGCAATTCCTTTCGGGCTTAATACGACTGCAACCGGCCAGACATGAGAGGGCAGGATATATGAGACCAGGTAACTGGACTAATTCATGTTTTATAAAGAAAGGAACGCCGACCAAAGGTTGTTGTTAAAACGAAGACGTTTCGGCTTCCATACGGAAGCCTTGATCACTCTTACTGGAGCACTTGAGCGATGAAAGGCTGGCCATACGACCGTCGTAGCGTAATGAAATCTAAAGTCTGACGAAAACTTCGGGTAGAAGATTCATGTATGAAGAAAGGAACGCCGACCAAAGGTTGTTAAAACGAAGACGTTTCGGCTTCCATACGGAAGCCTTGATCACTCATCATACGGATCATACGGAAGGCTTGATCATACGGAAGCCTTGATAGAGCTATCAAGGCTTCCATGGAAGCCGAATCTTCTTCATTTTAACAACAACCTTTGGTCGGCGTTCCTTTCCTTAAACATGAATCTTCGACCGTCGTAGCGTTATGAAATCTAAAGTATGACGAAAACTTCGGGTAGAAGATTCATGTATAAAGAAAGGAACGCCGACCAAAGGTTGTTGTTAAAACGAAGACGTTTCGGGTTCCATACGGAAGCCTTGATCACTCATCATACGGATCATACGGAAGCCTTGATAGAGCTATCAAGGCTTCCATGGAAGCCGAATCTTCTTCATTTTAACAACAGCCTTTGGTCGGCGTTCCTTTCCTTAAACATGAATCTTCGACCGTCGTAGCGTTATGAAATCTAAAGTCTGACGTAAACTTCGGGTAGAAGATTCATGTATAAAGAAAGGCACGCCGGCCAAAGGTTGTTGTTAAAACGAAGACGTTTCGGCTTCCATACGGAAGCCTTGATCATTCATCATACGGATCATACGGAAGGCTTGATCATACGGAAGCCTTGATAGAGCGATCAAGGCTTCCGTATGGAAGCCGAAACGTCTTCGTTTTAACAACAACCTTTGGTCGGCGTTCCTTTTTTTATACATGAATCTTCTACCCGACCAGACGAGTTTTCGTCAGACTTTAGATTTCATTTCGTAGCTGGACTAAGTTGGCTGAAAACAAATGGTAAGTATGAGTGTTGCCGATCTAGCGCTGGGGCGCCAAATGTTGCACTGCCGGGGTGTGGCACCAGGTACCATTACGAAACGACAGCTGTTACGAAATACACTCGTTGCATTTCCAGGGATTGGGGCAGGGGCAGGGCGGGTTAAAGCCCTGTACAATGACACACATGCACATATACCAGTCAAACTGATTGCATGCAATACAAGCGTATGACCGCATATTTCGCCGAATAGATAATGTGATGACCCCCATAATGCGCAGGTCCACACGGGACGGAGAGGCAAAGAGACACCGTATGGCTCAGTTTAAACAAACAGGTATATTCAATAATTACACATGATTAAGGTTATACATCAGAGGCTGGGGCGTCCGAGCTTACGTGCCGACGACTTCATGGGGGCGATGGAGTGGCTCCGGAGTTGGGCTCGAGCGGTTGCTGGCAGAAGCTGCACGCCGTCGGGCTTCGGCGCTGAAGGCCCTCTTGGCGAACGATGTCGTCCTGAGCGTTCTTCTTCCGTTTCTTCGAGGATGGTTCACAAACCCTTCCTCTAGTGTCGTTCGGCTTGGAAGATGAACAGGAGGCGAGCTTGTAGATGATGACAGCAGAGCATAATTTTACAACATACATATACAGAGAGTTAAACTGGAAAAAGCAGAACTGAATTTACAAAAGAACAAACTTTGCACTACTTTACTCATCGACCGGGCAGGTTAGTGCCTAAGTAGCATCACATTACATGCTAAGCATGGAGCCCCAGCTCAGACTGGACTGCATCCGTTTACATGCGCTTTTAAGCACTTGATTAACAAAGGACTAAGGGCGGTCATTTCCAGTGGCCCGCCCAAAGCATCAATTCTCCAATCCAAAATAACATGCGAGATGGGGACCACCCCTTGGGTTGGGCTTAGCCTCGAACCCAGAGTCTGTTAACAATACAAACTAAATAAACAACAAAAACGCCACCACTCTCTCTCAAGTGAGAGTATACACAGGCTCTCTCTTCGGAGCTAATTCACTAGCGCCTGTCTTTCCACATTCTTGGCGAGTACTGCCTGTCCGCCATGACAGGTGTCCGTCACGGCCCTTCTGGGAATGCGCTTTTGTTCACGAGGCACGGCGGGAAGCTGTGGGTGCCTTCCCGGCGATAGCCCACGTCGAAAGGGGAAGGAGGGAAAGAATGTTGTCTTCGCGGTAGCGCATAGCGTCGGCTGTGGTACGGCGCGCTCTGGCCCGCTGACAGCTCCCTTGTCCTGGAATGTGCCCGGAAATTGGGGAGGATAAAGCCTGTTTCCCCGGGGCGGCGGCGGGTCCGGTTGTTCTGGTCGTCACTCAAAGAGCATGGCTGGGTAATTGATGATGCCGCTGTCACGGGTCTCCGTCTACGCCGCGCCGTCGAACGTGGATCCTCGTAGCACACACGGAATGTCACAATAACATATGAATGGATGTAGCTGACATGGCCTAGTTGGAACATGTTGGAGTTATTGTAGAATATCGACTCCTTGGACAAAGCATGAGGAGTTCGATCTAAGGACTGTGTTTCAGGCTTTCTTTGAAATGCGTGTCCAAGACAAAAAAAAATAAAATACAATGACCTCGTAGAGCACGGAAACTTTACTGGACTCAACAATGCCGCATCTCATCAACAATGTTGCTAGATAGCCTTTATAAATGGTGAAATTTGTTTCTCCGCTGTCATACATTACACCTGCGGCTCCGTTTTAGTGCTTTAGCCTCCCACTCTTCCTTCTCCCCTTGCTTTATTTTGCTATTTTTATCAGCTCGGTGTCACGGAGCAGGAGAGTTAAAGAAAAACACTAAATATCTGAAAACCCGGCCGTTCAAATTGAGTGGGTTGAGTGCTACGTTATGGACACGCTGCTCCAAAGCAAATTTCCAAATTTGTTCGCACCAACCGGAATTACGAATTTTGCGAGTTCGAATTTGCGCAGTGTATTCTAAGCGATTCAGAAAGAAACGAAAGCTGTAAAGCTGGCTGTTATTACGCCCAATGGCACCCTGGAACGCCTCACTACGGGGAAATCTGATTAGATTGATATCTGTCTGAGAAAATACGAGGTCAGTGGCTCTCTCTCTCTTGAGAGGCTACATATGGAGCTCCACAGGAGAAGCAAAAAAAACGACGGAGGCTATAACGTACGGATATGTATATAAAAAGCAAGATGAAGACAACGAAGAAAAAACTAACGCAGCGAGACTCGTGGGACCCTAGAAAGGTCGCACACTTGCCAGCAAAGCGTCTGTCTCCCTCTCGGTCGCGGCGGCTTCGCGCATCGCTGACACACGTGAGCCGGGCGCACCACACGTGCGCGGACCCGTCGCCCGGCCGAGCCGAAGACAAACAGCTGTCCGCGCTGCTGCTGAGGTGCGCGGGAAAGAGAGGGAGAACAGGAGGGTGAGACGGGGCGCACGTTTCCCGCGCACGGACGAGCGAGAAATGCGCGCTGTGAAACAAAGGGCGCCCCGCTGCGCGGCGGTGACGGGGGCGCGCGCGAAAAGCGCCCGTCATCGTCGTCGTCGCCGCCGCCGCCATGTGGCATCCACGCCCAGGCCGCCATAACTCAGCTCGACACGTCCCGCTCACGCCTTCCGCGCGGAGGGTCGAGCGCACATAACGGACGCGCCTTGTCTACGCCGCCACGCCGCGGTGCACGTAACGCACGGTTCCTCGCCCGTCTCTTCTTGCAGCCACGCGACGCCGTGCGTTGTTGGCGCCTATTCGTAGTACGGAGAGGCGTGTAGTATGTATTGACTCGCGGTATAGAAAGGCCGGCGGGGAGTGAGTACGGGGTGCATGTCCCAGTGAGCAGGATTTCTAGCTGAGCGTCTTTATTTCCGTTCCCGGGACGAGGGTCCAGGATGTGAGCGCGCTCTGCGGCATCCACCGGAGGCGGGCCCCTTTGAGGAGAAGCCGGACGTGAATCCCGAGCGGTAGTCGACCTCGGAGCCGAGGCTAGCGGCGCCGCGCTGCGGGCGTTGGCAAGCCGCTTGGCTGGAATCTCGTGGGAAGGGTAAGGGCTGGAGACAGAGTAACGAAGCTTGGTGCTTGCACATGGGGCAGAGCAAGGGGATTTCATTTCCAGCCAATAAAGATGTTCTTACTATACGACTACTTCGCAATAGGTGTAGTCGCCCTATTTGAGAGAAGAGGGAGGGAGAGTATAGGGCTAGTGAACCTTGTTTACCTGAGTACTATACAGTAATCAGGCTAACCGTACGGCTGCTGATTAATGTCCATCGCCCTGGGTTCTTAAGCGAGCAACGCTCTAAGTGGGCTTGAAGCGAAGATGGTGCCATAGTTTTAATATTTGTCTGAGAATGGCACGGCGACTATATACTTGAAAATGTTAAACAGACATTGCTAAGCGAAGGGTGAGAGGCTGAGAATTCTTCGTCGCTTAGGGTCAGGAGATGAAGAAAAAATGATCAGACAAACCACCGCCGCCCCTCTAACAAACGTAGATTTCGCTGATTACCAGCACCGCTCGCCGCGAGCTCGATTAGCGTTGTTCGTCCAGCATTAATGCTATAGACGATATTCTTTGCTGGGCGGAGAAGACAATGTATTCTTATACAAGACCAGTCTCTGTAGCTCCCAGATAACGAGGACGCCACAAAGATAAACGATGAATTAGAATCCAATGACAACAAAGGTTTGTGCGGTTTGAAAACAGATGAGTGATTCCTGGCAAAGGGTGAGATAATAATTTAGCCAGGAAAGAGCAGTAATTTTTTTCTAAAGTGTACTGTAGGAGGTTTACTTAATTAAGTTATTACCTTCAGGCGAGAAACGTTACCACCCCGAACTAAAGCATATGTGGGCCCGACTGGCAGATGTTTAAATGAAAGACTCAGAGAGCATAGCCGAAACTTCCGGCAGATTAACTCACCTTTGAAATCTGGCAGCACAATGCGACAGATGCGATAGCTGCAAACCCCACTTCCAACAGACTACAGTTCTGCTGAAATCCAGAGATAAGACAACCAGGGAGCTGTGGGAAGCCTACTGCTTGGAGTCAGGAAAAGAAGGGACGTGTGCTTTTTATGTTTTGACATGTTCAGCGTATATTTGTGCACACCGCAATAAACCTCAGTTCATAGTTTGCGCACCAGTGTTTGTGTCATCCCTGTGTTCTCCAACGTCAGTTTAAAAGCGCAATTATGTTTGACCATGCTAACTACCAACTAGCCCAATTTGAAACCCTCTTAATGATCGAAAGATGCTCGTAATAGTTATTAGGTCGAAAGCCTTCAATGACCCATACTCCCGTCCGTCCGTCCGTTACGCTCTTCAACTCGATAACAAAAGAAATCATTGCGCACAATGTGATTCCAACCACCATCCTTCCGTTCCGCAGCCGAGCGTGCTAACGACTACGCTACTTCCTGCCAACGCATGCGTAGTTCTCCTTGTCTAGGACGACGGAGAGTGTTTGCGGAAAGGCGTCAAATCAGATGGATGCCTCCATAAAGCTCTCCAGTGTCTCCAGCATTTAAGACTCAGAAACAATTGTGTACTTAATCAACAACTTAACCACACATCAGTGACACAAGCCGGAACGCTGCGCTAAAGTCTTTCGCCTCACCGCCCTTTAGGGCAACAAAGTGCCCCCCCCTAGCTGAGTCTTCCTCTATCAATTCAAAAGCGGATGCGGTTACGTATACTCCGTGTGTCGGATAGATGGAGCAAACGGGCTGCGGGAACGCAGGTTGGTATCCGAATAGAAAAAGAAAGGATGCGAAAGAAAGTGCATCCATGATGGATCCATTCAGAGAGACTCAGCATCGCTGGAGAACTGTGATTATTTCCCGAGTGGTCAAGATGGCACGGCATCACTGGCGACTGACACGAGGAGAACAGAAATCAGCCGCATGCCAGCTCGTTGGAGAACTGTTCGCGATTAAATGCGCAAATAAAACTACGCAATAAGGGTTGCAACCACTCCGAAACAAAAAAAAAAAGAAAAAGCGGCGTGCGCGTTGCGCCAACGCATATTTGTATAGACTCCAAAACAGAAATGTCTGAAACGCTAATCTAGAAACGCGGATGTTACGCTCAATTAGATCTTCTACGCAATAAACCCGCAATAAAAGGTAGGCAGTTAAAGTTCCCTAAGTAAACGCCTGGTTAAGTCGTGCTACATCTGAGAAACCCTCTTTAGCGGCTTGGGGGGCATCGACATCCTCGCCCGCGCTTATTTATTCTTTTTTTTTTGCCTATCTCTAAAAGATTCCTTGGCTAGCTTGCACATGCGACCGATTCGCGCTCAGTCAGGTGCACTGGAGGGCGCCAAAACCGAGTCACGCCGCGCAGAGAAAGAGTGCGCGCACACCCCGGTATATTACTCTCTCAAGTTAGAAGGTCATCTCGAATGAACGCGACAGAGGAGACTGCTCGTAGAACAAGCCGCGCAGGATTTATGTGAATTTATACGGCCCCCCTCGGCGGCGACGCGTCCGTTCCCCACCCTCCTCCCGAGAAGCGGCGGCGAGTGCTAAGTTTAGTGGCTGGTTGACGCTCCAAGTCAGCGCCTGCCGCCGTCGCGTGCGCCGCCCCGTTCACGGCGCATCGGGCCCGCTTTGCACGCCGCGCCAGCCGGCGACTCCGTCCATCATGCGGCCGTCTCTCGCCAGGCTGCGCCCGATCCATCCCGGACCGTGCACGGGACGACGACTCCGGCCTGGCCTCTCCCCTCCTTCGCTACCTCGCTCTCGTTGGTGCAGTTCTCGCAGCATGCGACCGAACTTGATTGCGGGCATGGTGCGGAACGCTGTTGCTGCTGGAGCGCAGCGCCAGGGGCATGACGTCATCGCATTCTCGCCTGTTAGTGAGATACGAGAGCTCCGAACGAGGGAGTTAAGTGAAGCGTGAGCTTTTGGAGCACGGAATTAGCGAAACTCCGCACCAAACTTAGACTGCGATGATCTAGTATACGGGAGATCTCGACTACAGAGAAGTTGGAGACAGCTGTCTCTTCAGGAGCACAGCGTCAGCAGCATGACGTCATCGCAACCCTACCTGCAAGGGTGATGTGAAATCAAAGGAGAGCTGCGTGCTACAGAGCTCCTTCGCCCTGATATTCGCGACGCTCCTCACTGACTGACCGCAATTTGCGTTTGCGGGGACTGGCCAGTGCAGAACTGAGTATTTAGTGTCAGCGCCGGAGCAGGAACAAGAAGAAAAAAAACATGCGCATGTTTTGTTGGCCACGTTCCCATCAGCGCTGGGCACTCAGTCACATGACTGAGTTCATGGTTCGGCATCGAACCATGCAGCTAGCCTTTCGGGCTACCTTAGAGAATGAGCGAGCTCTATCACCTGTCGCGCAACTTGATGCAGTTAAATGAGCTATTCTGGAAACTGCTCAAAAGCCATGTAGGCCGTCCATATGTGCCCAGTATACAGCAGCCCACTGGTGACGAGTACCTCCGGTAGCTTCTGGGCACTCACCGAAGGAGATGATGGCATTTCGAAACGAAATTACACGCCCTCGCAGGAACCATGGGGAAGGGTGACGTTTATTGGGCAGCGATGAGGCTTCGCTTCCTGGGTGCGTTCTAGCATGAGGCCTTTGTTTTAAGGCGATGCACGTAGGCGCATCAAAGCAGCACTGCGGTGAAGGAGTTTCTGCAGTATTTTTCTGGCATTGAAGCAAATGCTGGGGGCTAAAATAGAAAAATAAATGAAATTATTCCATGCAGAGGTTATTTCTAAAATACGCCTTCTTGTAAACCTTCAGAGTGCCCGTTGAAATAATATAATCCTTTTTATTTAAAGACAATAAAAGGCCAATCCCGTGCACACGCAAAACGAGACGGACATAAATAGACTTCTAAATTGGGTAGCCTGTTCCAGGGAGAGGCGTTTTGTGTATATACCGGTTGTGCCAGTCAGCAGGTGCTTTCGCTCACCCCGGAGGGTATAAAGGGCCTGGTGACTTAACAGACGCAACTAATTCCCTTTCTGCATGCTCTTTACTACTTCCGGCATTGCTCTCACTTGCTGTATGCAGCTCTACAGCACAAAATTCTCGCTATTTAATTTGATTCTGAAGTAAACTTTGGTTACAGCTCGTAAGTTGTAGACAAGCTATGTGCAGGCGTTAGATCTCTTGGCCGTGCTCCAAAGCTTTGAGCCTGCAGTTTGCAAAACCCATTAATAGAAGGAACTCGTGGTGACACCTACCGTTGGTCGCGGGAACTACTGACGGGGCGTAATCGCGTGCCATTTTTACCATGATGGCTTGAGATGCACGTCCTCGCCTAGCCGGCGGCGCATTCCGTTAGATAAGTGAACATGGCTGCATCGACTGAAACGTATGCGTAGCTTCACTCACAATAAATACCTACCAAAACTACCTCACCAGCTCGGTAACCAGCTCGGAGCCTGAAGTTCAGAGGCTGGTGGTCGATTGGGCACTGGAGGTCGCCTGCAGGCACGAAGACGCGGCCAGCGCCTGAAGCCTGGATCCAACACCGCATCCACGGCGGTGACAACGCAACCTTTTTGGTTCAATAAGGTTTTTAGTGAAAATGAAATACCTCACCAGGGTATTTGCAGTGGCGTCAAGGATGGTGTCGCCGGTCTAAAATTGAAACACTCGATGCGAGATGACCGCTTAGGAAACGAGCAAGCTAGCGCCCCATACTAAATGACAGACGTGAACAGCGTCGGACATAAACACCGAGCGATTATTTTCCCTCACCTGTGAGAAAAGAGGACATTATTGCGTTCAGACGACGTAGACCTTGCAAGTTCGTTCACCGGCTTCTGCTTCTCTGACGCAAGCTTAAGCTTATCACGTCTCACGGTTTCTGTTTGGTATATTAGGTCTCTTGCCCCGTGTCCAGTCGCCACCCAAAGTTCACAGGACGCGTGCGCTCAAGAGAGAATTTACTGTTGCGCCACCTCATGAACCAGTCGACTGGTATTGGTACTTGCGTATGGAACATGCGCGTCCTCTCATACTTAGATGCTTGCGAGATTGCGCCCAAATATTTTTTTTTCGTGCCCATGCATCCTGCAAACTTTTGCTGGCGACTGAAAATTCGGTCACATGTATCCCACTTCGCAAATGGACGCCGTGTAGTGACAATCTAATTTTTGCTGGCTCAAGATTCCATTGCTGTTTGGGTGCGGGGAAACGGAGCCCTGCATTTATGTATCCACTCTTGGAAAATTCTTCATGGTGCACACAGCATGCAAGCGGCTCGCGTGCCCTAGAAGCGAGGCAGCGTAGCCAGAAGGTAAGGGACGCGGCGACGTTCGAGTGCCCGCGACGTAAGGTCGGCACCCCTGCCTCGGTAAAATAAAAACGTTGCGCCACATCACGACGACGTGCGACACGGAGCGCTGAAGCAATGAATGGAGCACCCGGAGAAGCAAGCCTGTAGAGATAGCAGTAGGCAGGTGCCCGTCGGTGAAAAACGATGAAAAGAAAGGAACAAGGAAAGGAAAGTGATAAAAGGATAGAAGGGGAAAAAAAAGGACCGCTGGCAAACGCTCCGCGAGCGCCCCCTATAAGCCCCCGCGCGCCTCCACGCGGAGAAGTCGGGCTCCTCGACTTGTGGCTTCGCGTTCCCGGAGCGGGCTTCCATTTATAAAAGCCCTCGGCATGCCGCCGCTCATGCCGGAGGTTGATGCATCATCCCCGAACATGGGGCCGCTTCAGCGAGAACTGAATCAAAACAAGCAGCAGCGGCCCGAGAAACGACAACAAATGGACCGGATCTCGAGTTCCTCCCGCCGCGCTTCTCTCCGTCCTCCTCGCCGTTTAGCCGAGACCGGCAACCCTTTCTGGCGCACGGAAAACGTCGCTGCCGCCGCGTTCACCCGCGGGGAGCAGCCAGTCGGTGCTGGCCGCGCGAATGATGCAGTCCCCGCGGCTGAAGGAGCAGGCAGCGGCTCCGGGCGAGCTGCAGACTGACGAAGCGGACCACGCCACTCAAAAAGGATAAGAACAGAACGGAAATATAAAAAAAAATGAGAAAGAGTGAGAGAGAGAGAGTGCGTGGCGGAACAACCGGCGCACTCCTTCTATATATAATCTGCCAGGCGGTGGGGAAGCGGCGGCCAAAACGACTAGCACGCGCCGTGCAGATTGAGCTAGCAGCGGCTATAGCCGCGCGCGGGCCGGAGGACAGACGTTAGGCCTAACTGCCTTTCCCCGCCGTCAAACAAACAGAGCCCGCCGCCGGCGCCTCTGGTTCTTCTTCGCGGACTGCTGCGGCTGTGCCGGCGTCCTTTTGGCGGCTGTCGAAAGACGTCGGTCGGGCGGGGGGGTTTCGGCGCGGAACCGAGACCGATGCTCGCCTAATGGCCCGCGGCGCGGCCCTTTGGTCCGGACCGCGGGCGCGCCGAAGGCGGCTGACGCCGCGAGTGCCACCGGCTGCGGCTGACGCGGGCTGCTGACCCCGCGAAGCACCCATCAACGCCTCCCGCTGCTGGTTAAACTCGAAAGCCGGAACTTATAAGGCTGCAGGATTACAGCCCCATGCAGCTCAGAAGGCGGTTTTGAGTTTTGCGCGCATGAATAGGCGTCGCCAGGCTAGTCCATGGAGTGCTGCCGATTAGAACTCGGCGCATACGAGCTAAAAAAAAATGACAACATCCAAGGCGAACTCTGCTCAAGGGTACGGCATGGCTGAACGGTTGCACCAGCCCAGTTCTCAAGTGGTATTAGCTGCGTGAAACTTTGGGTTTCTTATACCTGTTGCGCAGTGTGTCGTTTGTGCTCGAGGGTGTAATGCCTTGACTGCCACTCTCTAATCCACCAGAGCGAGCCTGAGCATGTAGCAGCTAGAACCTGGCCAGAACCACACATTGCGTTATTCGGGTCCTCGACAAATTCGCTGCCGGAAGAGCAGCGAGAAGCAAGAAAAAAAATGAAGTAAGCTTTTCACAGCGCAAAGATTATGACCTTGTTCAGGGGCTTTTTGCTGAAAATTGAGAAAGGGTACTGCACATTTGAGTGTTCTTGAAGGGGCTGTGAAGGGTGCTCTAATAAATTTGCGGCATGCCTGGGATATTGAAGCACGTCGCTTCACGAATAGTGTCCAGCAAGGATTTTTTAAATGCGCTTTGTAGAAGCTGAGTTATCTGTAGTTAAAATTTGAATTTCAGCATCTTCGCGCCTCTCCCTCTCCTCTCGTCACTTTTTGCACGCTGGAAGGTAGGCGCTCCTTCTCCGACCCCCCCCTGGGAGCGGAGCTTCCCGACCCGCCGGGGATAAGCGGCTTATTGGCCGCGGCCACGGTAGCTGCCTGACGTCTGAAAGAATCCAACCAATGGCCACCTCTCACCTTGTCTACGCAGATGCGGGGGACGGAGGAGGGTACGAGCATGAAAATGTCGCCGGGAAGGGCTCGCCAACTTTGACGCGTGATTGTGGGTCGTCCGCTGCGTGTAGAAGAGTATTATTTGGCTCTGGTTTTCATGGCAACACAGTGCAGTGATTAAGTGAGTTAATGTGCTGTCCTTGGAAGGCGTTTCAGAGCCCCTTTAACGCATTCTTATGGGGCAGTTGGCGCTGGTAGCTTGTGGCGTAGAGCGGAAGAAGAGGGCTGTAAGAAAGCACCCAGTCCCAAAGCTTATTATGGCAGCAAAGTTTTATTCGGTAAACAGACCATTCAGTGCAACGAATTGTCAATTTATTCTTCCCGTTTCGAAGAAAAAGAAGACAATTGGTCTACGGCAGACGTCAAGATCAGGTTTTTTTACCTGTGTGCAGAGCTTGGAGGAGCTTAATCCTCCACTATTTCCTGTTCCATGAGCACAGTCCAGTGTCCAATATGACGACGCCCTTCGGCCTCTTTTTGAAAAGGACTTGCTTCGTGTGCCCGAGATAACATTACGCACATTACATACCTTCGATGCTCAAAAGTTTTAAATTCTCATCTCCGAGCCGAATTTCGGCGTAAACCGTCAGTCAAGGCAACGGAAAGTAGATGGCGCCAGTGAAGCCACTGAATTTCCCCTCGAATAAAAAAAACCTGGCAGTTTAGCGTATTAAACACAGAGGCCGTTTGAGGGGGCACTTAAGCTCCGCCTTATGGTTATGATCGGTGGCGTTAATGGGTCAATGCCCATATATGTACACAACTGGTCATTCTCTACTTAATGTCCATACATCCTCGTACCTATACCAGTGCAGTGGCGCATCGATTAAGCGATGGGCGACTGCACTGACCAGTGGCTCTTTATATTGTAACGAAGCGTAAGTCGGGACGGAACGGTGGCTCCGCCGCCTCCAAGAAGTTGACCAGCAGGTGTCGATGGGTAGCATGAATTAACTTGATTTATTTAAAATGGGTCCAAAACATCATTTAAACTGAACAAACTGATACAAAAGGTCTAAGAGTAAATAATAGCGCAGTCAGTCATACCAAGGGGCGCGCAATAACTTCCGATCAGAGGTCCCGAGCAGCAGGACCGCAGCCGTTCCTCTCTCTCTTCTTCGCGCCAAAACCCCCTCTTAAATACGTTTGCCCAGGATCCTGGGGACACTTTTAGTAACCAATCGGAAATGCTGTTGTCGATGCCAATCGGGAAGGATTTCTTTAAAACGGAAGCAGCCAATAGCACGCCGGTGCCCACGAGGTTGTTTACTCGAGAGCACCGCGTAAATTCCACGAAGACGCGCGCATCTCCGCTTGGCACACAGATACAAACACACAAAACGACATCCGAAACACAGGGAACGCCAACCTCCCAGTCGGTGCACCACGCGACCCGCCGTCCGCGCACCTCAGGCTCGAGGCTCGGGCAGTGTGCTGCCCGAAGCAATCACTTCGCGCGACTCTCTTGGAAACCACAGGGGGTCCGCGTGTCCGCCCTGGTGTCCCGGACACGGCCTTGGAAGACATTGTCCCTCTGCAGGCAGCTAACCGTGCGTCTCAGTGCGTTTTACTCTAAGCATTCGAACAAAGCCGGGGAGGGGGCCGCACAACGCCTGCTCACAAAGAGCCAGAGGGAAAACGGCTCTGGCAAATGTCGGGGTGTGAGCCTCTCTAATGGCTCCCCGCACAGCAGCGGGCACAAAGACAGCAACAGTCTCACCGCGGGGAGAAGAACACATTCAGATTGTTGGAAAAACTGGCGCACGAAGCCTGCGAAGCTCGCTACGCGGCTATATCACAGCCACCGGTAGGGATTGTGCTACCCATGTTGCTCGCGACCAAGACATGCAAGGCACACAAGACCAGATTCTTGCTCGGGGTTGGGACGTCTGGAGTAGTGCTTTCGAACTAAAACACTAAAAAGTGGTGCTTTGGGGGAGGAGGATAGACAGCAGTAGAAGTTACAATAAGCGTAAGGCTACTCCTGAGCAAACGACCGCCAACTTTTTTCAGTATGCCGCTTTCCTCGCGTACATTAAATGCCACAAAAGCGACTCGGACGTTCGCCGCTGTTCCGACGGTGAGTTACGTGTTCTCAGAGCCTGGAAGGGTTCCCCCCTGAAACCCATTGGCGCGGAGAAGGACGAGGCTCGGCGCGCGCCCGTGCCCCAGCGCAGCCTCAAAATGTCTTCATCTTCAGAGGGAGACTCGGCAATGCCCCTGCGCACGAGGCCTCCCCGTCCGCGATTGCGGAAGTGGGGGAGAGCAGGCGGGGGGAATGCTTGCCTCGCAACCAAAGAAACACCATCACCCCGTATATATACACACACACACGCGTGTGGCGGTCCGAATGCACAACTACAAACGGCACGCACACGCGCGCACACACAAAGCTTCGACGGCTCAGGTAGTTATGCCCACGTCTCGTCGCCATCGTCGTTCTTCTAGTACTAGTAGTAGTAGAAGCCGGCGCCCTCCCCCTCCGCCTGGAAGGACATAAAGAAAAGACAATTACCGAGCGCCAGCAGCGGCCGCGCGCAAACACTGACGGCCTCACGGAGAGGTACGACAGCGCCACAGGCAGAGAGGAAGGAGCCCTTGGTGGAGCGCCCTAACATTAGGGGGACCGCGCCGGTCTGCTCTCCCAGGGCGAAGGCGCTCCACCACCGACCGGCCGGCTGTGAGGGTACACTGTCCTAGAGGGTGAAGCACCAGCGGAGGAAGGGAAGAAGGAGCTAAGGGGAAACATTAAGTGTAATTTGGCCCAGCGACGCAACGGCTTTGCCCCCGGGACGAGACGCCGCGGCTGCAGTTATGGCCCGCGTGCGGCGAGAAAAGCGGGTAGCCCGGCGCGTACGCTGCACCGCCGCCGAGGCGAGACTGGATTGAGACATTCGCCGCCGTTGCTGCTGCTGCTAAAAGATGGCGAGCGTGTGTGGTCTCATCTCTGCCGACCAGGACGATCAAGGGAGGGGATAAGGAGGGAGGGGAAGGAAGGGGGAATGGTTATAGCTATGGCTACATCTGGTACGATCTCGCCTTCGCCCGCTGCTGCCGCACGACCGCGGGGGCATCGCGTGGTGTGGCGGGGCAGCTAGGCGGCCGATCGTGCTTCGTCCGCCTCATGTGTGTGCGCACGCTGGCTTCGTGAGAGTGCACACGATTTCCTCGTCGGGCGACGCGAGATGCTGTTGGCACGAACTGCGCCAACACAAGACGAGAACGGGAGGTGGGACGGAGTGTACTCGTGGGACTACCTCCGCCCAACACCCCCCCCCCCCCTCTCCGCCACCCCTCTCCTCCCCTTCCCGCTACACCTCGCACTTTCCTTCGATACCAGCTAGATTTCTTCATTTGGTTGTTTTTCTGTTCACTCATTCCCACACGTCGCTTGGCGTTCGGGGAGATTTCACCTCGGCTCCCCGCCCATCCAGCGACAGCTCTTGTACGCGCTGGCGGCTTCTTAAATGAGTCGGGAGGTGGTGTCGCCTGTGAGGTGGTAATACCCCGAATCTTCTCTTATCTACCAATCGAGTATGCGTATATATGCGGCTGCGCACACGAGGAACGTGCAACTTCCCAGATCTGGCGCGTGCTGGCTTATCTCACGACGTCGGGCCGGCGATTAAAAGCGCCGATTATGCAGTGTTGTGTCGGCAGCGCAGCTTGCTCATGAGGTGCGCTCCGAGCCATCCAGCCTGATAAGTGAATACGCGGGATTCCTCAGCGGGGCGGAGGTCGGCAGTGCTTCGCTGAGCGGCCGAAGGGAAATGAGAGAAAGTGTGTGGAAAGGTGAGACACGACCGAGAGGCGTGCGGTTGCGGAGGCGGAACCCGCAAGCACCTCCCCCCAGGAAACATCGAGCAATCAAAGCGAACTCCTGCCAGGGAAGCGTAAATCGCAGTATTGGAGGGCTTCCCGAGAACCGAGGAGGAATTCGTAAACACTAGAAGCAAGAAAAAGAGAGCCCATGTGATCCGAAGCTGCATTTCATTCCCCCTGACCGCATGTCGCGACTATAGGCTCGCTGTATCACGGCATTCCCTTATTGGGGACACTCCAATTGCGTGGCTGAGGTGGGCGACCTTCCGAGGTTTCGACTACGCGTAGTCGACCTCAGGCTCACGGTAAGAGGCCGGGTTGGGATGAGGTGATGTCTGGTTGAAGTAACGCCAGGTGAGGTCAGTGGTTTCGAACTCGTATTCATTGCGTGAGTTTGAGGTTGAGCGAGCTCAGCAGGGAGGAAATCGAGCAGTGAGGTCATGCAGGGCCCCGCCATCTGCGCCCGTGCCGCAACCATCGTTTCAGATAAGCGGACGGGGAAAAAGGCTCATGGAGGACTGCACCTAAACTTCCCAGAAATTGGTTTTTATTGTGTTTATTGGCACAAGTTCAGTTTGGCCAAAGAGCGGCATTAAAGCTCATCCGCAGGAGATGTGCTTCGGCGAATCAAACAAAGCTCGACATAGACTTTTCAGCCAGTTTGTAGAGTCCAAAGATTTGTATGTTTTGAAAGGGCATTAAAAAAGTCAGAAATAGATTAGGTGCAGATATCAAAAAGTCCAGGATTCACTACTGCGCCCGAAAATTCTCGTATGTCCCCTTCGATCCTCAAAGAACTTGTCGTACAGTCAAAGATCTTCTATACAAATCGGAAAAAAACTGTACCAACTCAAATGACAATTGGAGGAACCGTTCTAAGTGGCAAAGCTCTTGCCAGTGAGCTCAACAGATACTTTTTGGCATTTGGAGCCTTTCGTGCAACAACGTCCAACAAGACTGAAAAGTACGTAAAAACTAATTTGCAGCATAACCCTTTCCTATATCCCGTTACTCCTGCAGAGGTTAATGATATAATATTGGGCCTAAAAAAAACTGTTACTGTGGTTTTGGTTGCATCGAGGTAGCACCAATTAAAGCGATTTCCGACCTAATCGTTAATCTACTTTGTCATCTGGCAAATCTAATCTTGACAACCGGTGTTTTCCCCGGCAAAGCGAAGATAGCAACAGAGGTTGTTTTGTTTAAGGGTGGTGTTGCAAATATCATTAGTAATTATCGACCTATATCAGTTCTCCCGTTGTTTTTCAAATAATTGAGGAAGTGATCAATATTTGAATCGCATACTATCCTAATAA
Organism: Amblyomma americanum; assembly: GCF_052857255.1. Lineage (NCBI taxonomy): Eukaryota > Metazoa > Arthropoda > Arachnida > Ixodida > Ixodidae > Amblyomma > Amblyomma americanum. The sequence continues at coordinate 93,706,900 of NC_135502.1, read as the reverse complement.
ACATGAGTCAATCTCTTCAAGCCAGTACAGATTTGAAAAGAACAAATCGACTGATTTTGCCTTGCTTAGTATCATGAACAAGCTCACCAACAACGTATAAAATCATCTGTACACATTAGGCGTCTTCCTAGATTTCAGTAAAGCATTCGATTAAATTAAACATAATGCACTTCTTAACAAATTGCCATATTATGGAATACGTCGGGCTTCACTTAAATTACTGGAGAATTACCTTTCATGTCGCTTTCAATATGTTGTAGTTAATAATTCCACGTCCGATTCCGAGCTCATCAAATTTGGGGTTACTCAGGGTTCAATTCTAGGACCTATTCTATTCCTTCTGTACATTAACGACATCGTAGCTGTCCTGTTATCCTTTACGCGAACGATACAAGCGTATTTTTTTCTGCAGAAAATTTAGATTCCTTAATTCCACGCATAAATTTATGGCATGAGAACTTATCTGATTGGCTTGCTGTAAATGAACTTTCATTAAATATTGACAAAACAAAGTAAATCGTATTTGCTGCTGTTAACAGACCTGTTCTTATTAATAACCAATTGACATTTCAGTCGCGACCACTAGAACGGGTTTAGGAAATTAAATTTTAGGCGTTCAGTTTCACGAACACCTCCGTTGATCTTGTCATGTTCGCTTTATTAAACGCAGTATTGCACAATGCATTAGTGTCCTTAATAGGTTCCGTTTACTCTTGCCTGGTTATTTACGGTATCAGCTCTATTTCAGTACCGTTCACTCGCATTACATTACGGTTCGCTTGTATGGGGCACCATTCTAGGTCAAATTTGGATGGAAGGCCTCTATTTATTACAGATAAAAAGTGTGCACGTCATTGAAAACTTATCAGGACATCTTGGACATAGAACCATTGTGTAAGCTGCGATTGTCAGAGGGTTTTTTTTTTCAGAATTTAAAAGTGATCCACAACTATTCATTTCGAAATATACAAGACATGAGCCATATTACAAATTCAGGAAAACGAGTTGTATCAAAAATAAATGCAGGATGAACTATGGAACACAACTACTCACCTGGCAAATTCCTAACCTCCTGAAGTTCTAATCTGATCTGACTGATATCTTGAAAACCAGTCCTTTGCTTGCTTTCCGGAAACAGGCTAAATTTTTATCTTGAGTCATATTTAAACCAGGTCATGTTTGTAGGCAGTGCAGTGTTCTTATATTTGCTGTTGTTTCGGAGATCCACGTCTTAATGGATATCTCTCTTTTCCTTTGCCAAATGAACTTATCTGTGGTTATTTCTCAGATTTTTAAATTGTTTTTTAGCAACGGTGACCTCCACATACCCATCTTTATTGATGTATGTGAAATCTTGGAGTCTTTCTATAATAATGGGTATTTTGTCTATCATATTATATTTGTATTACGTCTTAACTGTGGCTGTATGATTGTAAGGTGTCCAGGGCGTAGTCAGGTGACCAGGCTGTTTACCTAGACAATTGTATTTTAAGGCGAAAGCCTGTAATGGCTCACACTTGCTGCCATGACCTTGTGCGGTCTCAGGTTATGCCCAGTCTCAAGTCATGTCACACCAATGACTAAATTATCTCGATAAGAAAAAAATTCCTTGTGCACGGCGGGATTCGAACCACCATCCTGCCGTTCCGCAGTCGAGCGTGCTAACGACGATGCTACTTGCTGCTTTTTTTGTCTTTATTGCCTATTTCGACAAATATCAAGAGCGGACATGCGTTTCACTCGCGTGAGAAAATCAAAACTGTTTCGAAGAACACAAGTCTCCCATCAACTGGATAACTTCACCTCCAAAACATAGCTCCTTGTACACTTCACGCAGCTTAAATACGTTTTCTTTGAAGTAGCCTCGAACAGACCGCTCATCTTCATCTCAGTGTCGTACAGCCACCCTGCTTCGCCAAATGCTGTGCAGGACAAGAAGGAAAATTACATCGTATTTATAAAGATCCGGCTCAACGTCCAGGAATCGTATCCCATCCGGCGTCAAGGGTAAGTCTGTCTTTATTGTACGCTGGAGCACGTCCCAAAAGAGCAGCGCATCCCAGCAGTCAATAAAGACGTGTTCTATTGACTCCGGTTTGTGACATAACAAGCAGTCAGCACCCCATGGCAAAAACAACCCCTTCCCATCCATCCATGTTTTAACCGACAATTAACGTACCAGTGTGCAACTTGAAGAAAAACGTCTTCACACCCGCTGGCACAACCATTTTCCTTACTCTTTTTAAAACATTTCCTCCTTTGCCTCCACTATACAGAGATCAATATATTAGCTCAGGGAAGATGCAGTCAAGCAAATATTTTAGTAATTTCTTACGCTTGACATTTGAAAGGTATTTCAAACTGAACCGAGCATTTAGAAACTACGTTAGTTCCTGCGAACGCATATGGAGTTCTTGTTATACTTACTCCCGTTGTGTCACAAGACGGTGCGGGCAGGGCAATTTTTTTTCTTCAGCCCAATGTAACCTCTGTTATACTTACTAGCCCGTTGTGCCTTAGGTTGTGCGGCTGGGCAACTCTATTTTTCTTTCTTTTTCTCTGCCCACACTAATATATGTTATTCTTACTGGCACGGGCAGGGGCACTTTATTTTTCGTTCATTTTAGAGTTCCACAATAATTTTTGTCTAGTGGCACGGGCAGGGACACTTCATTTTTCTTTTTTTTTACCGTCCCACAATAATTTTTGTCTAGCGTAAGGACGCTGGAGAGTGTTTACGGAAAGGCGTTGAATTAGACGGATGCCTCCCAAACGCCCTCCAGTCTCTCCAGCATTTAAGATTCACAAACAATTGTGTACTTAACACCTTAACCACACATCAGTCACGCAAGCAGGAACATCGCGCTAAAGGCTTTCGCCTCACCGCACTTTAGGTCAACAAAAGTGCTTCCGTGAATTTTTGTCTAAATTTTAATTTCACTCAATTTATATTTCATCAGCTTGGGAGCCAACCCAGATGAACTCGAGTGCAGAAGATCGCGCGGATCGCATAACTAGTGAAGCGGCTGCGAACACTTAATAAGGACGTTTAGAATAGGGGTACCCTATCGGTTAGGGGCATAGGGTCACCCTATCTCTATGAGTTCTCAATAAGTGGCTAGCTGACCCGGAAGTGCACTCTGAGGCGTTATCTAGGAGTTCAACACGTCATTTCCTGTTTTCAGTATAGGTGTGCACTCTAATCACCAACAGTCTCGAATTAATCCACAAAAGCTTGAAAAGGTAGGGGAGAGGTCCTTGCTTTACACAGATCACGCGCAAATGAACTGTTGTGACTTCACATACATTTGCCTCAGCACTTGCAAACTTCGGCCCCAGCGCACTAGTAAAAGGAAAATAAAACAGCAGCTGTTAGTTACTTGAAGAAGGTGTGTACGGTACTGATGTTTTCTGAATGGATTCGTGACTGATGGTATTGCTGTTTTTCACCTAGAGGAAACGAAAAAAGGTCTAGATCAACCATATTCATTACTGCTTTCTTTTTACTCACAAAACATCAAGAGAGCATTGGGATTTTCTTTCATCACGTGTAACGGCGGATTTATGAGGGACTCTTGGAGGGTGTGGTCAGGTTTCTTAACTTTAGTAAAAAAAAAATTGTGGTTTTCCCCAGCGAAAAGTTTTCTCTAAGGAGGGGTGGCCGCTCATCCTGCCTCCACTCCTTCCCTCCATTAAATACGTTCTTTATCACGTGTACAAAATAACTTCTTTACATGCATGATAATTATATCAAACGCGCGAGTTCCATTTGCCGGCAGGTATTCAATGAACCCCGGGTTATACCTTTCGAGTCCATGTACAGTTTCCTAAACCATTAGTTTCAACAAAGTGTTTGCGAATATTGGAATTTTCGATGTTTAATATTCGTATTCGATTCGGAAACTCAGTCCCCTATGAATTTCCAAAATTCAACAAAAACCGAATATTCGAGTCCAACCGAATATGGGGGGTGCATTTACAATCAGTATACTTTTCACCTTCGCGAGCCAGGCATGGTAAGCTTCATCGAGAGCTACACAGCAACATGGTGGCTCCATGTAGGGGTCAGCGTAGGTTACGAGTTCGTCCTTTTATAAGCATAATTACGGTGCGGATAACTTCAGTTATCCTTTATTCACCTAATTTGGTCCTTTTGCGATTATGACAAGGTAGTCACTATGTTCTCGTAAATATGGATGTTTAAACTTGTGATCTCCGGCTACTGATCCGAAGTTCCCCGGTTCGAACCCGACCGCGGCGGCTGCTTTCTTATGGAGGCAAAACGCTAAGGCGCCCGTGTGCTGTGCGATGTCAGCGCACATTAAACATCCCCAGGTGGTCGAAATTATTCCGGAGCCCTCCACTATGGCACCTCTTTCTTCCTTTCGTCCTTCACTCCCTCCTCTATCTCTTCCCTTACGGCGCGGTTCAGATGTCCAACAATATATATATATATATATATATATATATATATATATATATATATATATATATATATATATATATATATATATATATATATATATATATATATATATATATATATATATATATATATATATATATGAGACAGATACTGCGCCATTTCCTTTCCCCAAAAAACAATTATTATTATTAAACTCGTAATCTCCCTGATGTCTCAGAAAGTTCACTGTTCTAGCATGTATAAATAGAAATGGTGCTGTGAATAAGTACATCTGCTGTTAATTACTCGGTATTCACTTAGATATTCAAAGTTAACTATTCGTATGCGATTCGTGGTCGAAGGCTAAATTTACCCTTCAAATACAACTAGAGAATGTACTGTTGTGACGAAAAGGAAAAACTCGCTTTACAGAATTCCAGCAGCGAATACAAACATTGCAATACATGTTCCCAAAGTCTTCTGAGTATTAGGCATTGTGAACCAAAAGCTGCGTAGCGATAGAACTTTGTTGTGACGCACCACTAAGTGCTGAGGACATCTTGCGCCAAATTATTCAATGCCACGTGGTCTGTCAGTTGATATGAGGCGTGATTTAATGTCACATGCTATATCTGTGATCATTCGATAATCCTCGCCAAGTTTCTCAGCCACGTACCGAGATCAAAAAAAAAAAAGGAACCAACACACTCACTTTACATGATAAAGGCGGTTACACAGCATTAACCGTGAACTTGACAATTTCTGTGCTTGGTTCATTATTGACATTGAGCATACATCTGCCGAAACTAACTGGCTTCTCTTTAAGAATAAAATGAATAACCTCACCCAGCGGTACATTCCCACAATTACTGTTAGTGAGCGAATTTCTGCCCCTTGGTTCAATAATACATTAAAAAGCCTCAATGACAAGAAGAAAAGGCTTTTTCGGGCTGCCAGAAGAAATAATAACCTTAGCACGTGGAAGATATATTATAAAGCCGAAAAGGTTTATAACGCCCAAGTTTTTAAATCTAAGGAAAAACTTTTAACACCACACTCCCCGGAATGTTGCGCACAAACCCTCGTCAATTTTGGAAATGCATTAATCCTAACCCTACCAACACAATTACACTTTGCGACGATGATAACACTGCAGTTGCCGAACAGTATGTTGCCGAAGTGCTTAACCAAACCTTTAGTTCTGTACTTACTCGCGAACCAGAGGGGAATCTACCTGATTTTCTGTCCTTTGGTTCCCCCTTATGCCCGATATATCATTTGAACCCCATGGTATTGTTAAAATAATTGATTCTTTGAAACTGACCTCATCAGCAGGTATTGATGCCATTAATGTTAAGGTACTAAAAAACACAAAACACCTCACAATGTCCTGCTCTCTCATATCCTTCCGCAATCCCTTTCATGAGGCAATGTACTGCACGACTGAAAAGTGGGTAAAGTCATTTCAGTGCCAAAAAAATGGCCTTAATCATCTCGTCACAATTACCGTCCGATATTCATTACTAGCGTTCCGTCAAAGCTAATAGAACACCTAATCTTCTCTCACATCATGAAATTTCTTGTTTCTCTTAATTTCTTTCACGCAAACCAGCCCGGATTCATAAAGGGCATTTCTTGTGATACTCAATTAGCTCTATTTATTAATGACCTAAGCGCTAAACTTGGCCCCACTTTCTAGTAGACACCCTCTTTTTAGACTTCGAAAAAAGCCTGTGACAAAGTTCCACACAAGCGGCTTTTTTAGAAACTCTCACATCTTAATCTCAATTCCCCTGTTCTTGCCTGGATTCGTAAGTTTCTAACTAACCGGCAACATTTTCTTTTTGCTAATAAATGCTCATCCTCCTGCTCCTCTGTTCTTTCTGGGGTACTTCAAAGCACGGTCCTGGGGCCCCTTCTTTTTCTTATTTATATAAACGACCTACACACTGACATACGCTCTAACATACGCTTGTTCGCTGATGATTGTGTTGTTTACCGTCCTATACTCACTAACAGTGATCACCAGCTCCTTCAGTCCGACATAGGTTGCATATTATCTTGGCGTGATAAATGGCTAATGTCGCTTAACGTGAAGAAAACTGCTGTCCTTTCCTTCGACAGATGTCACTTTGACCCATCTTCAAAGTACTTTATTGCTAACTCAGAAATCATCGCTATAACAACTTACAAAGACTTAGGTCTTCATTTAACGCATAATCTTAGGTAATCATACCATGTCACACAAATCTCAAAGGAAGCTGATCGCGTCCGCGGGTATTTTCGGCGAACGTTATGTCTAGCACCGCCATCGTTGAAACCACTAGCCTACCTAAGATTTTTACGGCCTAAACTTGCGTATGCATGAGTTATCTGGGCCCCTAATAAAAAAAATCTCTCTAATACGCTAGAAGCCATTCAAAACCGAGCCTCTAGGTTCATTTTCTCTGCTTATTCTTATCATGAAAGTGTCACCAAACTAAAACACAATGCTCATCTCCCAAGTTTAACTAGCCGACGCCACATTTCAAGATTATGTCTATATCACAAGTTGTATTATCATGTTCAGCACTAGTCTGTTATCATCCCAGCCTACCGCACCTCAAGCCGCACAAACCATGAAAAGACCACCTATCCTCCGCCTGCCCGCACATCTGCTCATCTGTCCTCATTTTTTGTACGCACCGCGAAAGTCTGAAATGACTTACCCGGCCACGTCGTGCTTTATACTGATCCATCACTATTCAAGTCATCAATTGAAGCCGTATTATGCCCTGTTACCTACTCCCTCATGTAATACCCCTCCAATGAGGCCTTTGAGGTAGTAATAAATAAACAAATAAATAAATAAATAAATAAATAAATAAATAAATAAATAAATAAATAAATAAATAAATAAATAAATAAATAAATAAATAAATAAATAAATATTTAGCTGTACCGATATGCCAAGGAAGCGCAGTAATTTGTCTTTATTTTCGAGCTGGGGGACAAACTGCAATCATCTTGGAACTGATGTTCATTTACTGACAACGGTTAAGACATGTAAGCCGCATTTTAATGAGGTGATTACGGCTTAGGACTCTATCGAAGGAATTAGGACTCCAACGAAGGACAGCTTTAGGAAGAGTTTTCTTTTTTTTTCGCGCTCTTACAATATTTGGACGCGTGCAGATTTTCTAACGTGGCCAGGAGATAGACATGCAGGCTTCAATTAATTCGACGCATATTTGGTTCCTGCACAAGGTTCAGAGTCCGTCTCAGTGGCGGTGAAGGGGTCTATCCTGATTTCTGGGTTCAGCTTCAGGCTTACGTGTAACTTTCTGGAAATCTTTAATTAAATCGACATGGCGTGTTCATGCGATGAAGAGGCCGGACGCTCGAGGCCTATTGTTTAGCAGAAGACTTGATGCATGCTGGGAAACAGATATCCACTCGACCACCTAACTATGCCAGAACACAGATAATCGCGGCGCAAACTGCGGAGCCTTGGCCACCTGGAACCAGCTACGGACAGAAATCTCCTAACCGCAGTAAGCCTGATTTTCCGCCCAGCTACGCTCTAAACAGAAAAGAGTAAAAAGGGAGTAAGCTGTTCTCCAAAAGAAAGTGTGCTAGAGGACAGCTTACTCCCTTTTTTACTCCCACATAGGCGTATTCGTGTTTAAAGTGTATCAGCGAAGGCATTCCGGTGAAGCGCGGCAGAAAGCTCAAGTACCGTTACATATTTCTCCCAAAAATCAAGCAATACAAGCACCAAAATCCAGTGTGGTGTCACTTTTTTCGGACGCCATTCGCCCAAATTGACGTCAAGACCTCGGCCAATCGCCGTCCTCGGCCTTAAGTTCAAGTTCAAGTTCAGGTTTATTTTATTGCATGTACAAGAAACGGGCTTACATATTATATACAGCATCAGGAGTTCCCAGAGTGAGAAACTGCCAGGGGGACCTCCTATCATTAGTGGGTGCATAAGAGTATTAGAGCAGCAAGCAGAGGGCGAACAAACAAACAAAACAAAAGAAAAAGAAAAAGAGAAAAAAAAACGTGTCAAGAAATACAATTCATAGGGAACAAGTGCAAATGAATAGAAGACAATTAGATACATTCTAAAAACAGCGTTATACAGTAATATCACAATAAGTAATCATAAGCAGGAATATCTAGTAATCTGTAATAAAAATTTGGCTCTTCTGCATATTACAAACAAAGAAAAATACAGTGTTTTACAGAAACATGAAGCCTAACGATACAATAACAGAAATAATGTAAAGAAAATTTGATAAATGTATTTATGACAAATGAAAAGATGGTTCTGCTAACAGTATTCTTTTCATATTGTGTTTAAAAAACTGCAATGAAAGAGATGACTTAATATTAACAGGGATGCGATTCCAAAGTGAAATACCATAGAAACGAAGTGTAAATTTACCATAGTTAGATCTGATTTTAGGTAATAGAAGGTTATAGCGTTCTGAAAGCCTAGTATTATTTTTGTTCATGAGGTTATCAAAAGGAAGACTGTCTAAGGTTATTTCACGATAAAAGAGACGAAATGTTATGAGTGATAACATATGATAGAACAGCTGTTGAATGGGTAAAACGTTAAGACGTTGATAGATAGGTAAAGAATGGCAGCGGAATGAGCTAAAGGTCATTAATTTTATTGCCTGATTTTGAAGACGTTGAAGTTGTTTGAGATGAATGGCATATGTATTACCGCATGAAGATAAACAGTATGATATATGACTGTCAATATAAGCATGATACAACGATCTAATAATATGAGGGTGGAAGAATGCGCGTGTTTTAATGATAATGCGGATGCCAAATGAAACCTTTTTTATTAGCGTGTTGGCATGGCTATTGAACTTAAGGTGTTTGTCGAGAGTAATACCCAGAAATTTAACAGTATCAGATGTCGGTATAACATAAGTATTTAAGGAGACAGTTATTGGAGAAGAAATCGATGTTTGTGGATTATGAAATGTACAAAGGTTGTTTTTAAGGGATTGATTTGAAGTTTATTATCAGTGCACCAGGAATACACATTGTTAAGATCAGTGTTAAGTGTGTCTTGAAGTGCGGTAAGCAATTTCTGTGATGAGTAGATGGTCGTGTCATCAGCATATAACAAACAGTTACAGTTGGTAAGTACATTAGGTAGATCATTTATAAATAATAAGAACAACAATGGGCCTAGTATAGATCCTTGGGGAACGCCACAGTTAATTACTTTAGTAGAAGAGAATTGGTCATTAAGGTACACTACTTGAGGCCTGTTAGACAAGTAGCTGCGAATAAGATTTAAAGGTGGGCCAGTATTACCGAAAGATTCGAGCTTATACAGAAGAATAGAATGATCTAGAGTGTCAAAGGCTTTTGTTAGATCGATGAATATGGCTCCTGCAACAAACCCTTCGTCAATAAAGCGTTTAATGTTATCCGTGAAATTAATTAATGCCAATTCCGTCGAATAATTCTGCCTAAAACCAAATTGTAATGGAGAAAGAAGATTAAATTTATTGAGATAGTGCATTAGACGAGTGTAAATAAGTTTTTCAATGATCTTACTAAAAAACGGCAAAATACAAATTGGGCGGTAGTTATTAATGTTTTCACGAGAACCCTTTTTGAACACTGGGATTACTTTACCATGTTTCATCAAATCAGGAAATATGCCTGTGCTAAAAGCTTTGTTAACGATATCTGCAAAAACAAATGATATGTCTGCCGCAACCAGTTTAATTCTAGAAGGCGGAATAGAATCTAGGCCATGTCCAGTGACATTAAGAGAAGAAATTACCTTTAAAACTTCTTCGGAAGAAACCGGTCGAAGGAAAAATGACGGAGGGCAACGTGGGAGATGACGTAAAACACTAGGCGATAGCGTGTTCTCGCAAGTGGCAAAATGATCACTAAAAGCATTTGATATGTCAGCCTCGGTTATGCATTCCTCGTTGTCGTAAATTATTTTTTTAATGCCCGTGTTAGACACTGTAATATTAAGAAATTCTTTAATAAGCTCCCAATTACGTCTGGAATTCATTCCGTTCTGAATTATCCGTCTTTCATAATAGTCCCGTTTTGCGCGTTTAAGGATACCAGAAAGGATATTGCTATAATTCTTAAATTTAGTTCGCAAAGCTGTGTTGAACGGCTGCAGTCTCACCTTTTTGTGAAGATTATTCTTTTTTGTTATAGAGCGCAGCAACACATTTGTAATCCATGGATTTCTGGGAGACGAGAATCTTTGCTGAAAGGACACATGAGTTGTGCACTCATTGATATAATTTGTTATTGTTGATAAAAATATCGAGTACGCCCTGCCAGGACAGTTCTGAAAAACGCTCTCCCAACAAGTGCCTTGTACCTTCTGGATAAATAACGTTTCATTGAAAGAATTTTTGGAATATTGGTGACACTGCGTACGTTTTGCGACACCCAGAAGGAAGAACAGAGGATAATGATCAGTAATAGAATAATCTATTACTCCAGTGGTATAATCAGAAGATGATGAGGAAAATATATGATCTATCAATGTGCAAGAACCAGAAGTGTTGCACCTGGTTGGAACATCGATTAGGGAAGAGAAACCGTAGCTAAATAAGCAGTTGGTATAATCAGAGCATGACTGACAGTTGGAATTAAGTATGTTGATGTTAATGTCACCACAAATGATGATGTTCTTGTTTTCGTTGGTTAAGACGATGAGTATCTCTTCTAGCTGCGAACAAAAGTCCGAATACGACGATGACGGAGAACGATAAACGGACGCCAGGATTGTATTCCGGTTATTGAGGGACAGAACATTCCGGTCGAACTCCAGCCAGACTGACTCGCACAGCAAATCGCGGAACGAAAGATCATGACGACGAGTGTACGAAATCGACGAATTCACAAAAATGGCAGATCCGCCATTTCGCTGAACCCCACGATAACTATATTCACTGGTATATCCTGGCAGACCAAATAGATTGCCATCTACCGGTGTTAGCCATGTTTCAGACAGGCATATTAACGAAGCATTATGGTTGAGCAAAGTAAGGAAGTTCAAAAGGTCATCATGATGTTTGCGCAGACTTCGAATATTGCAGTGAATGAACGAAAATTTGGGCGATTTGTCGTGTAACAACGTTTTCACCTGATCACATGAAAACATGCCTGTATTCATGGCGAGGATTTACTTCGGAAAAACGGGAGTGCAGGCGCACTGATTATGTAAAGATAGCCAGATCGCTTACGCCCGAGATGCGATAAACGCGGCTATTCTCAGCCTTTCTAGCTTTGATTGCGCAGTTTTCAATCCAGAGGAATCGCCATCCTTTAGTCTTCTTCAATTCGAGAGCTTGTGCGAAAAGTCGCTTGTTCTCTGGCGTGAGGTGATCATTCACGAAAAACGAGGAATCATTGTTTCGCGAAAATCCAATGGCTGATGTGGTGGGCTTAGCCTTTTTAGCTTTACTAATGAATTCAGTTCGCTTCGACCTGGAACAGAATCGTGCGATAATGTTTTTGTCCTTTTTTGCGGGGAGACGATGAGCAATGTCAATGTCGGAGGGGACGATAGGACAGCCTATCTTTTCACCAATGGTTTGTATTACAGCCAGGCAGTTTTCACCTTCCGTGACGGGAATGCCTTTTACTTCAACGTTGTTCAGTCGGGAATACTGCTCTAGAGACATGAGACGTTGAGACAGCTTTGCGTTTTCATCCTTTAACAGCTTATTTTCCTTCAAAATGGTCTCATTCTGTACTTTCACGGATTCATACAGTCCATCAAACATGCAAAGACTTTTTTGCATTGATTTCATTTCGGCATGTAGTGTTGCTATTTCTTTAGCTAGCTCGGCACACGACGGCATCTTCAAACAAGCACAACAGGCACTTGTGGCAACAGGGCAGCGGCAAAGATGAATTAGGAAGTGCACAAGTTTGTAGGAGACAGACCTGTACGAAGTATGGGGACGGAATTAGTTGCGTGCTCGCTGCCGCAACCCTTGCTGCCAAGTGACGAGCTGGCTCACGGACACCACCTTTTGTAGGCGCTCCGGTAGATACGGTCACTCCGGTAGATGTCGCTTGACTTCACGAGTATGCAGATAACAGCGGGCGTGAGTTGTTACGTGAATCAGCAGATGACGTCACTCCCGCAGATGCCGCTGGATTCCACCAGGCCGTCGATAACTGCAGGCGTGAATTGCAACCTGTACGAAGTATGGGGACGGAATTAGTTGCGTGCTCGCTGCCGCAACCCTTGCTTCCAAGTGTTTTCATGTTTTCACTCAAAGTGACATCAATGTGATTGTAATCGTGCCTGACATATCACGTTTCTTCTCCGATCGTTGAGCTTTAGGAAGACAACTAAAGGGATCAGCAAATGGAGCGGCATCCGCGCTTCTCTAGTGTGGGAAAGTGCGATTTGAGAAGCCTCGCTGTGCCGCGTGTCTGTAGACACCTGTGTCCTGCTGACCTGCACATGAAATGAGCGTGTCTGCATTGGCCGAGTGAGCTAAAAATAATAAAAATTGCTCGCGCGCAGAACCTCGGAGCTCAGATTTGTTTTCTGAGATCGAGCACGTGAACTTGTTACGCTCATTATCTTGCGCTATGAGATCGAAACTTGTTGAAGTCGACAATCCTTGTGACATCGAGTTATTTCTTTCTTGAACTTCTTTCGATTTTGTTTTCGTGCACACATCTTTTTTTTTACGAGCTATAAATGTTTATCCTTGTCTCTATAAAGAAAGAGATAAGGCACCGAACGTGACTTTTAGAAAACTCATGTTGAATTCCAATGGCAGATCCGGATCAAGTTTTTCTGTTCTCTTGGGAGCAATCGTATTCCAATGCCAAAATGGGAGTGCGAGTTGTCTGTTCCAATGGCAAATCGGGATCAGACGTCGATCCCGGATCGCTCCGTGGAGCAGCGGTATTTGCTCCGCCGAAATCGGCAGATTTGACCGGAACCTCGCGCGACGTTTTACTTTCCCTGACCGGCTGCATGGCCGGCTGCATCCGTCCTGTTGCATACGCGAACTTCCTGTCGTCGCTACGCGGTGATCCGGGAAACGTACAAGCAGTATTTTTTACTTTTTTTTTAAAATTGAATTCTCCCAAATGTAATTATTTTTCGTTTTTTTCGCGTCCACACAAGTTAAAACAAAAAATTTTCTTAACGGGATGCCAATTCCATCGCGGTCAATTCTTTGTGACCGCTTTTTAGACCAAAATCGTTGACTTGTTTGAACCTCCCGCGCTTTCTGACGTCAGACGACGCGTACTCTTTAAGCCTAGCAGGTCTGTAAATAAGGAAGCAATCTGAAAATTTGGCGCGTTTCATCAATAGAATTTTGTGGTGCGGGCATCATCACACAAAGCGAAAGCTTCGTGCGCCTTTTGTTTGCCGTGAACGTGAGAGACAGTGTGGCGGCAAGGACGAATCGCTGGTGAAGCGAGAGGCCGTGCTTCGAAGGGCGCCGCCATGTTGCCTGAACTTGGAGCTATTCTTGCGCTGAAGTGCCCCCGCTGGAGCGCATGCATTCCATTGGCAAAATGGGAGGGAGTGATCTCCGCCTGAACTACGCGCTCCGTTTGTGATCCGGCGGAGCGCTCTCGATCTGCCATTGGAATTCAACATCAGTTACCATCTGTTTCATCCTTCGTGGGCACTGAACAGTACTAAAGTGGCGCTGTGGGCGAATTGAAATTTGACTGTGTCAATAGGCTACGGCGTTCGAATGACAAAGAGGATATTTTCACTGACGTCGAAGCTTATATAAGTGGAAAAAGCAAAAAGAAAATTAAATGCAGCTGTCGACACCGGCGGCTGCTTTGACAAGGAAACTACGGTGACGTCGAATAGCTTTTCGCGCGCGGATTCCTGAGGCCAGGCCATATACCACCATTCAGTTCCAAATGGCGATTACCGAGTCCTTTTCGGCCTTGACGACATGAGTTTGAACCGAGTGGCTGGAAAATTTTCAAATCCGGTTTTATTAGCATAAAATGCTTCTTTTGCTGACGAACAAACAGCAACCTGATGTCTTGCCTCGTTAACACAGCCCCCGTTGATACGGAAAACTCGAATTAGGGACGATTTTTCTGACGAGAAAATTTTTTCGATGTACAATCACTTAGGCCTCGTTAATACGGAAACCCGCGGTCCGGAAAGTGCAGAAGGGGGAAATCTACAGCGTCCATTGGGGCCCAAGTGTTTTTTTTTTTCTTTCGCTTGATCATTGACGGTGATGAACATAAAATCTCTACTTCCCCAACCAGATGTTTCATTTTCGGCATTTTGAGTGCATGACATCAGAGGAATGCAGAGAAAAAAAAAAGTCAGTTGATTTGGGTATTCAGGCCAAATCCGGATATGTACGCTAGCATGATGTGTTTCGGTGCTGCGCTGCTTTGTTGTGCGCAGGTTGTTCTTGGTGTGTGTGTGTTCTTTCATGCAAAAGTGAAAGGAGGACATTGCAACGCCTGCCATATCACCTGCCTTGTGCCACTGCGCCACTGATCACCTGTCCATCTTGCCAAGCAAGCGACCCGGTGGGTAGATGAGCAGTGGCGCAGTGGCACAAGGCAGGTGCTATGGCATGTGTGGCTACCGGTGGGACTGGGGTTGCTTGGGTTGGCTTGCGAGCCAGGTTGATCTTCCCGAGCAGCCTCTTACGATTAAGTTGGCTGCCGCCTGACACGGTGGGTAAGCTGCCTACAAAACCGGCTTCAGGCAGACAGACAGACGGACGGACGGACGGACGGACGGACGGACGGACGGACAGACAGACAGACAGACAGACAGACAGACAGACAGACAGACAGACAGACAGACAGACGGACAGACGGACGGACGGACGGACGGACGGACGGACGGACGGACGGACGGACGGACGGACGGACGGACGGACAGACAGACAGACAGACAGACAGACAGACAGACGGACGGACAGACAGACGGACAGACAGACAGACAGACAGACAGACAGACAGACAGACAGACAGACAGACAGACAGACAGACAGACAGACAGACAGACAGACAGACAGACAGACAGACAGACAGACAGACAGACAGACAGACAGACAGACAGACAGACAGACAGACAGACAGACAGACAGACAGACAGACAGACAGACAGACAGACAGACAGACAGACAGACAGACAGACGGACGGACAACGCCCAAATGAGGCGAGTGGCCACTATAAATGCTAGCGCACTAAAGCAGCAAATGGCCGAGTGCTGGCCGTTTTCCGTTTTCCTTCGTAGTTTCATGCTTTGCAGTGCAAAGCTGCCCAGTCGAAGCGCCTTGTGCCATTTTTGGTATTGCCTGAATGGCTGTGAAGAAAAACCTTCCTGCAGCTTGTGCCACGCAGAAAATCGCATAGCAGCTGTCAGTCGACTGAGTGCTGATGTGTGTGGTAGCGGTTCGTGGGACGTGAACAGTCGTAGTTGGAGTCAGGTCATTTAGCCATAGGGCGCCGTCAAGCGTATCAAGGACCACTAGGCGCGTCAAACTGCTCCACATTATTTCAAGGTTAATGGCGATCATGAGGGGATTGCAGCTTCCATAATTATGTACAATTTCAGCCTCACTGGCCGACACTAAGCACAGAATCAGACCTTAATCATGACATCTTTTTATTTCCTGATACCGGGCCTTGATGGCATCCATAGCCGACACCATCCTGCACACGTACATATAAGCTATCTTATGCCGAATGGCATATTTGCGCAATTAAAGAAGCAAGAAAACAAGGCACGAATGTATATCCAGAAGTAAACACAGCTTTGACATTTACTGAAAACGCAAGCTGCATAAAGTTGTCTGGGGCCCAGTCTCCCTTTTGAGGAAAATTAATGCCTTCGACAAAGCCAACCTCGATGCATTGCATTGCGATGGGTTGTATTGTGTCTGCCTTAAAGTTTAGGGCCGTAAAGTATGAAGTTGCGCTGTGAGCATGGTGTTAGAGACATGTTTTCTTCAAAACCAGTGGCATGCTCGAGCTGACAGGCAGGTTGCGAAAAAAGACTTGGGTTTCAGCTGTTTTCGTTTTTATGTTTTATATTTCCCCGGTTCCGCGCTTCGGAGTTTTCTTGTTTTCGTACATTTGTTGGCAGGCCTGCGCTAAAACGGACGAAGAACAGGGCGGCGTTCAAAATGAATCCACTCATTTCGGTCTGCCGGGGAGAATTTTATAAAGGCGGCGCAGCCCGGGGAGGCGCCCGCAGACGGCTGCGTGCCGGAAACGTGGAAGCCATTTTTCACTCGCAGCCGACAGCTGAGGAACGATTCCGTCGGCTCCCGGCGGGAAGGTTGTCAGAACTGCTATTTTCTGTGAGGTGGATCTCTCTCAGGCTTCCATAAACATCCGTCCACCCAGAGAGCTTGGGGAACAAGAAGGACCCTTTATAGGTGCGCACCGAGGTTTTGTGCTGATGGATGTAAAACATTTTTTTCGGGGTGCTCCGGTGTACTCTGAGGCGAGCGGAACTGTCTGATGTACAGATAAGGCAAGTTTAATGGGTTAATCTGATACGGGCACGTGAACGAGCGTGTGAGAAAGTGAGCCAGAGAATGAGGGAATAAGTGAGCAAGTGACTGAAGTAGGGAGTCAGTAGACAAGTCACAAGCCTAAAAAGTCAGGAAGCGCACATTTGATCGAGCGGGTGCACATGTGATTAACTTAATGAATGATGGAGCGAAATATTTTAACCATCTTACCGTGCGCAAACGGCCCCTTCAGCGACTATAGGGTGCATTCACTTGACGTCACGAGTGCCAATAGACCAAAGCCCACCGCGCATGCCCACTTTTACCGGAAGTAGCCCAGCGCCATCTTGGTCGTAGCATTGTAGTCCTTCGTGGCGTCGTCTGCACGACAGCCCATTTTACCTGGCAACTTGATTGGCATTATATCTGGTCGCAATAGCTTTCCGCCGTTTCATTTACTCTGTTGAGCGAAAGGAAAAAAGAGGCACAACTACGGACTTTCTAGAGGTGCAGTGCTAATCGCAGCAGGCGCATGCAGCGCTGAGAGGGTATTCAGTTGCTGCAGGGAGTGCAGTGACCGCGGCGGCGATGCTGCGCTTGTGACTCGAACCTTGCCGTTGAAAATGCTGCAGGTGACGATGGAAACGCGCTTGACCGTCGCTTTTGCTCACTTCGCAAGCAGATTCCTACGCATAGCGATGAACGCGTTTTAACGTCTTCAGACAGTGTTCGGTAACATTTCTTGCCACCTCATTTTGCCGTGGTAATTTTCGTTGTATCCATGTAGGCAATCACTACAGCTGTTTCACAGTACGTTTTTCATCATGCTCCTTGTTTAAAACTGGCCATGAGGTAGTTTTCGTTTTATGCATATAAACATATAAATAACTTCACGGTGGCTCAGCGGGTGGTTACCAGCAGGAAAGCTGAGCAGTGGGAGCGAGCTATGCTGTTTTTCGAGAGTTGTGACGAACACCTGTGTTCAGTGCAAAATGATAAAAGAAGCCAGTCGGGGAGGTTTCGAGCGCGCCAAATTATGGTTGAATATATTTAATTTTGCGACCACTCAGATGATTTTTGAGCAGATTGTTGCAACACGAATTTCTTTTTGATAAAGGGTGATACAGTCTTTGCTACCTCCCATGCGACTCACTCTCGTCGTTTTATCAGTACGAGTCTAAACCCGTTGACTGATGGGTTAACTCTAGATAAGCGTTTTTTTAGAGCGAAAGCTCTACTTCACGGCTAAAGCTCCCCCGCGCCGGCGCGGCCGTCGGCAGGAGCACAACTATACCAGAGTGCATCCCGGCGGCGGTGGCGTAGCGCAACTGCTGGTGAAATCGGTCTATTTGGCATCCAACGCGCAGCTGCAGCGGTGCAGGCCGTAGTGGGTGATAGGTAAGGCATTTAGACACGCGTCAGAGCCCTTCACCGCACTGCGTGGTCGCCAAAATGGCGACCACTGAGGCTTCACTGCATAGCCCTTGGTAGTCAGGTGCTGAAGCGCAGTTATTGGGAGGCCAACGCTCGGTGCCGACGTATACTACACATGAGGTCAGAGAAGTGATCACTCAATCTACTATACGACACGCGTTAGCTGCGAAGCCTTCTCGGCTACCCCAAACTGTTCCAGAGTGCCAAACCCGGTGAACACGTGAGCGAAGATGTATGTGCCAGTGTACGTACTCTCCTCAGCGAGAGCCCTCTCTCGGCCGCTGCAGGAATTCGTTCCGCTCCTTTGTAATTGCCGGTCGCGGTGCGCACTCGCCGCGAGCTCAGCGGTCGCCAAGCGAGCGGGCGAGGCCTTTGAAGGAGGCTGACGAAATAATTAGCCTCATTTCCGCTCCGACAAGCCGCGGCTAACGCCTCTCCGACTTCTGGTTTCGTCAGTAAAAACCGCCGTCGCCGGAGTGCGTTCCCTTTTGGGCGGCGCTGTAATTACTCGAGGCGGCCCGCGCTCTCGCGTCATCGCCAAGTGTCGGCCCCTCTTTGGCGCGCATCCCCCGCGACTCGACAGAGAGCAGCGCCATCCTTCAAGCTCAGCACTGAGCAGAACAAACAAGCGAACAGGCCGGCAGGCGGTGCTCTGGAGAGGGGGGGGGGCTTTCTTGAGCGCAATTTTGTTTCTTCTTCGACACAACTGAGTTTACTTCTGCCAAAAAGAAGCCGGCCTCCTTTTCTTTGAGCCAAAGCAAGAGCCGGTCGATTTTGACCTTTGAGTGCAGCCGACGAGAACGTGAAAAACTTTTTCTTTTTGTAATATTAAAGCCGTTCTTTTTTAGCTTTGCAGTTCAAGCTGAGCATGCCGAGGCTGCTACTCGGTGGCTATGGCTACCTCCTGTTCTGCACAAGTGCATGTTTTCGAAAAGCAACTGATTCTGGGGAGGAAGAGGCGGCCGCATCTTCATGCACGCGCCCTATCCACATTCTTGCTAGTTTTGGAGGCCGCCACTATGCTAACGCCTCTTGATAATACAACACACTCCTACGCGGACCAAATGCATTGCATACTAATCTGACAAGACAACATCGTTTTTTTTTTAATGTGATGTCAGTCTGAGGGAGCAGTGCCGTGCTGGCAACTGTGTCCCACGTATGATAGTGAAGGTTAAGGGAAATGTTTTCGAGTTATATGAGCTTAGAAGTACAACTGTACTGTCTGTAAACCGACTACAACGACTGTTGAAGCAGTGGGTCGTTAATTTTGTATCTTGTTTCGTGGGTTCGAACCCAACCGGGGCGGCTGCGTTTTTATGGAGGAAAAACGCTAAGGCGCCCGTGTGCTGTGCGATGTC
Source organism: Amblyomma americanum (assembly GCF_052857255.1). NCBI lineage: Eukaryota > Metazoa > Arthropoda > Arachnida > Ixodida > Ixodidae > Amblyomma > Amblyomma americanum. The sequence continues at coordinate 93,687,205 of NC_135502.1, read as the reverse complement.
AGTGCACTTTAAAGATCCCCAGGTGGTCGAAATTATTCCGGAGCCCTCCACTACGGCACCTCATTCTTCCTTTCTTCTTTCACTCCCTCCTTTATCCCTTCCCTTACGGCGTGGTTCAGGTGTCCGCCGATATATGAGACAGATACTGCGCCATTTCCTTTCCACACAAAAACCAATTATTATGTTTCGTGCAAGCATTCTTGACGATATCATGATGACGCCCCAGACGGCCAGCGCAATATCCTCTCCGGGCTTGGTGCGACACGTGCGTACGTATGTACGTATATATACCCAAGCAGCACAGGTCATCAGCCCAATATTGCCCCAGGATGGTCCCACCCTGGCCCTTTGTAGGGCCGGCCTTTGCCAATACGGTCCAAATGTTCGGCCAATTACCTGCGCTGTGCAGTGAAAGGTATAGTACTATACCTTTCACTTCCAATCAGGGGCTTTGATGCCACAAGTTCGATTCGAGTGGTGGGACAAAGAAGTATTATATTTTTAAGGCAAATTTTCGCAGCAAGAAGTGCGAATTTTACTGCAGAACGAATATGAACATTGTTGGGATGCAGCTTCTACCCCACAACTGGGAACCAGTTGTTGGGATGCCGGTAGCGTGATCGGGCCGGATAAGGTACGAGGAAGGCGGAGACGGGGGAGAGTCCGCGTGTTAATGCAGTTAGGCCGGAGGTCATCCAGGGCATGACAACATAAAGAGGAAAATCAATGCAGTCTATTCTTGCTTGCAGCAAAATGATTACAGTGGTCCTCAGTGTCCTTCAGAGACCAGGAAGAGCTACCGCTCCCAGTGGCGCTATGAACACATCCTACGTGTGTCTCTCCGGCTTTCGATCTAAATCGGTGGGCTCAGGGTCGTTTCGGCGTGGTTCGGCTGAACGACTGTCCGCCTACTGCTGGGAATAGAGCAGCCTTCAGCAGTAAGATTGCGACAGCGGGACAGTGTGGTCAGAGGCAGGTGAGAGCGACATCTGGAGAGATCGATCAAAACCGCGATGAGAAAGGAGGTAGAAAGGGGGAGCTGGTGATGTGCACCCTAAACACTAATACACCCCATATGGGAGTAAAAAGGGAGTAAGTTGTCCTCTAGCGCACTCCTTTTAAGAGAGGGGTATTTGCTCCTCTATTTGCTAACTCCAAGACCTCCGGCGCCGCACTTAAAAGCTTCATTCCTCGCGTAGCTGCATCAAGGTTATTATGCTTTGCAGCGGAAATATGCGTCCTTTGCCAAGGGTATAGCATGCCTTATAGATAGATAGATAAAGAGGAGGAGGGAATGACAGGGATGTTAACCAGAAAGCGGTTCCGGTTGGCTACCCTGCACTGGGGAAGAGGGATTACGGGGCTAAAAGGAGGAAGAGAGAAGGGGAAAAAGGCATAACACACACACACGCACAACGCTGTCACAATTTGTCACTCAATCCAGTCGCTCTCAAGTAGGCAAAGAGTGCCTTGTATGCCTTGAGGGCAGTCGACTGTTGTGGCCACGGACCGAGGATCTTTTGCTCTGTTAATGAGCGAGGATCGAGGCGGTCCAGGGCACAACACAGTGTATGTCTTGCACTCGCAAATGCAGGGCACTCACAGAGAAGATGAGCGATGGTCTCCTCACAACTGCAGCTTTTACAGGCAGGGCTCTCGGCCATCCCCATCCGGAAAGCATAGTGGTTGGTAAAAGCAACGCCGATCCATAAACGGCATAACAATGTTGCGTCGCGACGTGCTAAGTTACGTGGAAGACGAAGGCGCAGTCCAGGGTCCAGTGCCTTGAGGCGGAGGTTGCAAAACTCTCCCGTGTTCCACGCTAAAAGTGTGAGCTCCAGCGCCAAAGGGCGAAGCCCAAACACTGCGTCAGGTCTTGATATTGGGATCCTCACTGGAAGTCCGTCGTTGTGAGCCGAACGCGCAGCCGCATCGCGCTGGGGATTACCGTCATAGTCAGTGATAAAATCCTACTGCGGGACGTGGGCTGCATACCGTCCGCCTAAAAGGGACTGCGCTGGAGGACAGCTTACCCCTTTTTGCTCCTTAGTAGGGTTATTCATGTTTAGAATGGAGAGTGTACGGGCTAGGAGGATATCGGTTGAGTGCCTCAGGACCACCTCTGCTCGCAATTTGGATACTGACGGTCGCGCTAATCGGCAGCACTAGCGGTATAGTCTATGCTAAAGCTTTCAAATCCTACATCCCAAACAAGTGGAGAGCGGCAGCTCCGTCATCGACGCCAGCGGGACGTCGCTCGCGTCTCTCCAGCTTCACCTATAGCGTCGCCTGGGTACAGACAGCGCGCTGTAAAAATCCGCCCTCCTTCTCGAAAGGCCTTAATGTGCTTAGCCCTCGCGTCTCTGAATCGCCTAAGGGTGCTTGCTGAGCCTATAATTTGATGGACTTCACGAGGAGTAATCGAGCTATAAATTTCAGTGCATTATATATATATATATATATATATATATATATATATATATATATATATATATATATATATATATATATATATATATATATATATATATATATATATATATATCCGGGAACACTGAAAACTGTAGTGATTCTCACGTACAATAATTTTACCCAAGCCGTTGGTGCATCTCGCCTAAGCGTCATTACAAAACAGCCTCCACGTGCCTGTGGCAATCAGGTCCACATGCCGACGGAGTCAAAAGGGCAGGATGAAGAGGCGTGTTATTTCAATACGCGCATAACTAATCCGGCTAGAGCAAAATGCGCCCACGTACACCTTCTCCCCCTGAGCACACACTCAGGTTCGAGCGTGACGCCCCGTGAAAGCGAGCAGTGCAATCCACATCACCGCGCAGTGCGCCCGGGCAGGCAACGAGGAAGCGTGTATTGATTCATCATGATCAGAAGGGAAGAGGCAGCCCGTCCCAGGCGATCATCGCTCGCGAGGCGGCTGGCAGCCACTGCATGCGGCAGCCTTGCATCCCAAATCGGACGACGACGCAAAGACAAACAGCTTGTTCTCCACGCCGAATATGCTACGGGGCGGGCGCGCGGCCGACGCTCGAGTCCGTTCCACCTCAATCCGCGCTTCGATCCATCGGTCATCCCGCGGCGGCGGCCGCCTCCAGCAGCGCGCCAGCGGGCTCGTTGTTTCCATTTGCTCAGCACTCCGATTAATCATCCGGGAAGAAGCGGTGACCGGGCACGCACCGGCAGGCGCCATCTTGCTGGGAGAGCTCGGAACTCGTGGGAAAGAAAAAAAAAAACGCTAAAAAGCCGCGCACCGAGATTTCATTTTTCTTCGGTCCCTTTTAGCTGCTGCGGCTCCCTCTGGCAGCCCCCATGCTCGTTCGCAGGGACCCTCGCTAAGCTGCGAGTGTTCAACGCGGAGTGTTCAGTTCCATTAATTTCAGGACTCCGGGCGGCGCGCAAAGGAGTCGGGGCGGACTCGAGCACGCTCCGACTGGCTTCGGGTTCCTCTCCTTTCCAATTTTTTGTTTCTAGATCTTTTTTTTTTCAAGCCGGGGGGAGGGGGTACCCCGACGCGGGGGTAACTGGTTATACACGTTGCAAAAAGCGCGCACGCGTGAGTTCGCTCAAAAGGCTACCCTTCAACCTCTCCTCCTCCTCCTTCATGCTACCTTCATCTCTCTTCTCCCTTTCGTGCGAGCAGAAGACGCTGCGCCTGGTGCTGCTTCCCCTGTCATGCGGGCATTCAGTGCACACAACGCATACAGGGTTTCCCAAGACAGAGAGAGAGAGAGGGGGAGAGAGAGAGATGCTGGAACACGCGGCTGCATGGATGACGGTCGTGGCTGCTCCAATCGCGCAGAGCGCCGCGTCCACTTCTGCAACCGGAACGCGTTGGCAAACGGTCGGAAAGCAATTAGAAGAGCGCCGCCGCGACAGAGACGAATGGATGTTCGCGTCGGCGGCAGCAGAAGCATGCAGCAGCGCCAGTGTGTGTGTGCGTATGCATGCGTGAGCGCGGACCTGCAGAGGCCTGCCTGCCCGCAGCCGCGAGCGAGCGTTTAACCCTGCTCTCCCCGTCCTTCTCAGCTGCTGGCGGCTTTCAGCGCAAGGCTCGACACTTTTCGTCGGCACTCGGCCACGCTCGGCTCACTCGTGAGCGATGACGCGCTCGCTAAGGTACGGCGTCCCGAGGACGACCTGGACGGCGACGAGCGGAGACTGCTCTGCTCAGCACGCGTGTGCTGCGTTCGTTGCGTGTATAGGGGACAGGGCGAGTGCAGGACGTCTAGGGAAATAACCAAAGATTCATAGGAGGCATCGAGTACCCCTTCAAAAAATATATATACAGTCGAATCTCGTTACAACGAAACGATTCATAACGAAATAACGGATATAACGAAGGAGTGACGATTCCTCTTGGAAGCTCGGTCAACGCGGGCTCTAACGAAACTACGGCTATAACGAAGTAATCTCCGGGCCCCTTCAACTGGCCCCTTCATCTTCGTTATAACGAGGTTCAACTGTATAAACACGGTGTACCTCGTAATACTTTAAACAATTTTTAAAAACAAGGTTCTTTAGTTAGAAGAGCGCTTTTTTCGGCATAGCATTGGCAGCGCTGTAGTACATCAGAATATAGCTAAGACATGTTAACTAGCGGCTGGCTAGCTAATATTGAAAAGTTAAGTTTTTAACTATTACTGTTAGGCTGCTTAATTACGGAGAGGCGTGCAACCCACGGTAAGTAATACCCATATCAGTTCTTTGAATTTTGAAAATGTGGTGACCCTCGGCGCTGTGGCCCAACAAATTTTGGCTATTTCGAAGAGTTACACTGCTTTTCCAGCAATCTTCTACGCGTTCAAAAACCAAGCGGTAATCTTTCGCGCAAGAAAGTGAATGACCGCTTTTAATTGTGATCTTAGCCATTCTAACAAGTATTACCCTATATTCGGCTAGGTGGCGCTGCTGACTCAATACGAAATTTCTGGCAATGTGGCTTTGGCGGTCCGGAAACGTGCACGCTCCGCGGTAGGAGAATGAAAATAGGTAAATTGGTCTTGATTAAAGGAAACAGCGCAGAAATGGTCTCACTCCTCGGTCGACACCTCAACCACGCCGCGAAGGAAGGGATGAAGAGGCGGAGGGAGAGATGAAATGGAGAAAGTATAGCCGTATTGGAGGGCTGCGGAAAATTTACGGGTAATCAACGAGATTACTGCGGAGGCTAATGCGTTAGCATGTGGGCTCCAATTTCGCAAGTGATTTGTGTTGACAAACTGAATTCCTTCCCAGCCATGGCAATTTAGGTTCAGTTTTTACGCAATATTTGTTTTCATCTTTTCTGATCTTCTGACTCAAGTTACAATTCCTCCAATTGAAATAAACATTTTATTTATTCTGTTATCATGAGCAATAGCGTGGAATTAATATAGAGCTGCAGTTAATTACGGCCGCAATACTTCCAATCTGAATTTTTCAATTGCAATCCTCATTTTAATTCCGATTCTAGCTTTCTTAATTCTTCGGCTGTCCTTTTATTCTTTTTTTCCGTCAGCCGCGGCACACCTGCGCGCTCTGCGCTGCCTCCTTCGGGACGTCACAATACCTCCCCTCCTCACTCCTTTGTGTTCCTGAGCCCTCCACTACGGCACTTTTTTCTCTCTTTCTTCTTTCACTCCAACCTTCCTCTCTCACGACGCAGTTGAGGTGCTCACGGAGAAGTGAGAGAGTTAATACACCATTTCCCTTACTCAAAAACCACTAATAATTACGTAATCCATATACCGCGACTCCCCCACTATGGTTCACTATTGGATATGGTTGCTATCTGGCTCGAGCATAGCGGCGCTATCTATCGTCCACGCCGCTGACCGTATTAATTTTAGACACGTTTAGCTGTGTGTACGCAACTACTTGCGTACGCAAAGCTACGGCGCTGCGTGCGTTATGCTGTGCGCTCCGAAGTATAGATTTAGCTGGCCGTGCCGTAACGTCCCACAGTCCCACGCGTAAACAGTAGCGCCATCTAGTGACAAGACGTCAAAGCACATCAATAATAATAATAATAATTGGTTTTTTTGGGGGAAAGGAAATGGCGCAGTATCTGTCTCATATATCGTTGGACACCTGAACCGCGCCGTAAGGGAAGGGATAAGAGAGGGAGTGAAAGAAGAAAGGAAGAATTAGGTGCCCGGTTGAAGAAAATTTCACCCGTATTGCTGATAACTAGGGTGAGTGCATTGCAAGCCTTTTTTTGTTCCAAGAAGAAAAACTATGCAAACTGAAGAAAATGTTAGAACTGACTAAACGCTAGAAAACTGCTTCGCCAGGTGTCGTTGCTACGAGGAAAACATACTGCATTTAGTTAGGCCTAGGAGCTTGAAAATCGCCAAATTATCTTTAAAAAAGGGGCTAGTTATCGCTTATGCCGGTACGTGTGGACAAGAGTAGATGAAATAAAAGCGAACCGCTACCATTTGAGCGAACTATTGCGTCGGAGAATCCGGCGGCGACATGTATTTATTCCGAAGCGGGCGAGCAGGGCGCCGCCATCTTGTCAACGTTAACCACGCAAGCCACGCAAGCGCCGCAACGCAAAGTCGGCTGACTAGCGTACGTACGCAATACGCAGGGCTTGCGCTTGCGTTCTGCGCATGCGCACTACCATCCCCGCAAACTCCTTGCGTACGCTAAGCCGTTGCATACGCACAGCTAAAACTGTCTATTGTGCACAGCGCCTCTACCGGTCAGCGCGGAGCGACTGCGTTACGCCGCGAGTGTATCTGCGCGGCGCAAGGCTAGCAGAAACAGCTTTCGCTGTAAGATGGCAAGAGGACTGAGCCATTATGTCCAATAGTGTCAAAATCTAATGATATGAATTCTCGTGCTCAGAACGCTGCGGGTGGGCGGAGGGTAGAACCCGCCAACATGCGGCTCAGGGCGCTGCCCGCAATCGCTTGCGAACGACGCCAACGGAAGCGCGAAGAGTCAGTTGGATTCAGACGCAGCGACTGCTTCTAAGTCCGCCTAAGCTAATGACAAGAATGCATTGCAATTGATTAATAAATAATGCCTAAAGTAATGCCTACGTTTACGGCTGATGTTATCGCTGAGTTGCAAGCATTACGCCGCAAACGTAAGCCATGCCGAATTTGTAGCTGCAGTGGCCAATGTCATGCACGCACAAGCGAAAGGCTCTACAGAGCTGTGTGCTTTCAGGCCATGCGTTGCCCACTAGTGACACAAATAAAGCTCATAGGTGTTCCAACGCACAATTGGTTACTCATTGTTATGAGCTGTGTATGCAACGTGCTGGTGTTTATGTTATATTAACGCAATAGCGTGAAGACTTCTCTTGTTGTTGGCCTCTGGTGACGACCAACACTAGAGGAAATCCAGTGTCATCGTGGTCGTCGGCATTGTGAGCGAAAAATCCCGGGATAAGCAACCTAGCTGGACCATTAGGTCACGTGACCTTGTGATACCGACACATGCCCACCGGATTGTGAGCACATTGACCACAGTGGCAGGCAGCAGTTAGTTCAATGATTGGTCGCGAGAGATTGCTCGGTAAGAGCAAGCATGGGTCCCACAAACCCCACCGGTGGCAGCGCCTGCCATCGCATGGCAGTGGCGTGTCGCTTAATCGTTGCACCACTGCGCCAGGAGTGGTATATATGAGGAGGAGGAGGAAAAACATATATTAAGAGCATAAATACTGGATGGGTTCAGTAGGAGAACCCATTGGTCGCCATCATAATCCGGCCTTTCTCAACTAGCGATTTCTGGTCGAGGGGACTGTTGCTATGAAGGGTTGCCTCCCAGCTCTCATATGTCGGATCGGCATTGCTGTCCAAGTCTGGGTTTTGTTGACATTCCCAAACTGTGTAAAAGAGTGTGCCAACTGCTCCACACAAGGGGAAGGACGATTCGTTGGTGTCTGGATACCACTTACTCATCAAGTAGGGATTGGGCTGAGTAATTAGTTTGTAGTCGCCTGATTATGTGCTCTTTAAATTGAAGTAGTGCCTCCTAGGACTCATTTGTTCTGTCAGCTTCTCCAAAGATAGGACACGTCCATATGATATGCATCATGTCCGCTATGCCCTCGCAACGCTTGCATCTGGGGCTGGAAATCTCCGGGTGCCACTTGCTATAAAGCTGGGGGTTTGGGAAGAAAGGTGTACCGTATTGGAGGGCTCCGGAAGAATTTCGACCACCGGAGGTCTTTAACGTGCACTTATATCGCACATAACACGGGCGCCTTTTGCGTTCCGCCTCAATTGGAACGCGGCCCTTGCGGAGGGTTCGAAACCGGGAATTCCATCTCAGTAGACGAGGTCCCCTGAGCATGCACTGCGCCACCGTAATAGGCCGAAAAATTACGCTAGTCTGGCCACCAGAACATGCATCGCTGCCTCTTAATGAGACGGCCCACGAGTTCGACCGAGGCTTTTCCTTCCGGGCGGACCCGAGCGAGGTGGTCCCCACAGGCAGGGCTCGCATAGTGGAATACCGTGAAATTACACAGCACTATCGCTTGCAAAAAGCTAGACTTCCTCCAGCGGATAGATCCTTGACTGGATACCAAGCCCTCAGCTGGCGCCGGTTACAAACTTAAACCATTACAAACCCGACCCTCTGGTGTCTTATGTATCCAGGGCAATTTTCAGAAAAAAACAGTAACTGTGAACTTGGGCCACGTTGGACCACAGTATATACTGTGGGAATGTTCTCATGCCCCCCGGGAGGGACGATATATAAAGACGAAAGACCAATGGGAGACCTTACTACTGAGCTCCGACTCGGGGACTCAGCTACAACTCGTCTGACTGGCCGAAGCCGCCGCCGAGAGTCAAGGCCTTTCGGCAGTCGTCTAGGCGAGTAGACCTCTAGCTACCCTCTTTCTGTTAGACACTAAAGGCTTTCCTGTCCTATCCTATCCTATCCATGTGAAAGGATTTCCGCGACACAAAAAGAAGATAAAGGTTTGCTATGAGGAGAGGAAGCTACATGCTGCCATTTTTCGGTGAGCCTTATGAGACTTGCCAGAAGTGTGTGTGTGTGTGTGTGTGTGTAATGAGGGGATGTCTTAGTTCCCTGCCTCCGGCGTCTCCATAGCGTCTTCTCCGCTGCTACCTAGCGTAAATCCTGCTTAGTGCCGGACAGTTCTTTTGGATCTGCTATTTCCGAGGAGACTACCGAGCTGCTGGCGTGGAATAGTAAAAAAAAATTGAAAGTGACATTGGTGTCGGCTTTGTCGGCGTTGTGAGCGAAAAATCATGAGTGACTCTGGTAGGTGGTGCCAGAAAGCAACCTAGGAGGCAGGTAGGCCATCTAGGTGACGTGACCTTGTAGCATCATCAAAACCTGGCATCCGGATAGTGAGCAAACTGCCCACCGTGGCAGGTTGTAGTTAAACTTATTTATTGATTGATTTAGGTATTCACATAACTCACAGGATCCAACTGGAGTATTATTGTCTGAGGGGCGTTACGTCAGAAACTCAGGTGCGAACGGAAGAACATAGAACATCGCTATTTGAACACCTTTATACAACAGCAACCAACAAGAAAATAGCACGGAATATAGGAAAGCACTTCAGAACAAAATGCTGCTTACCTTTTCTTTGAAGATAATATCATATGAGATTTGAACAATGTCAGGAAGACTATGACTATTCCAATAAATTATTCCACTGGGCAGGGCTCATGAGTTGAAACCGGTGCTTCTCGAAAAGCGTTTGAAACTGAGATTATTATGGAATCGGTGAGCTGTGCAGGTCGCTTGTGTAAAAGGTAGGTTGAAATAATGATGGCTGTAAACAATTTTATGGAAGAAGCAAATAAGTATTATTGTTCTGCTAGATTCTAAGGATGGGAGGGACAGTGGTGCCTTAATGTTAATTATGCTGGAATGTCGGCTGTATAGTTGCGAGCAATAAAATGAGTGGCACGATTTTGTAAGCGCTCTAGGGAACGAATTAGTCTTGACTCTTGATAAGGGTACCTAATAGATGATGCATTTTTAAGTTGAGGGCGAGCAAATGTTTGATATGCGAGCTGCCATGTGGAAGAAGGCGCACCTCTTAGGTTACGTTTTAAATAACCTAACGTGCGGTTATCTTTGGCAGTAACTTTTTCTGTTCGGGATTTCCATGAGGAATTAGATAAAAAATGGACGCCAAGGTACATGTATGATGACCCAAAAAAGATTGTTCTGTGGTTAACCGAATGAGTGAAGAGATAATTACACCTTTTACGGCTAAATGCCATTATTTTCATTTATAATTGATAAGGGAAATTTGCCACGATGAGCACCAGTAGTAGTAACGATTGGTCGCTCGGGAAGAACGACCTGGACCGCACAAGGCCCATTGCTGCGGGCGCCTGTCGTCGCAGGGCAGTGGGACATCGGGTAACAGCTGCACCACTGCCCCAATGAGTATGAGGACTCCCAAGGATCAACGAATGTAAAGTAGGAAGTAAGGTTCTGCATATATGAAAACTAACCCAATACGCTATCTCGTCACACCATTAAGGCAGACCTTTAGTGTCTCCTCAATTTTTCTATGCGAACCTGGAACATTGCCCTTTCTATCGCCCTGCTTGCATTCAGTCCCTCAATTGTCCACACCCCCGCTCCACCTATGTGGGAATGTGGCAAGCCTGGATAGAGTCTAAAAGCTTATAGACCTGCTTGTGGTCTTCGTGACCGCGGCTTAGGCCATCCTCGATGCTTGGAGCAGCTTCGGAGCAGTTTTAGAGCGGGAGCTGTTTGTACGAGGGCGTCCGCTGTGGTCACACGCGCGAATCTTGTGAAAAAATCACAGCGCCCCTGGTGGGCGCAGGCTTACCTTCCGCCGCTGATAACGAGCAGCTCTTCACACGCGTTTAGGTAACTACCACGTGTGCATAGTCCGTGCCACGTAAAATGGCCATTGGAAGCTGTACCTAGTCACGTCTAAAGCCTGTATCACTGCAATCGAAAACGCTAGCGAATCCTGCCGCCGCGGCGCAAAAACCTGTTTTCAGTTATAACTGACTGCCATTAATAATTACTCGAGAGGAAGGATCTCAGAAACCTTCCCTCAAAATCCTCCAGAACTACCTTGAAAAAAAGGGGGGCCATGGAACTGACGTGGGTACCAGCTCACTCCGGCAACCATGTGAATGAGGCAGCTCACAATATGGCTTGAGGGCCTATCTGTCGAGCCGTGAACAATGACTCGAGTCCGGAAAGCACAGAGGATGGTCTCATTAGCTACCAGAAAAATATCCAACACTTAAAGTTAGCTAGACAGACGCTACCGCCACCTCACAAAAGCCTAAGCAAAGCTCTAGAGGTTAGATGGAGACAACTCCAGACCAATACTCTCCCAAGCCAGGTAAGAATGCACACCAAATCAACTCATACGAATTCGAACCTGATTGCTCGAAATGTGGCCAAAGGGCCTCGATGGAACATATCTTTTGGGACTGCCCTGCAGATCCATGCACCGCCCGAAGAACTTTAGAAGCTTGCATATAGGCTCCCAAAAGTGGGATACCCTGCTGGCCAGCTCTAAGCCGGAAGTACAAGTCCGGGTAGGAGCACGAGCCCAAGAGCTTCAGCATTTACTGAGGGCCATCAGTTGTAGTCGACAGAACCCATCACACCCAGTGCCGATATTAAAATTTCATGACTGGCCGACTGAGTCGTCGCGGTGGCTCGAGTGAATCGAGCGGCGTGGTTGCAACAAGTTGAAAATTTTTGCTGCGACGCGCCGCTCATCCGCTCAATTCGCTCAGTCACTTGCATGTGAACCAGCCTTAACGCAAGAACCTTAGCCTTTGCGAGGCCTGTCTGGATTCAGAGATTATTACCACCCTGCGCTGCGTCTTTGCTCTGAACGCCGCCTTCGTCAGCTGCTCAGCAGCTGATGGGTACTGAGAACCGCGGCCGGTTATTGATGTTCTATTTTGGTGTATATAGGAGGTAGTGGCCAAGTACTGCACCAGGGCCGTCAAATCCTGTTATGGCGAGCGGGCGCATTGTCGGCTCTGTTCATTGAAATCAGTCGCACCCCAGGGCCAGTTATTCAATTTTATCAACACTTGGATTTTAATTTATTGCAGTGAAAAACTACTTGGCAGCTGGATTCGAACGACGGTTATCTTGCACGAGAAACTGATTATCTCGGCGACATAGCTGCCTGAAGCAACGGTGCAGTCATGCCAACGATCTACACTCTGGGACAAAAGCTTACGAAATGTAGATTCGCGGAAAAGAATCAACCCGCCGCGGTGGCTCAGTGGCTAGGGCTCTCGGCTACTGATCCGGAGTTCCCGGGTTCGAACCGAACCTTGGCGGCCGCGTTTCGATGGAGGCGAAGCGCAAAGGCGCCCGTGGGCTGTACGATGTCAGTGCACGTTAAAGATCTCCAGGTGGTCGAAATTATTCCGGAGCCCTCCACTACGGCACCTCTTTCTCCCTTTATTCTTTCAGTCCCTCCTTTGTACTTTCCGTTACGGTGCAGCTCAGGTGTCCACCGAGACGTGAGACATACTGCGCCATTTCCTTTCCGCAACAACCAATAAAAAAAGAACCACTTCTTCGCTGCTTCACTAACCAAAATGAAAATAAAAATTAGTTTTTTGGGAAAGGAAATGGCGAAGTATCTGTCTCACATATCGGCGGACACCTGAACCGCGCCGTAAGGGAAGGGATAAAGGAGGGAGTGAAAGAAGAAAGGAAGAAAGAGGTGCCGTAGTGGAGGGCTCCGGAATAATTTCTGCCACCTGGGGATCTTTAACGCGCACTGACATCGCACAGCACACGGGCGCCTTAGCGTTTCTCCTCCATCGAAACGCAGCCGCCGCGGTCGGGTTCGAACCCGGGAACTCCGGACCAGTAGCCAAGCGCCCTAACCACTGAGCCACCGCGGCGGGTTCACTAACAAGTTAGCTGATATTCTGTCCACCAGGCGGAAAAACTTTGCCTCACCGCGATGAAATAATTTTTTTTTTGGGCTTCAACCTGTATCCCGTGAACATTTGTCAAAGGCTGTTTGAAGAACATGCGATGTCAGTGCATGTTAAAGAACCCAAAGCGGCGAAAAATTTCCGGAGCCCACCACTACGGAGCCTTTTTGCTCTCTTCTGTCTTTCACTCACCTTCTCTTCTCTTCCGTCACGTCGCGGTTGAGTTGTCCACAGAGACTGAGACATTTATTGCTTCTTTCTTTATATCTTGGTCGTGGACTTCCTGGTTTTAACCGAAAAACGCGGACAAACTTCAGGGCGAAAAAAGATAAGGAATTGGTTAAAAGAGAAAAACAATGGTTTCTAAATGTGTTCACGCTAGACAAGGAGCGCCCTATCCTTGGCGTGAAAAATATCGCCTTGCTAGAGAAATGGAATCAGGCATTAATAGGAAGGTACGGAAGATCGGACAGCTTAATGAACATAACAGACGAGGGCCTGAGGATCAAAAGCATGATATCTTTTACATCGTACTACAAGGTGCTCAAATCAAATTTCGATGGAGGCGAAATTCTAGAGGCCCGTGTACTGTGCGATATCATTGGTCGTTCAAGAACCCCAGGTGGTCGAAATATCCGGAGCCCTTCATTACGGCGTCTCTCAGAGCCTGAGTCGCTTTGCGTAGTTAAAAACCCATCACTCAAATACAAGTGGTTTTAGACCATCAAGCGGGACATCCCCGATAACTTGCAATTCATGGATGACTCTCTCTAGTTCCTTGCCCGAACAGTTAACCATTTTGTCCTAATTTAACTGCTGGAGGAGTCCAAGCAGTATGAACAAGTCTATAGTCTGTTAGTTTGGGATGAGTGCCGTCTGTATACGCGCTCGAGTCAGAGTTCAAAAGTTACCTCCAGTACAGTTAGTGCTTTCGTGGACCATTTTTTTTTTGAAGCTGCATGCATATACTACTGGCCCGTATTATCCCGAACGTATTTGGACTTTTTTAGTCTTTCCTGTATTTAGTGGTAATGTTGAACCAGCATTTTCGAAATTCAGTATACCGCCAACCCAAAGGAACACGCAGTCATGGCTGATATTAAGCATGCATGTGCCGACTGCCACGAAATGTTGATAGCGTTTGTACCAATGAAATTAATAAAATTGGGACCCTCCGCTTCAACATATGCGGTTTTTAAGAATATTCTCGCCGCGATATTCGCCGCGTTTAGCGTTTGCAGCGTGAAACTAGCCGACAAATACAAATATGGCCGCCGCGGCGCGGTGGCTCAGTGGATATGGCGCTCGGCTGCTGACCTGAAAGACGCGGGGTTCGATCCTGGCCGCGGCGGCCGAATTTTTATAGAGGCGAAATTCTAGAGGCCCGTGTGCGATGTCAGTGCACGTTAAAGAACCCCAGGTGGCGAAATTTCCGGAGCCCTCCACTACGGCGTCCCTCATAGCCCGAGTCGCTTTGGGACGTTAAACCCCCATAAACCATAAGTCACAAATACCGATCATTTTTACAGGAATATAAAATCCGAAAAGGAACTGGCGACTTTTTCTGGAAAATGAACGCCGGACATTAGACGGCTACATTTATACCCATTTTCACTTTCATCGAACATATCGATAAACCCACACAGAGCACGTACAAATACACATGCACATCGAATATACGCAGTTTTATATAAACCGTGAATATTGCCGAGAATATTTGCAGCGTTTGTTCACGCTGAAAGCCGCCGGAGCTCGGCTTTATCATTTTGTTTGTGAGGTGAGATGTGACAGACTTCTCTCTAATAATCGCAGCCACGCGCAATTTCTTCCACATTTCCCAGATCGTGTTAGTTGCTTTGGCGCCTTATCTCGATGGTTCCCTGCCAGCTTTAAATCGAGCACGGCTCTAGCACGCCAGTGATTCTATTCGACGACCGCCGAACGCTTGTTGCTATATCACCGTTCCGAGTCATTCGGTTCCTTGTGGGCACGAGTCAGCCCAATTGTAAACAGCTTCTTTTCAAGCCCTCTTTGCTGTCTTCCTGACTGTCGGACTGCCGTCATCACTACGGGACAATATGAACCGTCTGTTTACATTCATATGCTATTTGATCCATTTGACAGATTGGAGCGGATTTCTGAGGTCTTATACTTTTCAATGTTAAATGGATTGGGCCTAGGTTCGCAAGTTTGCTAAGTACCAGAAGTGGGGACTACGATTGGACCAGGATCTGAGAAGGGCGGCCATCATTGCGCATTCACGTGAAGGATGAGCACGAGAGTGAAGCATTCTAGTGAAGAGCGCAAAGCGCTCCAGTTTAGTGCGCATGCACACTCTAGCAAACATTCCAATATGCTCGAATATCAATGGCGACGATTCCCGGATGCCACCTGAGTAACTCCATGGCGATGATGATCTGGTGATCACGCCCCTTACAACAAGCGGGCACTCAGGAATGCCTTGACGGAAGAATATAATTTTTTTTTATTGTGAGGTTTAACGTCCTAAAGCGACTAATAGGCTCTGAGGGACGCGGTAGAGAAGCAGTGCATCGCGCGGGCTCGGGCCGGCCCGAAAGCCCGGGAAAATGTGCTCATTCGCCAGGCCTGGGCGGGGCTTGAAGTTGCGGGCCCCTGTATAAATAGAGGGGCTGTGTAGTGCTAAGATTCATTATTGCAGCGTGGAGTACACGTGTGGCGTTCTAGCAGCGACACGGATGAAGCGTAGCTATGGTATTGGCTGAGAAAAAAAAAAACTACTCAACGCTCATTTAATTAATTACTTTTCGGAGTCTGCGATACCTCTCTACACAGAAAGGAGTATAAAGGGAGTAAACTGTGCTCTAGCTCACTCTGTTTTACATAAGGGAGTGCCCTAGAGGACAGCTTACTCCCATTTTTACTCCCTTATAGGCGTAGTTTTGTTTAGATTGTAGTTGCATCATCTTCACGCCAAAAAAATAAATAAAAAAACTATACAATTGTTTTCTGTGCTTCTTTTTTGCTGCTGCCCGAACGTCTCGAAAATTAAAGAATACCGGCGGTAATCTTTCCAGTGGTTTATTCGAAAAAGCTACTACCATTTTTTTTTGTTCACGCGGAATGAGAGACAGTCCAGTTAAGGACCGAGTTTAATCATTGTCGCTCACCGTGCTATGCCATGCAACTAACTTCAAACTAGCACGCCTGGACGCGTTTTACGATACAAGATAAATTAGAAAAGGCGCAAAATCCAGTGGCGGGCTGCTGCAGCGGTGTTTTTTAGTGGAGCGTTGTAATGCCTGACATGCGGCTCACTTGCACGAGTGCATTCGCCTAATCAAAAGCAGAGCGCCACTGACATGCTCTGTCTCAGCTATGAGCGAGTACACGCAGTCGGATCTACCAGGAGGCGCTCTCCATACGTTCGGTTTTGTGTTACCGCTCATGGCTAGACATTTGAATTCTCATAAGAACCGCTAGAAAGGAACCTTCATTCGATTGCTCGGCGGCAGCGGTAAGTCCCAAGATAGCATCTGCCTGCCTTTGTCTCCCAAAAACACAGCCGGCCGAGCTTCACGACGAGCTGGGCGGGCAGGGCCCGGGCTCAGTAGAGTGATAACATATAGCGGGCCCGGGCCGGGTCTGGTCTGAAAGCCACGGGCCTGGGCAAGGCTCGGGCTTCAAGTCTCTAGCCTCAGAATGCGGCCCATGCAATGCTCCATAGTGAAAGGCTCCGGATTAATTTAGACCAAACGGGGTCCTTCAACGTGGCTTGCATCGCGCAGAACACGGGAACCTTTTGCCTTTAGTCTTCATCGAAACGTAGCGATAGAAAAAAAAAAAGAAAAGTGAAGTTAAAATGCAAGAAACAAGAAGCCCGAGTTGGAGCCATGCTCGTGCGAAGCGCCACCGTATGCGCCGGAAGCATTCGCCGTATGTGTGCAAAACCACTAAAACTCCGCACCGTGAGGCAGACATATCTCGCCTGAAGGAAAGTGGTGCCCTCTTTGTTGAGCAGCGGAAGACAGCGTCACAGCCCCACGGCCGGTCTCGAGGAGAGTGCGCGATTCTCGCTCCCTTCGAGACCGTCCGTGACAGATTACTTCATCCTTGCGGATCACAGATGCTCTTAGCGTTGCTGTGCGTCAGTACATATGTGTGTGGGCTAATTACGGGTGTTGACCCTAACGCGCACAACATTCGCAACATACCGCTAATGAGTCAGCCGCCGCTTGGTTGCATATACGGGTCGTGACGCACACCCTTGCCTTGATGGGACAACTTGGGCCTCGTCATATAGTTAGTGAAAGCCAAGCGCCTATGCCGAAGTGGAGCTCACAACAGGACGTGAGGACAGTTTCTTGCACATTGAGAACTAAGTGCAATAGTGCATACAATGCTCCCGCCTCTGACTCGAACAACGGCACTTTACCGCCATCTCCTGGAAGATGTGATCACGACGAGTAACTCAAGCATGGCCTCTGAGATCCGCTGTACGCGCCAGCTTTAAACACGGTCGTTGACGGTCATTCTGAGAAAGGCCCGATATTTTATGTTCGCAACCTCAGGCACTGTGCATGGTATAACTATTTTAGGTCTAAACGTCGTCTACTGGTGAAATGGATAAACTACCTTAGGTGACCCGGTTCTTTGCGCGTGTATCAGTGCTACCTAGTGCCAGATTTCTGGTCCGTTGTCCAGCTTCACGTGGTAAATTTCGCATGACGCTCACGCAGATAAGCCGCCCATGAGCCAACAGATATAGAAAGAGAGAAAGCAATAGTTATGGGGATTGTTCGCCCTAATTTCAACTGAATGCACTGCCGGCATTAGGGCTAACGTGTTCTGAATCAGTGTTATTAAAAATGCTGCGTGAATGTGTCCAATATAGCAATCAGTGAGAGTTCTTTCTGCTAGTGCTAGACTAATGAGATTGTTTTATTGTCATCAAGAACGTGTGTTCCATTGGGCGGGCTTGCTCAACGACGCGCAGTTTGGACGACCCTGAAGTGTCGACTCAGCTGATCACATCGTTAGTGGTCTTTCCGAAATTGGCGTGCCGCGGTTGCTCAGTTGTTAAGGCGCTCGTCTACTGAGCCGGAATACCCAGGTTCGAATCCGACCACGGCGGTCGCGTTTCGATGGAGGCGATACGCAAAATACGCCCGTGTGCTGCGCGATGTCAGTGCACGTTAAATATCCCCAGGTGGTCGAAATTATACCGATCCGGAGTTCCCGGGTTCGAACCCGACCGCGGCGGCTGCGTTTTTATGGAGGAAAAACGCTAAGGCGCCCGTGTACTGTGCGATGTCAGTGCCCGTTAAAGATCCCCAGGTGGTCAAAATTATTCCGGAGCCCTCCACTACGGCACCTCTCTCTTCCTTTCTTCTTTCACTCCCTCCTTTACCCTTCCCTTACGGCGCGGTTCAGGTGTCCAACGATATATGAGACAGATACTGCGCCATTTCCTTTCCCCCCCCACCCCCCCAAAACCAATTATTATTACCGGAGACCTCCACTACGGCACCTCTTTCTCTCTTTCTTCTTTCACTTCCACCTTCCTCCCTTCCCTTACGGCGTGTTTCTGGTGTCCACCGACATATGAGAGACAATTACTGCGCCATTTACTTTCCTCAAAAACCAATTTTCATTTCCATACAGAATTGGCTCCTCTAAGGCAGGAGTTCTCAATCTTTTTAGCTACGGAGAGCCCGAACGACTTTCAGAAGGTTCTGAGGAACCGTGCTTGTCTTGCCTCTCAGCTCTTCCTGCCCGACATCCGCGCATAAAAGAGTATGCAGACATGCTGCAGCTCCAGAAGTGCCCGAATTAAATTAATAACGACTGGTTGTATAGCGAAACAGCATGCAATCAACAACTACAGTGTGATTGATGCAGGCATAAAGTGGTTATATGAAAGGTGTTGGTCAAGGCATTCATTGACTTATATATGGTAGGAGAATCCCAAAAAGCACCCCAAGGAACCGCGGGGTTCACTGGTGCATAGTTTGAGAACCCTTTCTCTAGAGTTTGTGCACCCAAGGCGTCGATACTCCCGACTCTCCCTCCAACCTCCATTCTGCCTGTTGGTGTTCACGAGGCCCTCCCTCACCTATTCTATCACGCCGCTGGTTATGGTGCTCGGCTGCTGACCACGAAGACGCGGGTTCGATCCCGGCCGCGGCCGCCTCATTTCGATGAAGACGAAATGCTATATAGTCGGATATAACTCAAGAATGAAGCGGCTTTTCCCCGTCAAGGGTCCCCTTCCAGGCAATGGCGTCGGCCAATTCTCATGATCCTGCTAACGTGACAATGTAGATAGGGGACAATCCCCGGCCATGGAGGGAGGGGACTATCCCCTTTCATCTGACACTCCCTGCATTGTCACGCTTATAGGAATCGGCCGACGCCATTGGCTGGAAGGCGTTCCTTTGACTGGAAAAATCCGCTTCGTTCTTAAGTTGTGGCTGACTTTAGAGGCTAGTGTACTGTGAGATGTCATTGCACGTTAAAGAACCCCAGGTGGTCTAAATTTCCAGAGCCCTTCACTGCGGCGTTCCTCATAGCTTGAGTCGCTTTGGAATGTTAAACCCACATAAACCAAACCAAATCACAAAAATAGCTCACGTACACCCCCCCCCCCCCCCCCGCCTTGCAATCTCTTTCTCTTTCCGAACCAGCCACACCCTGCGCGGCTCATGGCATTTCTATCCGCGCATACATCGCGGCTGAAGTAGTTTTGTTCCGACTTAAAACGCTCGAAGAACCGATTCACTGATTAGTCGTAAAACGCAGGTTGCTTTTTGGTTTATGAAACGTCAATTTATTTCCGGACGTTTCTGACAGAGGACGCGATGACAACAGCAACTCATTCATGCACCATCAGCGCAAGTGAGCTGTTCCTCGGTGAGGTCCTTGAGAAGACGGCCGTTCAACTGCTCTGGAGTCTCGCAGGCGGCGCCCAACCAGCTGGGCGGATAGCTTAGCGCGAAGCGAAGGTTGCAGTCACAACGCAGTGGATTGCCTGCAAACAAATAAAAAAAAAATAAAGGGCGGTATTTAGATAAGTTCGTGGACAGCAGTGTAATAAAAACAACAACAGGAAGTGCTAGAGAACTAAGAGAACAGTACGTGCTCAATTTGTAGCTCACCGAAATAAACTAGTACAAGTAACGCGCACGTCACGTTTGTCTTGAAAGCTGTGATTAACGCTCTGGTCTTCGAGAACGACTAGATGCCCTGCTGGCTGCGTTCCTTATTACTACGTATAACGGGAATGAGCGCGGCATTAAAATAAATAGTGAATCCCTCGAACCTCCAGAAGGCAGGTTAAGGAAAAGGTGGAAGCGAGCTCGCATACAAGGCTGACAGAAATTAGAGGCCGAGTACGTATTCTCTTCGCTATCAAATTTCGAACTCCTTTTTGGAGAACTATAGACAACTTCAGGGCGAATACTCAGAACTTCAGAAGTGCCATCTTTGCAGCGTTCGCAGATTCAAAGACTAAAACATGAGCCTCGCAAAAGCTGAGAACTTCGTAATCAAGTCCCTGCCTGCTTTGCACTAGCCTGAGTCATCTAAAATCATTTACTATCACCTCGCACCGAGGTTTCCTATGAAGACAAGAAGGGGGTGGTGTGCTCCGCAGAGCCAGAGGGTGTGAGTGCGACGGCATGATGCATCTGCCTATAGTGCTCGCAGGGAGCGTTATGGTGCGTACTGTTGCTGCTACAGTTATTAATATTCTGTGAAATGCTACAAGTATATCTGTTTTCACATTATTAGTGCCATTTTGAGAGTATGCTCGTCGAAGATGACGCTAAGAGCGATGACCACGTGATAGTTTAAGACTCACCTTTCCATTAACACCGGCTTCGCTAAGGAACATAATGTAAAATGCCCTTGCGATAGAACTTAACATATGTTTGAGCTACATTTAACTATAAACCCATTAATCGCGTCAATTCGCCTAAAATATTGAAAACCTGCGCTGCTCGTTTCATCCTCTCAAATTATTGTCGTCATTGAAGCACCTAAAAAAAAAAACTTGATCTGCGTGTTTACGCCGCACATGTTTGTTTCAAAAAATATGTCCCAGTCTTCTCCCTACACCAAGGTATACTTCACGTCGCACTAATGAAAAATACAAAAATTAATGTTGTTTTTTTGCCATATTACAAGTGTAATTTTTGCTCCACAGTGAATCGGTTAAAAACTTCAGAATTGATGGAGAGGGCTAAAGACGACCCAAGTTGTCGCCTGACTGGGCCTTATATCGACGCAGCTCAGACAGAAATCAGTCGAGTACCTTCAATACAGAGATTCAGCTTACACAAGAAAGTAAAACAAAGTAACAGTGCAGAGCGGTATTTTCAAACAGCAAAAATGCTCACACAAAAGACACACTCCCTGCGCAACGCAATAATTCATCTCCGACGTGAACCCTTCCTACCCAAGGATGCATGCTATGTAATCCATGTATCTCTTTTCAGGTTTTTTACTGTTGCTCACTAGCATAAATTATTCCACACCTCCATGTATACTCCTTCGAGGCTTGAAAGTATTACTTATAACAAATTAGTTCTTAGTTAATGTTTTCTTATTGCTTCTGTACTAGGCAAAGGCACAGCGTAATCCAATCTACATCGTGTCGTCAATGAAAAAAGGGCGCACACGTTGAAGTTTTCTGCCTTGTTTTCTGCAGTATGCAATAAGCGATTGGAAGATACGGCAAGAATGATGCCAATAGCTGCGACTATAGGAAGCCGTCTAGCTGCTAAAGGTAGATTTATGGCTTTACGAATATGACTAAATTTAAAGACCGGTTGTGGACCTCCTGAACAGCTTTCAGGCCATGCAATTCCCCCCCCCCCCCCCCCCCCCCCCTTTGGTCCTGGCGGTCCGAAACACAGGATGCGCGTGTATGCTTCTGAATGAGCTATTGATCAAGGGCTTTGTTTTCTGACTAGCGCTCACTGACACTGCATGGAATGTTGCTTTTTTTCTGTCAGTAGAAGTTGCGAATAGGTTTAAATGAAAGATTTCCCTCGTGGAGTGTTGACAAAGGCCCATAATATCGCAAACGAACATAATAAAACTAGTCTCCGTCTGTTTTCACTTGCTCCCTCGAGAAGTCCGCATTCGCTGCAAGTCTGTGCTCATCATCATCATCATCAGCCTGACTGCGCATACAACAGAGCAAAGGCCTTTCTCATGCCTTTCCAATTAACCCTGTGCTTTGGCAGCTGCGGCCACCGCATCTCCACAAACTTCTTAATCTCATCCGCCCACCTAACCTTCTGCCGCCCCCGGCTACACTTGCCTTCTTTTAGAGTCCACTCCGTTGCCCTTAAGGACCAGCGGTTATCTGGCCTTCGCATCACATGCCCTCCTCTTGATTTCGACTAGGATGTCATTAACACGCGTTTGTTCTCTCACCGGGCCCACTCCGCTCGCTTCCGGTCTCTTAACCTTACACCTATCATTTTTCTTTCCATCGCTCGCTGCGTTCCCCTTAACTTAAGCTGAACCCTTTTGGTTAGCCTCCACGTTTCTGCCCGTAGGTGAGTACCGCTAAGATACGGCTGTTGTATACTTTTTTCTTGAGGGTTATTGGTAAACTGCCATTCATGATATGAGAGAACTGCCATATGCGCATACTTGTCATGCCATGCACCTTGTCTGCGTTATCTACAGTGCCAATCTCACCACACAGTGCTAGGAAGATTTCTCATGGATGCACCATTAGTTTTGGTGGTGCATAAAAAGGCTACGAACAACCGCTCCGAGTCTATGTGCTTCGTTTACCGGCACGGCCAGCGAGCACCGGTGCAGGCGAGGGAAGGCTTCTACAACGCACTCGTACTTACTCCTCTTATAAAAACAATTCTTTTTCTTGGCTAAGGCTTCCAGGGTATATGTCTTCAGCAAACGCAGTACTTGGAAAGCCGTAAATTGATGCAACAATTGCGAAAACACATCGATACAGAAAAAGGGCGCAAGGAACATAAGAATTCAGAATCTGAATTCCGAATATCAGAAAAGGAATATCAGAATTTTCGTTTGAGCTGGTTCAATCACAGAAGAAATGAGTATGAAATGATGCTTAAAACAAGAAGTGCTTAAAGGCCCAGGTAAACGAAGTCAGTGCCTGTATTTGTTTTTGACAATTTTTGTACCTGTGTTTGTGCTCTTTTAACTCGTGTTTTGGTACTCATCGTTGCTGTGTACCAAATATAAACTGAACGAAAATTTCGATTCAGCTTAGCCAACTGATGCTTTGCTTACCAATAAGACGAACGCTGTTTTCCTCGTTGTCGGCAAGAGGCGCGAAAGTCTCCCGGCTGAGCGTGGTGATCTGGTTGTGCTCAACCGTGACCGATCGCAGGACAGGCATGTCAGCGCTGAAGTCGCTTGGAAGGGACGTCAGGTTGTTCCTGCTGAAAAACCGCATGCGACCAACAGTTTTTATCCGGCGACTAACAAGCAACGTCCTTCAGGAATATAACGACTCCTTCGCACTTCAGTATTTTTGTAATTACGCAAGAGCCAGAACGATGCTTAAGTATGTGAACTTATTAAGCGTTGCGTTCTGCTAGGCCCTGGGCCACTTCCGATGGTAGCTGGGGCTTTAAAACAGTAGGGGTTCCAGGCTTGAGGAACAGAATAAAATTTCGTTTTAATAATTCTGGAACGGATCCAAGAGAAAGCTGTTCCATGTTTAATTTTCGAAATATGAAGCATGAAGCCAATACTAATTCATCCTGAGGAAGGATTGTTACTACGTATTTTGTGAAACGACTGTTACTACGCTAACCAAAGAGTTACTATGGAACACATTTTGGGATGGTCAGTGAGAGAACAAAGCGGTCGTCACACGCCTTGCTAAAGCCAACCACGTGTTAAGTATGAGTGATCTCAAGCTTAGCCTTAGATTCATCGTAGCTAAAGATAAGCTCTTACCTTCTACGCATCACACCGTACCATGAGAATCAGCGGTGATTTAGGTAATAGATTAATTACAAGTGCTTAACTCACTAGAGGTCCAGTCTCCAGAGCTTGGGTGCCGGCCTCGGGAGCATGGAACGAAGGAAGACCTTAAGATTGCAGTGACGGATTCCCACAACTTCGAGGTTTTGCAAGCTAGACACCCAATCCTCGTCAACGCTTGCGATGTCAGAGAAGGCTATGTTGATGACCTTCACGGTTTGTGGCAGCTCGTTGAAGCTTCGTGCAAGCACGAGATTTTGCGCCTCCGAGATTCGAACCGTCTTCAGCTGCTCCAGGGATGAAAAGACGGCCCACGAGGTGGGTATCGTGCTGCCGTGACCCAGGATGATCTTCTTCAGCGAACTCTGCAGACCGTCGAAAGGATTTTCTCCCGGCAAAGAGAAAGTTTCCAGCTGAACATTGCTGAGTTCCAGGACCGTGGCGTTGATCTGAGAGAAGGCCCTGTCTGGCAAGTGACTCAGAGTGCTGTCCTTAAGAACGAAGGTCAAGTCGTGGCGTAGCTGCGGCCGCTCAAGGTAAGTGGAGAAGTCGTCAGGGCTGCTGAAGTTGGAGCAGCGGTAGTATTCGTAGTCAGACTCACTCGGGTCCTTACATGAGGGTTCTGCGAGAATCCCACGAGCCGCAGCAATGGCGACTACCAGCACACATGGAAGAGCACTCCCCATGGTTTTCTTCTTTTTAAAAATCTGATCGGCTTGACCACTAGCGAACCGCACAAGGAAGCTTTTATGTCTGCTCGTCCGTCGACGAGACGGCCGCTGTAGTCGGGCTGTAAGACTTGGAAAAAACGGATGCTGATAAACCGAGATCGAGTGTCGCCGCTGCGTTTCGCTGAAACGAATGATAGCTGCTGCCGCAGTTCCTATTGCAGTCTGCGCTGCTCGCGAAGAAGACCGCGCTCTTGGAAAGACAGAGTCGAATAATACAGAAGATAGGAAGAGCCTTCAGCCGTCTCAAGGCCTTTACAGATTTTGTCAGAGTCTGGAAAAGATCAACGGAATTACAGACTGGAATCGCATCGTTGAGACGTATACGCGACGTCGGAGATGGCCTTCGTTATGTACATCTGATTACGTAAGTTGGCCTATGCGTACAGACGTAATCATGAAAAACACGGTCGCGTCATAACAGTAAGTAGAAACGAAATGTGCTCTGTGCTCTAATCTACATGTTGCCACTGATGACTGAGCTTTGCGCCAGCTGCTCGAAAGCCGCTTTTCGCTCTATGGAACTTACATTAACCAGTTCATGAGTCAAAACAAGCATCTTCCTTGTGATAATGTCTACAGATTCATAACTTCAACAATTATGGAACTAAAAATGTTCATAGTTAACTTCTGAAACGGCATTTTTAGTCGACATAGATTAGGAATTATTAGTTATGGCTCACTGTCACGACGCAGCTGGCGTACGTCGTGGTAAGGCGTGAGGAGGGCCGCCGAAGGGGAGCAGGGGAACGCGCCGACAAAAGGGAGAGGCTCTCAGGGCGGCGTTGTGCGCGAGTGTCGGGAGCCTCGGCTTAAGCGAGGGGGAATGGTCCGATCAGACGCATGTGTCGTAAAGGGTTTTTCTCCGCTCGTTGTGGCATGTTTCTAGTTATCCACAACAGCTTGCTCGATGGGCCAGCGCCGGAGGCGAGCGGGTATTGGGCACCCTAGGCCAGAGCAGCTAACAGGACGCATGTGTCGTAAATGGTTTCTCTCCGCTCGTTGTGGCACTTTTCTAGTTAGCCAGGGCAGCTTGCAGCGAGCCGTGTGTTTGATATTTTGTGCTTTTCTTTTGCGTTGCAAGGCGTGTGTTTTATATTGTGTGCTTTTCTTTTGTGTGGTGGTATGTTGCTTCCGAAATGTGGCGGGAAAGTTACCTATTGGCTGAGGGTGTAGTTTTGGCGGGAGGACAAGGAGATGTGCGCGCGCTAAGGAGAGCGCGGACAGATCGGTCGTGTGCGGCCGGTGGTGGTCCCGGGGTCGCAGAGTTGGAGAAGCGAGTTGCTTGAGCGGCGGCCGGGCGGGTCGGCCGTGTGGTGGCCGACGGTGGTCCGGAGTCGCGAGAGTGCTGGAGTTTTGTCTTTTTTTTAGTTAAAGTGGAGAGGCCGAAATCTGTCGACATATGTAAATAAGTTTTGTAAATATTGTAATAAATAATTTTTTGAGGAAAGCCTTTCCAGGTTCCAACCTCAGAGGACCTGCACGCCTGTCTCAAACTCACCAGTCGCGAAGTACGTCCCCCGGGTCACTCACGAGACCCGCCCTCTACCACTCCACGTCAACATCTGGATGCAACAACAACATCGCCAAGAGAGAGAGGGAAAATCAATATCGTGACTCTCACCTTTCAGTTAACTTATCTTCTTTAGTAAATTGGCTACAATAGAAGATCAGCAGAGCATATATCACGATAGTTCCTTCAGTACATGATGTGGTCCCACTTCTGTTTGCATTTCTGACTCTAGTTAGCGAGATCAACGGCATTTTCATTTCGAGAGATTCAGGCGAGTGGTCTCTAAGTGCATAAACACAGGTGCGGATTCCTTCGAATTAGGAAGTCCTTCCTCAGCCTTCAAAGGAGTCGTGGCTGCTTTCATGCTACCGAACCGATATGAATTGGTTATACAAAGAACTGAAATAGAAAGGGGTGTTCTGGAAGGATCACCGGTAAAGCCCATCTCAAAGAAGGAGACATTTGTAGTTAACCACTGATTAACATACCTCTTCCTGTTTGCTAATGGCGTGACGTCAGGCTTCCCCCAATGAGCAACGGGTGCACCGAACGAATGACTTGGACCGCATGGATAGAGGGCAAAAGCGCCCCTCCTACAGACCGATATACACGATTTTAGTTTCGATACGTGGGCGTTGGCCCCGCCGCGGTGGCTCAGTGGTTAGGGCGCTCGACTACTGATCCGGAGTTCCCGGGTTAGAACCCGACCGCGGCGGCTGCGTCTTTATGGAGGAAAAACGCTGAGGCGCCCGTGTGCTGTGCGATGTCAGTGCACGTTAAAGATCCCCAGGTGGTCGAAATTATTCCGGAGCCCTCCACTACGGCAACTCTCTCTTCCTTTCTTCTTTCACTCCCTCCTTTATCCCTTCCCTTACGGCGCGGTTCAGGTGTCCAAAGATATATGAGACAGATACTGCGCCATTTCCTTTCCCCCAAAAAAACCAATACGTGGGCGTTGCCATGGATGGATGGATGGATGGATGGATGGATGGATGGATGGATGGATGGATGGATGGATGGATGGATGGATGGATGGATGGATGGATAATTAAGGCTGAACCCTTTAAATCGGGCGGTGGCTCAAGCCACTTAGCCATGACTTATGAAATATTATTCTTGTCTTGATTTTAGCCACCAATCATATAACCTTCGCTTGATTACTTCTACCCGTTTGTTGTACCCGAGCGCCGCGTACCGGCGACGCCATCATGGGCTGATAATTTGCAGCCCGTGGGCTGTAGACGAAGCAGCGTGTGATTTCTGGAAGTGCCATCCGCTCGTTTTAATTCTGCCAAGCCTAGAAATTGTGCATGGGGGTTCGACTCTTGTTGATTAGCGCCTGCAACAACCAACCGCCCTGGAGCAGACGACCATGGCTTGATGGAGCACACGGTCAGCAACAGTGAGTGTCATGCTCACAGTTTCGGTGTGTAGTTTGTGTCGCCGGTCGCCTGTATACGATAAACATGGCACGGTATTGGACGATGGCAAAACGAAAGCAAAATACGTTGAAACTCAATATGGGGGAGAGCGATCGAGTATCTATACTTCCAAGGAGCGTGGTTTCTCATGGGCTCATCACTGTCTGCTTGGTCATTGCGAGTACGACAAACTAGACTGCAGAGATTTGAGCATTCGGGAGAACGTTGAATTTGAGCATTCCGGAGAAAAAAGCCAGCTACGTCACCGAAAGGAATCTACGTCTGATCATTCCAATATTTGTTTGCGGCGATACGTACGACGAAATTGAAATTCGCTCCCTCCTGGCTCTCGCGTAAGGCTGTCCATATACGAGCGATGCAACTAGTTCACTGAGAACAATACGCATTACAGCCTACTCCATTGCCACCAGTACTCAATGGTCCGCATATATCGAAAAATGGGCAGTTACACGGACTGATACGTTGACACGTTAATCAAATGCGATTACCGCTTACTGGGCGGCCGTTCCGCCGCCTATGTTGATAATTCTAATCTCAGTTGGGGATGGGCAGCTGCTCAAATCGTAGCGTTTGTTATATCTCTGGAATGGTTATGCATCATTTAATTGAGTGGACCTATTTACAACGCATTCGATGTGCTTTCAGCCGAACAATGTACTACAATGCATGACAGAGTTTAACGTCCTGTGCATGCCGTGTGTCCTTTCTTTCTTTCTTTCTTTCTTTCTTTCTTTCTTTCTTTCTTTCTTTCTTTCTTTCTTTCTTTCTTTCTTTCTTTCTTTCTTTCTTTCTTTCTTTCTTCCCCTTTCTTTCTTTCTTCCCTGCTCTCTCTCTCTCTCTCTCTCTCTCTCTCTCTTTCTTTCTTTCTTTCTTTCTTTCTTTCCTTCCTTCCTTCCTTCTTTCTTTCTTTCTTTCCTTCTTCCCTTTTCTTTCTTTCGTTGTCGTCGCTGCATTTCTGCTCTATAATTAGGTAAAAAAGATCGTGTCGCCGCTTCCGATCATGCCATGCTATGCAAATGGGATTAGTATTTTCGTACTAACCGCATGTTCTGTTTTTTTTTTTTTTTTCAGGTGGCGATAACTACACGCTCCCGATGTTCGTGAGCATATGGAGTGGCGAAACGAGATTGTGGCCAAATTTGTGAAGTAGCTGCATTATGCTCTATTGAATAAAACAGCTTTGCCCGACCCATCAAAAAGCCCAGTCTAAAATTAGATGAGGCTCTGTGCTCCATTCCGCGAACGAGATTAAGCATACACATGGCTTTCCTTTTGTCCGCATTTCATTCACAAAGTGCGCTGAACGCAAGCTTATGGTTGGCGCAAGTGTTTTCTGTCCACCAAGGACGACCACAGCCGATATAACTCGGGTCTGGCGGGTAAGTGGTGAAGAAACAGACTTCGCACACACCACGGCATAACATGGTGCGCGCACATACTTGCGGCGTTTTTTTTCTACTTTCATTGACTATTGCCGCCGCTCGCAAAAATTCTGAGGGCACTTAACTCTGCTTACGTGGAGGTATGCGAAAGCATGTGTTGAGGAAATGTTTTGGACGAACGGAAAGGGCGCAGTAGCTCTCAAATCTTGACACTGAACCCGACCGCGGCGGCCGCGTTTAGATGGAGGCAAAGCGCATAAGGCGCCCGTGTGCTGTGCGATGTCAGCGCACGTTAAAGAACCCCAGGTGCTCGAAATTATTCCAGAGCCCTCTACTACGGCCCCTCTTTCTCCCTTTCTTCTTGTATTCGCTCCGTTATTCCTACCCTTACGGCGCGGTTCAGGTGTCCGCCGATACATGAGACAGATACTGCGCCATTTCATTTCCCCTAAAACCAATTATTATTATTACTACCCTTAAGGAGCAGTTCAGGTGCCCGCCGAAATGTGAGACACTGTGCCATTTCTTTTCCTAAAAATCAATTTTCAATTTTCAAAATCAATTTTCAATTTTCAATTTTCAATGTACGATAAAGATCTCCAGGAGGTGGTGGTTGTGGTTTTATTAAAAATAATAGTAAAAAGGAAGGAAAAGATTTTTGCTAGCCCCGGCATCTGCCATCGATACTGAAGCACCTGAGCTGGGGCAGCGGAAATAAAGGACAGCAGGCAGAATGGAGAAATGAAATGAAAGAGGTGAGGGGACAGGAATAGAGGACAGGGGGAGAAGTAATATGTACAAACTATTTACACAATAAGAAATGTGTCCAGGTTGTGCGCGTGATAAGTTCATTTTAGAGGAATTAAATCACACAAGCGCACAGCACTGTGTAGGTTACAACTGGAGTGGGGCGTCCAGTTATTAATCGTTCAAGGTAGAGCTCGCGGAGCGTTCGGTCACTGCGTGTAACTACCTGACGGAGAACAGACGGGACGTCAAGCCCGTGTGTTCCAGGAATGCACAGAGGCTCACCAAAGTTCGCTCACGAGTGCGCGCACTGCCCTGCGGCCACAATAGCGTCTTGATGGAGTCTGGTAGTATGCCCTGCGCCCTATAGGCCGCGAGCATATCGCGACGAGCATCGGCGAACGCGGAGCAGCGAAGGAGCAGATGTTCTAGGGTTTCCACTGCACCGCATCCGTCACACACATCACTCGTCGCGATTCCGTGACGCACCCGTCGTTCCCCGGGCCACACGCAGCCAATGCGCGCGCGGAGGATCATTGCACGTTGTGACCGTGTAAGTGCGCGACAGCCGGTGACACTGTCGATGCGCTCACCTCCCGCGATGCGTGGGTCGGGGTGCTGCTTTCGGAGATGGTCGTGAATGACCGCACGCACGTCCTCCAGCGCAAGGGGCAGATCGCTGGCAGGTAGTTGGTGTGCAGCGGTCGCGAGGTCGTCAGCTTCTTCGTTGCCGGCGATGCCGCAGTGACCGGGCACCCACTGTGCACGCACGGCACAACCTCTCTGCGCGAGGCGCTCGATGCGCGAGCGAATTTCCCGCACTAGTGGGGTACCGCGGCCGTTAGATTGCAGGCGGCTGAGGGCGGCGCGGGAGTCGCACAGCAGAGCACTCCTGGGCGGCGGAGAGCCGAGGGTGAGCAGCAGGTCCAGCCCGAGCCGGATCCCCATCAACTCCGCTGTGGTGGAGGAGCCCAGGAAGGCTGCGTGTTGCTGGCTGTGCAGTCGCAAGGCGGGTATGGTGGCCGCCGCAGCAAGGGAGTAGCTGTCGCGGGCCACTGAGCCGTCGGTGTACACGAGGAGATGGTCCTGGAGCTCCTCGTGTATGACGGCTCGAAAATAATATCTGGAGACCTTCACTATTATTCTGTAAATCGTTTTTGTGCATACTATCTGTCCCCTTATCCTTCCTTCAAGTCCCCTCACCTCTTTCAATACATTTCATCATTACGCCTGCTTTCCTTTATTTCCGCGCAGGTGCTTCAGTACGCTCAGGTGCATCAAGGCACTCGGCTACTGATCCGGAGTACCCGGGTTCGAACCCGACCGCAGGGGCTGCGTTTTTGTGAAGGCAAAACGCTAAGGCGCCCGTCTGCTGTGCGATGTCAGTGCACGTTAAAGATCCCCAGATGGTCGAAATTACTCCGTAGCCCTCCACTACGGCACCTCTCTCTTCCATTCTTCTTTCAATCCCTCCTTTACCTCTTCCCTTACGGCGCGATTCAGGTTTCCAACGATATGTGAGACAGATACAGCGCCATATCGTTTCATCAATAAAAAATTATTATCATTCAGCATCGATGACCGATGCCGCGGCTAGCAAAAATCTTTTCCTTCCTTTTTATTATTATTTTAATAAACCATTTACTGACTACTACCTCCACAACGGCACCTCTTACTTCTTTCACTTCCTCTTATATCCCTTCCCTTACCGCACGGTTCGGGTGTCCACCGCGATATGTGAGACAGTTATTGCGTCATTTTTTTCTCTCAAAACCAATTTAAATTTAAATTGGTGACGCAGTAACTGTCTCACTTATCATTTTTAATTGGTTTTGGGGGAAAGGAAATGGCGAAGTATCTTTCTTATATATCGTTGGACACCTGAACCGCGCCGTAAGGGAAGGGATAAAGGAGGGAGTGAAAGAAGAAAGGAGGAAAAAGGTTCCGTAGTGGAGGGCCCCGAAATAATTTCGACCACCTGGGGATCTTGAACGTGCGCTGACATCACACAGCACACGGGCGCCTTAGCGTTTTGCCTTCATAAAAACGCAGCAGCCGGGGTCGGTCTCGAAATTTGTTTTTTTTAAGGAAGTGGCGCAGTAATTGTTTCACTTATATCGGTGGACACCCGAACCGCGTCGTAAGAGAAGGAATACAGGAGGGACTGAGAGCAGGAAGGAAGAAAAAGGCGCCGTAGTGGAGGTCTCCAGAATAATTTCGACCCCCTGGATTGTCCGGACCCCTGGGATAGCTGTTACGGGTCCAAGTTGGACTTATTTTTGGAAATGTGGTGGAGAGTTTGAAGGATGCTTCACTCCCGCCAACGGTTGGCCCGGTATTGCACTACCTCCGGGATCGGTCTTGTCTTTCTATCCCCTCTTCCAACTCTCCTTCTATCTGCACGTGGTAGCGACTGGGGCTCGGCTTGAGCCAGTGAGCAGGCCTGTGCACTTTCTTTTTTCCTGGCAGTAACAGACAGACAGACAGACCCCATGGGGATCTTAAACGTGCACTGACATCACACAACACACGGGCGCTAGATTCTAGACGGCATGATATTGTAGCGAAAGTTACACGGGGTACCAGTCAAGCATTTCGCGGTACATAAGAGAGGCCTGTTGTGCGCATGCGCCGTTACCATGGCAACCGAAGAGGAGCAAAGTGCGGCGTGCGCTTCGCCGCCGCCGCGCCCGCTCTGCCCGCAAAGCCAAGCGTGACGTCACATGGAAGAGGAGTTGTGCGCATGCGCCGATACCATGGTAACCAGAGTGGTCCCATAGCTGCGCCGCCTTCTTCGTCACCGCCTCGCCGCACGCCGCTCTATCACCCAAACCGCGCTTCGCTTGCGCCGCATTGCGTATAAAAGGCGGAGATGTAGTGGGCGCCTGTATCGAGAGAGAGGTATAAGGTGTTATACCTGATACCTGATTTCTGATAACTAATTTAATATCTGCAGCGGGCCCTTGGACCCAAGATATAATAATAATAATTGGTTTTTTGGGGAAAGGAAATGGCGCAGTATCTGTCTCATATATCGTTGGACACCTGAACCGCGCCGTAAGGGAAGGGGTAAAAGAGGGGAGTGAAAGAAGAAAGGAAGAGAGAGGTGCCGTAGTGGAGGGCTCCGGAATAACTTCGACCACCTGGGGATCTTTAACGTGCACTGACATCGCACAGCACACGGGCGCCTTGACGTTTTTCCTCCATAAAAAATTAAACTTAGTTTTGGAATATGGTGGAGTGCTTGGCTTGAAGCACTCTGGCATATCAGCGCGCTCCTCTTCTATCTTTGCTCTCCTATTCTTTAACTCTCCTAATTTCAGCACGTGGCAGCGAGCGTAGCTTGGTTTGAGCCACAAGGCAGGCCCGTGCACTTTCCTTTTCTTTCTTCCTATCAGCAGCAGCAGGGCGTCTATATCACAGCGTTTTACATGTACACAGAGAAGGAGATCCAGCCGCTGCTAAACGGCGGTATAGACAAGATGAACTGTTCCGATTCTGAGGTGGTCTCCTGGCAGTTGGCTTGAACCAAAGAACGCTGGAGTCTGTGTGTACAGTACTCACGGATTGAAATAGGACATTCGGAGCGCTAGCCTTGCAGTGCCACGCAGGCATGTGGTAAACCACAGGCCGGCTGATTGGCTACTGGAAGGAACAATTCTGCTTTGTAGATGTTCTCCCTCTCACGCCATACCACAATGCACCACCTTGGTTCCATGAGCGTCTACGGGCGGCGCTCCATGAAGCGACGGCCACGCGCTCCGAATGTCCTATTTCAATCCGTGAGTACTGTACGTGAAACAAGGTATCACCGCTGTCAGACATCTCACTTCGATCGCGGTGATTAAAGATGAAGTCTGCTGTTTTCGGGTTCTGGAATGCGGGTTTATCATCCAACGAGTCTACGTGGCACCGGGTGGTGGTGGTGGAAATTTTATTACATACAGGTGAGTTTAGGACGCGCAGGTCCTTGGGCCCCCGCACGGCCCCACTGCACTCAAACGTTCATGGCACCGGGAACAACTGTCAAGCTGACGATTGATGTGGTTGCCACGTGTATACCAGCCTACTGCATGGTTTCACAGTTGTGTGTGAATTCGGGTGATTTCACAGGAAACAGGACTCTCCTAGTGAGTGTATGAAAGAAAAGTTTGACTTTAATTTTGCTTCGGACCTTACGTCCAGACTACACAATGGGGTACTACTATAGAGCTTGTATACTAAAGGGGCTCCACCAAATCGAAATAATGTGTCGACAAAATTGAGACAGGTGCATGCTACTTAGCAGATCATCGGGCAGTCTTCCTCTCTGTCAAGCAAAATGAATATAAGATGTGTATACCCTATGTCTCTCATTGCAAAATATGCAGTGACCGCAACAAGCTCAGCCAGGGAAACGTACCTCTCGCTACGTATATCTTGGCATAGCCGAGCTAATCCACTGCCAATTTTTTTTTTTTTGGAGGATACGGAAGGTGAAAATGAAAATTGGTTTTCCAGAAAATAAATTTTAATTTTTCATTTTCACATTCCCTATCCTCCAAAATACCATGCCGTCTAGAATTTAGACCGCACCGCGGTGGCTCCGTGGTTAGGTGCTTGGCTACTGATCTGGAGTACCAGGGTTCGAACTAAACCGTGGCGGCCGCGTAGGATAGGATAGCAGAACTATATTTAGCTCAAGCGGAAGTGCTTTTATGCGGTTCATATGAGTCCATCTCCGCAACGGTCGGCTGCCCTTATTCCAGGGCTCTGCTGGATGCTGCCGTCGGCTGAGCTCGGCGTATAAGACCGATCTGGTCCTCGCGGCAATCGCTGGAGAGCATACCCTCCCATTTCTCTGCACTTGGGTTTGGTATAATTGGAACGACGTCGACTTTTTGACTTGCCCATGTTATGTGATATATAATGTAGGTTTTTCATGGCACCACGGACACTTGTTTTCGTAAAGTGTGCGATGGATTTTACTTAGTGTCTTTAGGTTTTGATATGACCCCGTTTGTAGTTGTTTCCATGTGATAGTTTCTTATTTGTTTTACGTATTTGTGCGGTGGTGGGCACCGCATCCTGCTGCCTTTTTAGTTGTTTAGCATGGCCGAGTATTCCTGAGGTACTGGCATAGACTCCTCAAGGTCGTTGACGTTGGATGGTGTTGCATTTGGGTTGCAAGCCCCAAGGGTAGCGTTGGCCTGGCGGCCTGGGGCAAAGCAGGAAACATCCGAAGGTCCCGGCAAAGGATGAGTCGACTGGCAACAGAACAACTTGTTTATTCTGGCATCTCAAAAGAGCAGCCGGTCAGGGCGACCACGTTACTCGCAGGAAGAAATCGAAGTCTCTCGTTGGCGTCCGGGGCAGCTCTCTTTATATACCCTCGGAGTCGAGGGCAAGAAGGAGCGGCTTGGGATGAGTCGCACAAGACGGCGACGCATGAACATGTTCAGGCGTGACGGGCGCGTCCGCCAGGCCGGCGCCGGTCAGACCTCCTCGCCTCCCAGTTGGGGGAGCTCCTCTCCCCGGCTGCCGCGCTTTGACAAGCGTGGGCAAAACATGCACACACACACACACGCACGCACGACGACACGTGGCACTGAAACCTGCCTGGACGCGCTTGGCGGGAGGCGTTGCGGCCGCGATGAACGAAGCCGCGGCGTCCGTTGCATCCGCGCCGGCTATACCGCGCGTCGAAGGCGAGACGTAACAGACCGCCCCGCCGGGAGAAGGAGATCCCGATGGTCAGGGGACTGCATCCGCTGTCCAGAGGGATGTCGCTCGATGATGCTCGTAATCGAAACCGATCGTCCCTCGACGTTGCTTGAGCGCAGCGCACAGAGAAGGCCTCGTTCTCGGGTTCAGGATCACATAGGACACTGCAAAGTCACTTCGGGAGAGTTGCCATTTTTGTGCTCGTTCCCAGCAAGCGTTAGAACTACGCCGAAACGCAACCGCTCAGTCAGCAAGCACGAGACAACCCTCACTAAGCTCTGCCAGGCTCTTTCCCCTTTTATACTACTGCCTAGTTCCTTACAGTAGTCAAGCAGCACTCAGAACGCGTCCACAAATTGGAAAATTGCACTAGAAAGCACATAATCACTTTGAAACACTAAACAAAAGCAATATGTTAAAAATCCTGCCTCAGGAAGAAAACATCAGTAACCAACAACTTTGAGGCGGATTCCTACGTTAGGGGCTTCGACTTAAGCCATCGGCGTTACCGTTGAGACTCCCCTTTTTGTAACGCACCTCAAAGGAATATTGTTGCAAAGCGAGGCTCCAGCGCAGGAGGCGGCCATTTTTGGGAGATATGGTCTGCAGCCATTGGAGAGGGCAGTGATCCGTCTCAATGATAAACCTCGAGCCGGCTAGGTAGCATGACAATTTCTGAACGGCCCACACGAGACACGCACACTCTTTCTCGGTGGCGCTGTACGCCTGCTCACGACAGGTCAGCTTATGACTAGCATACAGGACGGGGTGTTCCACTTCTCCATTGTCCCTTTGGCACAGTACAACGCCCATGCCTCGCTCACTAGCATCGCACTGAACAACGAACCCTTTGGTATAGTCTGGCGATCGTAGCACAGGCTGGCTTGTTAGGGCGCTCTTTAGGGCGCTAAAAGCTCTCTCCTTTGTCTCGCTCCAGACGACTGCTTGGGGCTCTGTTTTTCTTAGAGCATCCGTCAGGGGAGCCGCGATATCGGAGTACCTGGGGATGTACCTCTGATAGTAGCCGGCGACACCCAAGAACGACCGAATATCGGTCTTCGTGCGCGGTTGCGGGAAGTCTCGCACAGCGGCCACCTTTATTTCAGAGGGGCGGCGACGACCCTGTCCAATCACGTGACCGAGGTAGACAACCTCGGCCTGTGCTAATTGGCACTTGGGAGCCTTGACTGTCAAGCCCGCTTCGCGCAGGCGGGTTAGCACTGCCCGCAAGTGTGCCATATGCTCAGACCAGGATGCAGAGAATATCGCTACGTCGTCTAAATACGGTAAAGCGAATTCTTCCTGTCCCCGCAACACTTTGTCCATGAGGCTTGAAAAGCAGTATGGCGCGTTCTTCAAACCAAAACTCAAAACTTTAGGACGGAATGTTCCCATTGGTGAAATGAACGCCGCATACCTACTAGCCTCTTCTGTAAGTGGAACCTGCCAATAACCCCTGACAAGATCTAGGGTGGAAATAAACTGAGCGCTACTAACTTTCTCAAGGCGCTCCTCGATGTTAGGGATCGGATAAATTTGATCCTTAGTAATGGAATTAAGCCTGCGATAGTCGACGCAAGGACGAGGTTCCTTGCCCGGTACCTCAACTAAAATCAAAGGGGAGGTATAATCACTCTCACCCGCCTCAATAACACCGAGCTGTAGCATTTTCTTTACCTCAGCCTCCATAATATCGCGCTGGCGGGGTGACACCCGGTACGCCTTGGATCGTACTGGCTCTGGGGAGGTAAGTTCTATATTATGAGTAAGGACAGAAGTCCTACCAGGCCTCTCAGAGAACTGACCTTGAAACTCTTGTAAGAGTTGGTGTAGTTCGGTTTTCTGCTCAGGCGACAGCGGTGCTTTAATGATTAAGTCACTAATGACCTGATCAGTGTCTTCCCTGTTCGTCACTGAGCCTAGTCCCGGAAGCTCGACCGGAAGCTCTTCTAACTTTCCCGTGTCGTGCATTTCATCTCCAGTACCTGGTGC
Source organism: Amblyomma americanum (assembly GCF_052857255.1). NCBI lineage: Eukaryota > Metazoa > Arthropoda > Arachnida > Ixodida > Ixodidae > Amblyomma > Amblyomma americanum. The sequence continues at coordinate 93,649,804 of NC_135502.1, read as the reverse complement.
CTTCAACGCTACAGGCTCAATTTTATTCAGTTCGGACGTGCTCTGAATATCAGCTTGCTGCGCCTCCGACCCTTTCTCATTGTTCGACAACGTCGGCCCCGCAACTACCGCCTTTGCAGTGAGCTCCCGAACTCCTGATCTGGTTAAGGCCTGAACGCTAGCCTCACCAAACAAAAGCCCCTTCTCGCGCAGGAGGTGATCGGACCTGTTCGAAAAAAGGTACGGGTACTGGGGGGGGGCAGCCTAGATGACACTACGGCCTCCGTCTCAAGTGCTCCGAAAGGTCCTTCAATAAGCACTTTTGCTACGGGCAGACACACGCTATGAGCTTCCACTGCTTGCTTGATCCATGCGCACTCGCCCGTGAACATATCGGGTTCTACGTAAGAGGGGTGAACTACATCCATTGTAGCTGCGGAATCACGAAGCACTCGGCACTCTTTCCCGTTCACGAGGAAGTCTCGCATGTAAGGCTCGAGAAGCTTCATGTTCTCGTCAGTGCTACATAATGACAAACACACGACTTCTCTTTTTGTTTCTGGACACTGCGCCGAAAAGTGACCCGGCTTCTGGCACGTATAACACACGCGCGCTTGCCTCCTCTCGAACCGCTTTCTGCGTTCGGCTTCGGCTGCCGCCGTCTCCTTACGTTCGGTCGGACTGCTTTCACTCGCATCCGCACTACGCGTGTCCCCCCTTGCTCTCATGGGTGTGAACTTCGGCCTCTCAGACTTGGAGCCAAATTCACCCTTTTGACCGTCCTTAGCTCCGCGAGCCCGACGCGTCACAAACTCCTCGGCTAGCTCGGCGGCTTTAGCCACTGTACTAACGTCTGGCCTATCCAAGACCCAATACCGCACGTTCTCAGGTAACCGACTATAAAACTGTTCCAGCCCGAAACACTGCAGAATTTTCTCGTGGTCACCAAACGCTTTCTCTTCTTTGAGCCACTCCTGCATGTTTGACATAAGCCTGTAGGCAAACTCTGTATATGACTCATTTCTGCCTTTTTCATTTTCCCGAAACTTCCGACGGAACGCCTCCGCTGACAGCCTGTACTTTTTTAGCAGACTCGATTTCACTTGGTCGAAATCCTCTGCCTCCTCTCTCTTCAAGCGAGCGACTACGTCGGCCGCCTCGCCGGGTAACAAAGTGAGCAAGCGCTGTGGCCACGTTTCCCGAGAGAACCCCTGCTTCTCGCACGTTCGCTCAAAGTTAACCAGGAACAAACCAATGTCCTCTCCAAGCTTAAACGGCCGCATCAGGTCAGTCATTTTGAACGATACCCGTTCTCCTGCACCGTGTGCCTGACTTCCATTACGAGCGCGTTCCATCTCTACCTCGAGACGCTTCATTTCTAAAGCGTGGTCGCGCTCTTCTTTCTCTTTTTGCTCTTTACGTTCGCGCTCCTCTTTCTCTTTTTGTTCTTTCCGTTCGCGCTCGTCTTTCTCTTTTTGCTCTTTACGTTCGCGCTCGTTTTTCTCTTTTTCTTTTTGTTCCCTCTCCTCAATGGTCTCAAGGCATTCCGACAGCTCGTCATCCTCAGCCTCCAACTCAAGAATAGCCCTTAGCAGTTCTGGTTTTCTGAGTTTGTCTGAGACATCCAGACCCAACTCTCTTGCAAGCTCCAGCAATTTCGGTTTGCGCAACGACTTCAAATCCATGGCTGCTCCGAATGCTGCTTTCTCTACTGCCTACTATTGTCTTGCCGCAAACTAACCCGGCAGCAACGACAACACAATTACCAGCTCTGTTTCTGACACTAACAAAAGCCTGGCAAAACTCAGAAGAAGAAAGTCCCGCACTCACCAAACCTCGCAGCCAAGAATTCAGCGCAGTCGTTCCGCTGCAGGCAACCAGTCATCACACAGGGCTCGTTGCACTGCTCCCGGATGGTCGTTGTGCTGCTCAGCATACAGTTGAACGCATATCTTCGCTGCTGGCCTCCGTTGTCGGGATCTCACCGCTGGCAACCAGTTGTTGCATTTGGGTTGCAAGCCCCAAGGGTAGCGTTGGCCTGGCGGCCTGGGGCAAAGCAGGAAACATCCGAAGGTCCCGGCAAAGGATGAGTCGACTGGCAACAGAACAACTTGTTTATTCTGGCATCTCAAAAGAGCAGCCGGTCAGGGCGACCACGTTACTCGCAGGAAGAAATCGAAGTCTCTCGTTGGCGTCCGGGGCAGCTCTCTTTATATACCCTCGGAGTCGAGGGCAAGAAGGAGCGGCTTGGGATGAGTCGCACAAGACGGCGACGCATGAACATGTTCAGGCGTGACGGGCGCGTCCGCCAGGCCGGCGCCGGTCAGACCTCCTCGCCTCCCAGTTGGGGGAGCTCCTCTCCCCGGCTGCCGCGCTTTGACAAGCGTGGGCAAAACATGCACACACACACACACGCACGCACGACGACACGTGGCACTGAAACCTGCCTGGACGCGCTTGGCGGGAGGCGTTGCGGCCGCGATGAACGAAGCCGCGGCGTCCGTTGCATCCGCGCCGGCTATACCGCGCGTCGAAGGCGAGACGTAACAATGGCTGGTAGTAAGTATATCCTCGAGCTATACTGTCCGCCTCTTGGTTTCCTGCCACCACCGTGAGCCCCGGTACCCAGATGATGTTATGTTTGATCGGTTCTGCATATGTATGTTGTATCTTGCAGTCTACAGAGCGGAGTATGCGGAGCGCTCTGTAACCGACTCTGTCGGAAAGATAGTTGCGACAGTCTGCTTGTGGGTCAGTAAGAATTGTCAGTGACCGCCCAATCCGATAGCCCTATAGCGTTTCTATAGAGGCGAAGCCCAGAGTCACCCGTGTGCTGTGCGATGTCAGTGCACGTTAAAAATCCCCGTGTGGTCGACATTATTCCGGAGCCCACTACTGCGGCAAAATTTCCTTTTTTTTCCAGCCTCTCATTGCTGCCTTTCATTACAGCTCAGTTCAGGTGTCGGCCAAGGTTTGAGACAGACACTGTGCCATTTGCTTTCCTCATAAATCAACTTTCCAATTTCCTAGAATCTAGCGGAAGTTGCTGCACAAATGACTCCTACGACTCTGAACACATCTCGTCTTGTTTTAAAATCTACTCGCATTTTCAGAGATGGTATGAAGCTTTTGATTTGCTTAAGAAGCGCACAGTGTAGAGGAAGTTTGCGGCATCAGATTTCAAGAATTGCAAGAATATCTTCGGCGGCTTTTTTGTCAGACTTGTACAGCTTGGGTTGTTTCGCAGAACAACGTAGCTTCCGCTATAGGTGGTTTATTGGATGCTTCCGCAGTTCGTGGAACAAGTATTTCATGCGTTCGCTCAGCCTTTCAGGCTGTGTCGAAGAGGTGCATTGTGGTTTATGAGGTCAGATTATATTGGCGCATATAACATTTCATAATTAGCGCACGGTTTAGTATGGCTGTTCGCTTTAGGATATTCCAGGCATACCCTGGTTCACATCTCGCATGACACACTGAAGCGAGCCATAAGGGAAGGGATAAAGGAGGGACTGAGAGAAGAGAAGAAAGGAACGAAGCAATGAAGAAAGAGGCGCGGTAGTGAAGGGCTCCGGAATAATTTCGACCGCCTGTGGATCTTTACGTGCACTGACATCGCACAGTACACGGGCCTCTAGAATTTCTCCTCCATCGAAATTCGACCGCCGCGGCCGGGATCGAACCCGCGTCTTTCGGGCCGGCAGCCGAGCGCCGTAACCACTCTGCCACCACGGCGGCTACACCGGATCAATATCAGTGTGCGCAGACCTTTTTTCTGCAACCGCCTGCAGTGTGTGCCAAATGAGAACTGATGTGTGCGCAACATATGATACATGTGTAAGGCATATGTGTTGCATGCAGACGTGGGCAAGTGCCCTCATTTTTAAAACTTTTCCACTGTCGCTGGACGGGGCTCCGATTCTTTGGCGTAAATCGGGGCGGTACCTTGGCCTGAATATCGACTAGCGCATTTCATTCCGCCCGGCGGCAACCAAGGCCTGTCTGCAGATGAAGAGGACCACCGCCGCCGTGCACAAGCTCATCTCTCGAGGCCAGGGCATCTCCCAGCAATCCGTGCTGTGGCTATACAATGCCGCAGATTGGGGGGCGGTGCGCTATGCGTTGCCGCTCGTCACGGCGCGCAAGCCGTGCTGGAAGAACCTCGATCTCCAGCACCGCAGGTTCCTGCGCGTGTACCTGGGGCTGCCCAAAATCTCGCAGTGAGCCGCTACGTTGGCCGAGGCAGGAGCGTGGCCACTTGAGCTCCAAGCAGCGCGCTGTGCACTGAATCACATCGACCGGCTTAACCGCGCACAGGACGGCGGCTCGATGCTGCAGCGTATGCTCTCGCACCCACGTTCACGAATGGACGCGGCGCTGCTCGAGTATGAGCAATTGATTCAAGGCCCACCCCCCTACGGCTCTCGCGCACACTGTCCTGCTGCCTCGGAGGTACAGCGAGAGATCGTCGGCATCGCAGGAAAGCGGACCACACCCCTCTCTGTGCTGTGCACCAGCTGGCCAGAGCCGTCATACACGAGGAGCTCCAAGACGACCTGCTCGTGTACATGACGGCTCAGTGGCTCGCGACAGCTGCACTCTAGCAGCGCCGCCTCCCATCCCCGCCCTGCGACTGCACAGCCAGCAATACGATACCCTCCTGGGCTCCTCCACCACGAGGGAGTTGATGGGGATCCGGCTCGGGCTGGACCTGCTGCTCACCCTCGTCCCTCCGCCTTCCAGGAGTGCTGTGCTGTGCGACTCCCGCGCCGCCCGCAGCCGCCTGCAATCCAACGGCCGCGGTACCCCACTATTGCGGGACATTCGCTCGCGCATCGAGCGCCCTGCGCAGAGAGGATGCGCCGTGCGTGCACAGTGGTTGCCCGGTCACTGCGAAATCGCCGGCTACGAGGGAACTGACGACCTCGCGACCGGCGCAGATCAACTACCTCCACGCGATCTGCCCCTTGCGCTGGAAGACGTGCGTGCGGTCATCCAGGACCATCTCCGAAGTCAGCATCCCGATCCCCGCATCGCAAGAGGTGAGCGCATCTAGAACATCACCGGCTGTCGCGCACTTACGCGGTCGCAACGTGCAATGATCATCCGCACCCTGCTGTAGGTTGGGATCGGGGTCGGTTCTCGATGCAATGTCCTTCAAGACGATGCCCGCTCCGACCCGGACAGGAGTGCTGCCGAGTTGTGGTGGTGGTAGTGGTTTTTATTGAAATAATAGCAAAAAGGAAGGAAAAGTATTTTGCTAGCCCCGCCATCTGCCATCGATACTGAGGCACCTCAGCTAGGGCAGCGCAAATAAAGGATAGCAGGTGAAATTGAGCAATTAAGTGAAAGAGGTGAGGGGACAGGAAGTGAGGTTGGAGTTCTTTAGTGGAGAAAGAATTCGTTTTCCCCAAGTGGCCGAAATTATTCTGGAGTCCTCCACTACGGCACCCCTCTCTTCCTTTCTTCTTTCACTCCCTCCTTTACCCTTCCCTTACGGCGCGATTCAGGTTTCCAACGATATATGAGACAGATACTGCGCCATTTCCTTTCCCACAATAACCAATTATTATTATTGTTGTTCAGTTTCGATGGCAGATGCCGCGGCTAGCAAAAACCTTTTCCTTCCTTTTGATTATTATTTTACCAAACCATTTACTGACTACTACCTCCACTACAGCACCTTTCTTTCTTTCTTTCTTTGTTTCTTCCTTTCTTTCTTTCTTTCTTTCTTTCTTTCTTTTTCTTTATTTCTTTCTTTCTTCCTTTCTTTCTTTCTTTCTTTCTTCTTTCACTTCCTCTTCTATCCCTTCCCTTACCGCACGGTTCAGGTGTCCACCGCGATATGTGAGACAGTTACTACGTCGGCGCGGTTCAGGTGTCCAACGATATATGAGACAGATACTGCGCCATTTCCTTTCCCCAAAAACCAATTATTATTATTATTACTACGTCATTTTTCCCCTCAAAACCAATTTAAATTGGCTTTTGTGGAAAGGAAGTGGCGCAGGAACTGTCTCACTCATATTTTTTAATTGGATTTTGGGGAAAAGAATTGGCGCAGTATCTGTCTCATATATCGTTCCACACCTGAACCGCGCCGTAAGGGAAGGAATAAAGGAGGGAGTGAAAGAAGAAAGGAAGAAAGAGGAGCCGTAGTGGAGGGCTCCGGAATAATTTCGACCACCTGAGGACCTTGAACGCGCACCGACATCGCACAGCACACGGGCGCCTTTGCGTTTTGCCTCCATAAAAACGCAGCCGCCGCGCTCGGGTTAATAATAATAATAATTAATAATTGGTTTTTTGGGGAAGGAAATGGCACAGTATCTGTCTCATATATCGTTGGACACATGAACCGCGCCGTAAGGGAAGGGTAAAGGAGGGAGTGAAAGAAGAAAGGTAGAAAGAGGTGCCGTAGTGGAGGGCTCCGGACTAATTTCGACCACCTGGGGATCTTTAACGTGCACTGACATCGCACAGCATACGGGCGCCTTAGCGTTTTTCCTTCATAAAAACGCAGCCGCAGCGGTCGGGTTCGAACCCAGGATCTCCGGATCAGTAGTCGAGCGCCCTAACCAATGAGCCACCGCGGCGGGGCAACCGCGCTCGGGTCACGAATTTGGTTCTGGAGTAACGCAGTAACTGTTTCACTTATCTCGGTGGACACCCGAGCCGCGTCGTAAGTAAAGGAATATTGCACGAAGGACTGAGAGAAGAAAGGAAGAAAGAGGCACCGTAGTGGAGGTCTCCAGAATAATTTCGACCACCTGGGATATTTAACGTGCACTGACATCGCACGAAGCCAATTTTAATTTTTTTTTCAATTTTCCGCATTTTGAGGACACCTTTTCCCCGACATAGCCTAGTAATGCTTTCGCATTAAAAAAAACATTCATGTCTAGAGGACATTGGCGTTGTGTACCACATTTCAGCTTTTGTTATACACACAAATATGCACTTGACCGGTCGATAAAGAGCCGGACTTTTGCCTGAGAGGATGCATCATATTCATCATCCGTGTCGTTGACGTCCCGCAGGGAGCGTAATCATTCAGATTACGCCTACTGTATGACAGATGCCTCTCACGGTGTCTTAAAATGATCCTTTTCCTGCTCCAGCTGCGGCTTCCTTATGCCAACATATTTCCTAATCTCATCTATCCACGATTACTCTGCTGCATATATATATATATATATATATATATATATATATATATATATATATATATATATATATATATATATATATATATATATATATATATATATATATATATATATATATATATATATATTGTCACGGAGTTCTCACGGAGAGACGCTTCAACAGCTGGAGTCGGCAAGAGGAGACGGTAATGGCGGCCGATCCGCGATAGCACGATCGCAACCTCATCGTCTTCGCGGAGAGCTTGCGCCACCTGGCAACACTAGGTGGCATTATTCCCCCCTCCGAAAAAGAAGGGCATCGCAGTGGTGCCGCCAGCAGCGTAGGCGCGCTAAGGTTCAGAAGGGAAACAGAGAAGAACGCGAGGAAAACGGAGCACACAACGGAGGGCCGCTAAGCCGTTATCGGGCATAGTACGGCTTAAGCCGCACAACGTGCACAATGTCAGAGCTGTTGGGCTGTCGACGTCTCGGTTGCGCGGCACCGTCGGGAACCACTTCATAGGTAACATCACTGATACGCCGTAGCACTTTATAGGGGCCAAAGTACCGGCAGAGTAGTTTCTCGGACAAGCCCTGGCGGCGGACAGGTGTCCACACCCAAACTTGTTCACCGGGATTGTAGTCGACCTGTCGGTGTCGAAGGTTGTAACGGCGCGCATCAGTGCCCTGCTGCTGGCCGATGTGTACGCGGGCAAGCTGACGGGCTTCTTCAGCGCGTTGGGCAATTTCATGAACATCGGGTGCGAGTTGGTCGTCATCGAGGCATGGTAGCATCGCGTCAAGCATGCTCTGGACTTCACGTCCATATACAAGACGAAAGGGAGTAAAGCGTGTAGTCTCCTGGAGGGCCGTGTTGTACGCAAATGTGACGTACTGTAGCACCTCATCCCAAGTTTTGTGCTGAACGTCTACGTACATTGACAGCATGTCCGCAATGGTCTTGTTTAAGCGTTCGGTTAGCCCATTGCTCTGCAGATGATAAGCTGTGGTCTTGCGATGGCTAGTGCAGCTCAACGTAAATATATGGTCGATTAGCTGCGCTGTAAACGCTGTGCCTCTGTCGGTAATAACGCATGAAGGGGCTCCGTGCCGCAAGACGATGTTTTGCATGAAAAAGTCGGCGACCTCTGAAGCTGTGGCACAGGGTATCGCCTTGGTCTCGGAGTAGCGAGTCAAATAGTCAGTAGCGACTATGATCCACTTGTTTCCTGAGAGTGACAACGGAAAAGGACCGAGAAGGTCCATTCCTATTTGATCGAACGGAGAGCGGGGTGTAGTAACGGGCTTGAGAAAACCCGCCGGCTTAAGCGGTGGCGTCTTCTGGCGCTGGCATTCACGGCAGCTTTTTACGTACCTTTGGACATCGTCCGAGAGTCCGGGCCAGTAGTACATGTTGCGTATCCTGGCGAGCGTCCGGGAAAAACCCAGATGGCCTGAAGTGGGCTCGTCGTGGCATGCCAATAAAATGTCGGCGCGAAGATCGGCCGGAAGTACCAGAAGGTAAGCTCTTTCTTGGCCTCTCGAGTTCTTCTTGTATAAGATACCTTCGCGCAAACAGAAAGAGCCGAGACGTCGAGCGAAGTGTCGTGGTAGAGGCATGGCGTGACCTTCAAGGTTGTCAATCAGCGGTCGGAGGTCCGTGTCAGCCCGCTGCCGGGCTATTATGTCCGATGCATTAAGTATACCGAGGAAACCGCTGTCGTCGTCGATTTCGGGACCGGAAGAGTCGAGTGGTGCACGCGACAGCGTGTCGGCGTCTTCGTGTTTACGGCCCGACTTATATACGATGGTAATGTCGAATTCTTGGAGCCGTAAACTCCAGCGGGCCAATCGTCCAGACGGGTCTCGCAAATTAGCCAGCCAGCATAGGCAGTGGTGGTCGGTTACGACTTTGAATGCGCGGCCGTAAAGGTAAGGGCGAAATTTCATGGTGGCCCACACGACAGCAAGGCATTCCTTCTCTGACGTAGAGTAATTGCGTTCGGCGCGGGAGAGAGTACGGCTAGCATAGGCTATAACTCTCTCAATGCCCTCTTGGTGTTGGACAAGGACAGCTCCAAGACCGATATTGCTGGCGTCGGTGTGGATCTCGGTGTCGGCCTCTTCGTCGAAGTGTGCAAGAACGGGAGATGTCTGAAGGCGTTGGCGGAGCGAAGAGAAAGCCGTCTCTTGGTCTATTGTCCAAACGAAGGAGGTGTTGCTCCTGGTGAGGCGCGTCAACGGCTCTGCAATCTTTGCGAAGTCCGCAATAAACCGTCGGTAATATGCACAGAGACCCAGAAAACGCTGGACAGCTTTCTTGTCAGTCGGAGTAGGAAAATTGGCGACGGCGGCTGTCTTGTCGGGGTCGGGTCGAACTCCGTCGGCGCTCACAACGTGACCGAGGAACTTGAGCTCTGTGTAACCGAAGTGGCACTTCTGGGGCTTCAGCGTAAGGTCAGCGGAATGGAGGGCTCTGAGGACAGTTCGCAGGCGCACGAGATGCTGTTCAAAAGTTTCTGAAAAAACGACAACGTCGTCCAGGTATACAAGACAACTTTGCCACTTGAGGCCGGTGAGGACAGTGTCCATCATCCGTTGAAACGTCGCTGGCGCAGAGCACAAGCCAAAAGGCAGCACTTTGAATTCATAGAGGCCATCTGGTGTAACGAAGGCAGTTTTTTCGCGGTCCCGTTCGTCCACTTCAATTTGCCAATAACCGCTCTTCAGGTCAATGGATGAAAAGTACTTAGCACGCCGTAATCTGTCCAGGGAGTCATCAATGCGGGGCAACGGGTAGACGTCCTTTTTAGTCACATTGTTTAATTTACGGTAGTCCACGCAGAATCGAAGTGTTCCATCCTTCTTTTTAACAAGGACAACAGGCGAAGACCACGGGCTTTGGGAAGGTTGAACTACACCGTCGTCAATCATCTCCTGAACTTGCTTTTGGATTACTTCCCGTTCTTTGGCGGAAACACGATAAGGCTGCTGGCGGATAGGGCGAGCGTCGTCATACGTAATGATCCGGTGTTGCGTTAGGGGCGTTTGACGAACTTTCGACGAAGAAGCGAAACACTGTTTATACTCCAATAGCAAGTGCTCTAAGGCCAGGCGCTTTCCTTCGGGGAGGTTGCAGTTGATGTCGACATTCGGAACAGATTGGTCGTCAGTGGCGCGCGATGATTGGTCGTCAGGGGCCGCTGCCGCGAACGCAAAGCAGACCGGAACATCCACAACCGCTTCAGCGGTAGCGATCGCAGTTCCAGAGAAAAGGTGCCGGTGCTCTGGAGAAAAATTTGTAACAAGGATCGCAGACCGGCCAGCGCGAATTGTTAGTAAGCTTCGAGCGGCGCAGATGCCTTGAGTCAGGAGGAGCGAATGATTAGCCTCGGCGACTGCTTCAGCGTCGTGCAACTCAGCACAGGCGACTTCAATCAAAACACTGCTACGGGGCGGAAGTGTGACGCTGTCGGCGAAAACGCGAAGTGCGGCACTGCGTTGGCAGGAGTTGTCGAGTTCGGCGGCTTGCTCTGTGGAAAACATGACGATTCGGTTGCGCAGATCGATAATTGCTCCATACTCCCGCAGAAAGTCGATGCCGAGGATTAGGTCCCGAGAACACTCGCCCAGGACGATGCAGCTGACGACGAACGTGGACTTGCTGATCTGAACGCGAGCAGTGCACATACCCTTGGGCGTAACCAGATGACCGCCGGCAGTTCGAAGGTGCGCGCCAGGCCAAGGGGTAATCACTTTTTTCAGAATGGTCGCCAGTTGTCCACTTAAGATCGAATAATCGGCCCCGGTATCAACTAATGCGCTTACTCTGCGACCATCGATAAGAACGGGTATTTCTAAAGAAACGCGGTTTTTTTTAACTCTGGTGATGGCGTCGGCGGGTTTTTGTCGGATTGTAGCGGCGACGACGGGAGGTCTTCAGCACAGCGCCCCCCAGCGACCTCGCCCCCGAAGGTCGCGGGTTTCAGTTTTCCCGACGAGGACTTGGCGATCGGCCCGGTGCCGCTCGCGAGAAGCCGGGAGGTGTCGGGGAAGAGCGCCTCGGTGAGGGTGAGCGCGACTGCCGCTGCGCTCGGGATGGATTGCGCTGGTCCGCAAGGAATTCTTCAATTTCAGGGGGTCGTTCACCTTGACGGGGTCTCGGGGAGTCGGTGCGGAAGCCTTGGATGCCGATGCGTCGGTAATAACAATTTCGATAAAGATGACCTGGCTCTCCGCAGTGAAAACAGAGCGGTCGTCGGTTAGGTGTACGCCAAACGTCGGCCTTTCGGAGGGGTGCTCGACGATCCTCGAAGTACTGCACCGGTTGCACAGAGGGCCGCGGGGCTTGAGGCGTGGCGTGAATTGGTGGCGGCGAAGCGGGAGCCGGACGCCTTGCAACTTCGGCGTACGTCGGACGGTGGTAGTCCCCAGGCAGAGGTGGTACGTCGACCACAGGAACAGGGCCCCGGAACGCCTGTTGCACCTCCTCTCGTACAAGAGCGGAGATGGAACCGAGCGCAGGCTGCGACGGGCTACAAAATTTGTGAAGCTCCTCACGCACGATTGTGCGAATAAGTTCCCGCAAATCATCAGGATGCTGTCCGATGGTGGCAAACGATGATGTGACTGCAGCAGCATGCACGGGCCGGTCGTAACTGGCGCAACGCTGTTGCAGGACCTTCTCCATCGTTGTGGCTTCCGAAAGAAATGCAGCAACTGTAGATGGTGGGCTGCGCACGAGGCCTGCGAACAGCTGCTCTTTGACGCCTCTCATTAAGTGCCGAAGTTTCTTCTCTTCAGGCATGGCAGGATCAGCTCTCCTGAAGAGCCGCGTCATGTCCTCGACGTACATTTGTACGCTTTCGTTCGGTAGCTGGACGCGGGACTGGATTGCCCGCTCCGCTCTTTCGCGGCGATCCGCGCTGGTGTAGGCCTCCAGCAGGCGACGGCGAAACTCTCGCCAGGAAGTTAGAACTTCCTCACGGTTCTCAAACCACGTGCGGGCGCCATCCTCTAGGCTAAAGTAGACGTTTCTTAGTTTCGCGGCGTCGTCCCACTGGTTATAAGCAGCCACACGCTCGAAGTGAAGGAACCAGTCCTCCACGTCTTCGAAAAGGTCCCCGTGGAAGGCCTTGGGAACCCGCGGGGTCTGCAAGGTATAGTGGGCAGGTGTAGCACCGGCAGCTTGCGTGAGAATACCGGTGGCTGGTATCATGACTGTCGCGAGTGGTCCAAGCTCCGGTGAAAGTCCCTGCAGCCTCCGGCTGAAGCGGTGTACCGGGGTGTCAATCGGCGCAGGGCTGGCGGCACGGCTCCCTGGAGGGGTTTCTTGCATGGGATACTCGTACCCAGCAGGCTCCACCAAATTGTCACGGAGTTCTCACGGAGAGACGCTTCAACAGCTGGAGTCGGCAAGAGGAGACGGTAATGGCGGCCGATCCGCGATAGCACGATCGCAACCTCATCGTCTTCGCGGACAGCTTGCGCCACCTGGCAACACTAGGTGGCAATATATAAACAGGCAGGATAAAGCTTGAGACTTCCTTCTTTGCGCTTGGTGGGTTAAGAACATGTGAAATTAAGCAGTTCTCGGTAGGTTGCCCTGCCTTCGTTTGCGCCTTCAAAGCTTCGCAATACTCCATGCTTGAGTGACCTTTTAGTCCACATTACACAGTTTTGCCCGTGGAAAGTCGTTTTGCGTAAAGCTATTCACAGCATCAGTAGCCCAGTCTCATGTGTTCACCGAATTTTCGATTCATCCGGGTCATCATCATCATCATCATCATCAGCCTGACTACGTCCACTGCAGGGAAAAGGACTCTCCCGTGTCTCTCCCATTAACCCTGTCGTTCGCCAGCTCAGGCCACAGCGTCCGCGGAAAATTTTTAATCTCATCCGTCCGCCTAACTTTTTGCCGCCCCCTCCTACGCTTGCCTTCTCTTGAAATCCACTCCGTTACCCTTAAGGACCAGCGCTGCCTTAAGGATCTTGCCTTCGCATTACATCCCCTGCCCGGGTAAGCTTGTCATAATGTGCCTAAAGGTTCTCCGATGGCGTACATAGACAGGCGCACATGTGAGAAAAAAAAAAACAGCGCTGCTACGGCAAAGCAACGTCAAATTAAGCGACAGCGGTTCAAGACTTCAATCTAGAAACTCCTCTTGGAGAGTAGAGTGTCAAGCCGATGGCAATGCCGTGAAGTGGCTTTACCCCTTCCCTTACGGCGCGGTTCAGGTGTCCAACGATATATGAGACAGATACTGCGCCATTTCCTTTCCCCAAAAACCAAATATTATTATTATTATTACGAATGATATTCTTTTCTGTCTTTATTGCCTGTTTATACTCGTTGGTTGGTTCTGAATAAAAAGTGCACTTAGTGAATGTGTTGCAGTCTTTGACTTCGTAAAGTGTTTTATGTATTGCTGCTACATGAGTAAATATAAGTATGGGAGTTTTGAAACGAGATCCGATACCAATCGCGTTCTACTATATAAAGAATTGGAATTGACTGCCATAAGCTGTGGCAACGCAGCGCCATTTATATTTTAGAGATGAAAGTAAAAGCGAATAGCTTGCGCTGACGTACGATAGCTGGCGTTATAACCGTGTTAATAATTAATAATAATTGGTTTTGGCGGGAAAGGAAACGGCGCAGTATCTGTCTCATATATCGTTGGACACCTGAACCGCGCCGTAAGGGAATGGTAAAGGAGGGAGTGAAAGAAGAAAGGAAGAGAGAGGTGCCGTAGTGGAGGGCTCCGGAATAATTTCGACCACATGGGGATCTTTAACGTGCACTGACATCGTACAGCACACGGGCGCCTTAGCGTTTTTCCTCCATAAAAACGCAGCCGCCGCGGTCGGCTTCGAACCCGGGAACTCCGGATCAGTAGTCGAGCGCCCTAACCACTGAATTATAATCGTGTTCGGTTTGAGTTTGGGTTTACGGAGTCCTACGCTCCAAAGCGACTCAGGCAAGGAGGGAAGACGTAGTGGAGGGAAAATTTGGTTTTGGAGGAAAGGAAATGGCGCAGTATTTGTCTCGCATCTCGGTGGACACCTCACTCGCGTCTTAAGGAAATGGATAAAGGAGGGACTGAAAAAGGAAAGGAAGAAAGAGAAACCGTTGTGGAGGTCTACGGATAATTTTGACCACCTGGGGATCTTTAACGTCCACTGACATCGCTGAGCACACGGGCCCCTTTGCGTTTCGCCGCCGTCGAAGCGCAGCTGCCGCGGTCGGGTTCGAACCCGGGAACTCGATCAGTAGCCGACCGCTCTAACCACTGATGTAGTGAAGAGAAAATTGGTTATGGAAGAGCGCAGTAACTGTCACGTATCTCGGTGAACACTCGAACCGCGCCACAAGGAAGGCATAAAGGAGGTAGTGAAAGGAGAAAGGAAGAAAGAGGTGCCCTGGTGGAGGGCTCCGGAATAACTACGACCACCTGGGGACTGACATCGTACACTGACGTCTTTAACGTGCACTGACATCGCATAGCACACGGGCGCCTGCCTATGCGTTTCGCCTCCATCGACACGCAGCCACCGCGGTGCGGGATAGATTCTAGACGGCATGATATTGTAGCGAGAGCTACACTGGGCTACCAGTCAAGCATTTCGCAGTACATGGGAGAGGAAAGTTGTGCGCATGCGCCGTTAACATGGCAACCGAAGAGGAGCAAAGTGCGGCGTTCGCTTCGCCGCGGCCGCGCGGCCTCTCTACCGCCATTCCATTACAAAAACCTTTATTTCCATCAGAAGGGAGGCCCCCTACTCCCTACACCCGGCACTCAGGCCTAGGGGGTAGGGGCCGGGACCGCCATGATTAAAGGGACACTGAGAACCCTATCGAAATTTTTTTGTTAGCAATATCTGATAGTTCGGCATTTCATGGCTTTGTTGGCGCTTGTCCGGGAGCGAAAGATGCATTTATTTCAAAGAAATTTGGATTCGAAGTTGAAAAATTTTTTCCCGCCGCTCCGATTCAAACTCGAGAACTCTTATGACGACACGGAGAACTCTTATGACGACACAGAACAGAGTGACGTGAAACGTGACGTAAACGGAGACTCCGTGATTTCTGGTGGCTAGCGGTGCTGTCTAGCAGCTGCCGAAATGAAAGCTACCGCCGCCGCACGTTGAAGGCATCCATCGGGGGTCGCCACCGTCGCTTCGTTTACGTTTGCACTGGCGTCTTGCCAGCGTTACGATGGATCATAATAATAATTGGTATTTTGGGGAAAGGAAAAGGCGCAGTATCTGTCTCATATATCGTTGGACACCTGAACCGCGCCGTAAGGGAAGGGATAAAGGAGGGAGTGAAAGAAGAAAGGATGAAAGAGGTGCCGTAGTGGAGGGCTCCGGAATAATTTCGACCACCTGGGGATCTTTAACGTGCACTGACATCGCACAGCACACGGGCGCCTTAGCGTTTTTCCTCCATAAAAACGCAGCCGCCGCGGTGGGGTTCGAACCCGGGAACTCCGGATCAGTAGTCGAGCGCCCTAACCACTGAGCCACCGCGGCGGGTCATTACGATGGATCCCGTTCCCGAACCTGACGACGTAGTTCTCGCAAAAACTCTGGCCTGCATTTCAGCGACCTCAGCCCCACAGAGCGTGCAATGCTTTTGAGGGAGCACGGTTAGGTTAATCGCCGGCGGGTGGTTTCCCCCTTCCTCAGAGAGCAGACGTTGCAAACTAAATATCATAACCCCAGTGCGGGGAGTCGTGAGGGGTGCGTTGCTCCCATCGGAGGCTGGCCGGGGCTTTGGGGCCAACGGATTGTGATTCCATGAACGGAGCGGTTGCACGGCGCAGCAGGCAGCGTCGAGGTCTCCCACGGTTGCAAGGGCCAAGTTATTTATTTATTTTTTGCCACAAAAACAAATGGGTGTTCGACGGCGGTCGCGTTTAAAGTCGGCGGCTTGAAACCAAAGCCGGCGCACGACGCTTCAACGGCTTCCGCTATATCCAACGGGTTCACTGGACCTGGCTCTCTCGCCAACTTGCATGTACCTTCAGATATGTACTGTGAATGGATTAAAATAGCCGAGCTCGGAAAGAACAGCTCCGCCGAACTGCCGCAGCTATTGAATATAACGCCACCTCGCCGCGGAGCCGAATCAGTCTGGCCGGGCCGGCGGCGGCTGGCGCACTCGGCGCGAAATAGATACATGCTCCAGTCTCCCCGCCAATGCGGTCAGAGTGCGCCGAAGCCGCCGAGCGCGTCGGCGGTCAAGCGCAGTTGGGGTATAGAGGGTCTCGCTTTGACCGACGTGACTTCGCCGTGCAGGGCGCGCGCGCGCGCGCGCCTCGCCGCAGCATACACGCGCCTTAACAGACCCTGCGCTTAACCGCTAAAAAACGTATTCAGCGGCGGCATCCATGGGAGCCACTGAAACCCCCCGCCCACTCACTAAATAAAATAAAAGAAGTCCGGTGCCAAGGTTCGGAATCCAACCAGGGCCTTCGGCGTTTGAGGCGGAAACGCTGCCGCTCCGCCACGACGGCTCAAGTTACAGCCGTCAATAAAGGCGCATCTAGTGAATGCACTCTTCTGATGCCGAAATCTCCGCGCTTTCGCTAGGTATATCCTGGCCTAACAGAGCTAGGCCATCAGCAATTTTTCTGAACTGCCTTGTACCTTGTCTCCCGTCCCTAATACACGATTTCCGTTAAGTAGTTTGAAGTTGACTGGCACAGCCGGGAATGTTTCGCCGGGCAAGCGTGCGAATACAGAAGTGCTGCCTTGTACGATCACCGACCATCGTGCCATCATAGCTTTTCATCGACCGTGGCGATCATCTGACAAGCCTCAACAGGCTCCTTCAAAGGTTAACTAGCACTTGAAGCGGCACTTGAAGTTCCTCTGCTGTTCGGCGCTTGTAAATCGAAGCGCGTCAAAAACAAAACCACGGGGCACGCAAAGCTCATAAACGCGAAGCGCCATTACAAATCGAAACTCTCATGGCCGCCTGTGGCGCCGCCAAGCATCCGTTTTCTTTGCTTCCAACATTCAGGTTGTCTTTTGCCTGCCTTCCTTGTGTGATAAAAGTGCACTATTGGTTTTAAAACAAAACTTACTTCAATATTGATCTGCGCAACCTACCTTTCTCAGCCTCAGAGATTCGTGAAACCAAGTAGGATGGAAAATTCCTCCAAGGTGGCGTCTCTTGTCCTGTGGCGTCACCACGCTTGTACTTGCGAGATTGGCCTGTGGTGGCGATACCTGTATTTTGGTTCTTGCTATTTTCTACCTTACAAGAGCTTTGTTTTCAGTAAGAGCGGCGTTTTTGTGATCAGGAGCTGATATTCTATCGATACAAGCCAACCTCAATTTCTCCTCAGTGTCCCTTTAAAGGCAGGCAAAGAGTTCTCTTCGCGGCCTCTACCGCCAGATGAATGGCTTGCTTCTGCTTGACGTGGTCCGTGCTCCGCAGAAGGGTCTCCCAGGCTTCTCTACTATCAATTCCTTCGTTATCCCCTGGGGAGTCTACGCATTCCCAAATTACGTGATCGAGGGTCCCCCGCTCTCCACATTTTTTGCACTTATCATCTATGTCTTCGTCTTGGAGGACGTGCGATGCACAGACCGGATTAATGTAATTTCCTGCCTGTAATCTGCGCCAGATCGGTCGCCTCTTTGTTTCCGAGCTCTCCGCCATATCTCCATTGAATGATTACTAGGCCTGGGCCTCCACAACACGATCGGGGAACTCGTGGAGACCCATCGAAAGGCCCAATACATAAGGCTTACACAAACCTCCACAGGCCGGTATATCCTGGACTCCCTCGGAATCAGAATACCGGCCAACGACCCAACCCTCCTCCCCATTCCTCGATCCCTTCACCGAGAGGTGGTCATCAAGCCACTGCCAAAAAATATGCACCCCTCCCACCATGAGCAGCGCCGCAGAGCCCGTGCGAAGGCACTCCACCGAGTGTACGGCTCCGAGCCGGACGCC
The DNA here is from genome assembly GCF_052857255.1 of Amblyomma americanum. Taxonomy (NCBI): domain Eukaryota; kingdom Metazoa; phylum Arthropoda; class Arachnida; order Ixodida; family Ixodidae; genus Amblyomma; species Amblyomma americanum. The sequence continues at coordinate 93,631,702 of NC_135502.1, read as the reverse complement.
GTATGGGTGGACGCCGCCTGCACAGGTGACGAAGCAACCGCAGCCGTGGTGGACTGCTCTTCATCCGCCCTCCTCACACTACCTCTCCTCCCTGACACCACCCCAGAGGCTTCAGAGGAAGCCGCCATCGCAATTGCCATCACCCGCACTGAAGCTCAGTACATTTTAACAGACTCTGAAACTGCAATCCGCCTTTTTCATTTTCCTGTGCTGCCACCTCGCGTACAACGCTGGAAGCTCACTGGTAGGGTACTGCGCGCCCAACCCGGCCGGACTGAGTGCCGCTGCGGAGCACGTTTTGTTGGAATCTGTCAACGATGGCGTGTCCTGGGCAGCACCTGGTATCTGGAGGATTTCTAGGGTTGACTGATGGTTGGGTGCGAAGTCCGAGGCAGGCTGTAGTGCCCACCGAAGAGCAAATTCTTCAGTATCTCCGATCATCCGGCATGCGATGCGAACACCAGCTAGCAAGGGCCGCCGCTTCAGAGATGAAGGCTACATTCGGAACATAATGTTGAATGAAATATCCCCGATCAGTGAGGTTGGCGTTTTCCGCTCTATATGTCTCCCATCCATGAAAGGTGGATACTACATCGTGCACGCCGTAGTACAGAAAACGACTGGGTACAACAGTTTTCACAAGCAATCGTTGTGCTCAAGCGCTGCAGAATAGCTACACGAGCTATAAAAGCACAAGCGTACTTGCAACAAAGCAGCTCTGCTAGCATTTCACTGTATTTTCCCACAACACACCGCTGCATAGGTTAAACAAGCATGCGCGTCCATAAATATGAGCGCGAGAGGCGCACATTAATCCATTCCGGCGATACCACGCAGAGCTCTTCTTCCTGGATATGATTCGAACACACGCAAACGCACCTTCTTCTTCTGCCTCTTAATATATGGCACATACCCACACGGGGGGATTGGCCAGAGTGTAGTGGCATAAACAAGGAAATTTCCATAGGAGATTATGACAAAATTTCAGCACCATGCGTGAATGCTCTCGTAACTTCTTTTTCGTTGCCCGCTCCATCGCGCGTTGAAAGCGGCTCACAGCACTAGCCCATTTGGCCTTCTTGCTTGAGGAAGCAAAAAGCGTCGGAACGAAGTCTGGGTGCCGCGCTGACATTCGAGGCCTTCCTGCCCATGAATAAAACACTTCGTGACAGACTGCACACGCATTTAAACACAGTGTCTCGTCCGTACCTGTCACAAAGTGATTCCCGCACAGTCTTGACGTGCTTGACGGTGCCCAAGGGCGGCACGATCGTCGAGCCGGCGAATTGCTTTTATCCACGCTTCGCGTCGAAGGCTGTCCAGGGAAGCGCTTGGAAAGCGAAAAAATCCGAGTTTACTTCTCTTTACATATTGGGCATTGCTGCCGTATGCAACACATTTCGTAGGTATCGCCAAATGCGTCGCGCTGAACGCCCAACGGCTGCAGCAACGCACCCCGCGTAAGAAGCCGGTTTGTTTACACTTCCACGACCGCTCTTGAGTGGAGCGAGCGACCCTTCCAATATGTTTCGCGACACCGCCGCCAGGGGATGGGCGCATGCGCAGTCGCGTCGTGAAAAAGGCGGATTCTAAATTTTGCGCGAGGACGAGTCCACGTCCCTGCTTTTGGCATACTGGGCTCGCCCGATGCACCCCCACCCCGCCATGTAGAGCTTATATTGGTGCCTGCGCACTCCGGGAATCCCGGAAACGAGGCCGCCAACCTTTTAGCCCAAGGTTCTTTAAACCGGGTTCAGGTGGCCTCGGATCGGGGATTCGCGAGGGAGAGAATGCACTTGTTCAGCGAGATGACGCAGGCCTACAGAGCCTCGAGCCAGCTCTACCCCCGCCCCACCCCTCCCTAGATAACAAACACGCAACACTCTGGCGCAAACTACAGGCACACACACTCCCCTCACCCCTGACCCTAGCCCACTATCACCCCTCCTTCCCCACTCCTGCCTGCACCTTGTGCCCAGAACCATTCGCCTCTTCCCTCCACATCCTCTTCCTCTGCACGGCGGACCCTCCCCCGCGCGGCCTAGAGGACCTCAAGACGTGGGAGGACTGGGAGACCCTGCTGCGCTCGGAGGACCCGGCCGTGCAGACAATGGACCTTAGGGACATAAACACTTGAGTGCAGTGGGGTCGTGCAGAGAACCAGGGGCGTGCCCCGACTTCCTCTCCAACAATAAAGTTTTTCTCTCTCTCTCTCTGTCCGGTGGAGGGACTAGTCTCCTTTGTAATCTGTATTTTTCAGTTATTTCCGCGTAATTCTGCAGTCTCTCGTCTAGTTATTTGCAGTAGGGCGGTTCTGCTCCGGCTCGGAAGTAGAGATCTCGAGCCAGAGCGTGTGCCGCCTCATTGCCTCGAACTGACGTGTGAGCTGGTGCCCATACGAGGCTAATTTTCCTGTATCTTTCCTCCTGTTAGTATCCGCACCGCTTCTGGTGCAATCCTACCTCTACCATAGTTATATATGGCCGTTTTGCTGTCGCTAACTATGAATTTTGCTTCCGTCCCTACTCAAACAAGCGCTATTGCAGCTTCTTCTGCTGACTCCGGATTGCGGCTGCGTATGGTTGCTGATGAGACTGCCTCACCCCGGCCATCCACCACCGAGGCTACCGCCGCTCCCAGCTTGCCACTCACTGCGTCCGTGTATGCTACTGTTTTCTCGTTTGTCTCGCTGAAGCGCCTGACTAGCGCCTCAGCTCTCTTCTCCCTCCTTTCCTTGTGAAAGGTGGGGTGCATATTCCTGGGGAGAGGATCCACCCTAAGTTGTTCTCTAATTATTCTTGGGATGCCCTGCTTCTTTTGCATACCCCTGTCTATTTGTAGTCCTACCATGTTTAGGATAGCCCTACCTGTGGTGGATTGGCTAAGTCTTTCCAGCTGGGCTGTTTTAACAGCCTCGGCGATTTCCCTCCATGTGTTGTGAACTCCCATTCCTAAGAGTCTTTCGGTTGAAGTGCTTATGGGTATACCGAGTGCTCGCTTGTAGCATCTCCTGATTATCGAATCTAGTTTGTCTTGTTCCGAGGCCCATATATTAAAGTATGGTGTGGCGTAGCTCAGACGGCTAATAACGTAGGCCTGCACCAGCTTAATTAGGCTTCTTTCTTTAAGCCCTTTTCCCTTGAGGGCTATTCTCCTAAAGATTCCTATGACCTGTGCCGCATAGCCTTCCAGCTTCTTTATAGTCGCATCATTATATCCATTGCTTTCGATATGGAGACCAAGAATCCTGATCTTTTCTACCTTGGGGACCGGTTTACCCTCGACTGTGATGTTAAAGTCATTGCGTTGTTTAAGTCTCAGAGATTTAGGGTTGTACACCAGGAGCTCTGACTTCTCTGGTGAGCACGAGAGCCCTGTAGCTGCTGCGTAGTCCACCACTATATTCGTGGCTTCCTGCAGCTTGGTCTCGATGTCAGCGTCGCTACCCTGGTTAATCCAAACGTTTACATCGTCCGCATACATGCTGAAGTTTAGGTTTTCTATCTCTTTGAGTCTCGTGGGGAGGCCTCTCACTGCGAGGTTAAAGAGGAGCGGGGATAGTACAGAGCCTTGGGGGGTACCTATGCTTCCCAACGTGGTTTCCTCTGATTCTATGTCCTGATATTTTATACGCGCTGTCCTATCAGACAGGAAGTCTTTTATGTAGTTGTATGTTGTACAGCCTACACCTATTTCTTGCAGTTCTGTTAGGATTGCCTCGTGCTTGACATAATCAAAGGCTTTCTTTAAGTCTAATCCTAAGATTACCTTTGCGTCTCTCGACCGCGAATCTATGATGTCGTGCTGAAGTCTCAGCATTACATATTGGGTGCTCAAGCTCGGTCGGAAGCCGATCATCTCGTTTGGCCATAGCTCGTTGTCTTCCATAAATCGAGTCATTCTCGTTTGGATCACGTGCTCCATTAACTTTCCTACGCAGGACGTAAGAGAGATCGGTCTAAGGTTTTCCAGCTTTGTTGGTTTGCCTGGTTTAGGAATTAGTATAATACTAGCTTCCTTCCACTGCTTGGGGCGCTCACCCTTTTCCCACACTTGCTGGATGTAGTTTGTAATTGCTGTGATCGACTCGTCGTCTAGATTCCGCAGCATTGTGTTTGTGATTCCGTCCGGGCCCGGAGCGGATTTCGTTTTGAGCTTAATTATCCCTGCTCTCACCTCTGCCTCCGTTATAGGCGCATCGAGTTCCACTCTGGGAGGCCCCCTATACTCCGATAGGCTAGAGCGAGTTACATCTCCTAAGTATGTTTGTATGATTCCCTCCATAAAATCCTCGTCTGACCCATCATATACGTGTCGCGCTTTGGCTAGCCTGATTTCTGTCTGAGATTTTGATTTGATTGGATCTAGCAAGTGTCGCAGAATGTTCCACGTTTTTGCTAGGCTCATACCTCTTTCCATGTCGTCGCAGCTGCTACACCAGTTTTGCTCGCAAAGTTGCATCGCATACTTTTCGATCTCCCGGTTGTGTCTGGCTATCCTTATTTTGGGGTTTCGATTCCACCTTTGCTTTTTAAATCTGCGTTCTAGGCCACATTTTGCCTCCCACATGTGGAGGAGCCTGCTGTCGGCTATTATTGGAGCGTCTGAACCCTCTAAAAATATCGTCGCCTCGGCGACGTGTCTCTTTAGTGTATCTTTCCAATCCCCAATGTCCGTCCGTGATGGTTCCGATCGAGATTTCACCCCGTCGTTTTCTAAATCTGTCCCATTCCGTGACTTTCGGCTGTTTTAGCCGGTTTTCCCTCACCCCTTTCGTTAATGTTGCGGCTATTATATAATGGTCACTTCCCAAGTCTTGCTCTGTATTCTCCCAAGTAACCGCTATTGCGTTCTTGGAGAGCGTCAGATCAGGCGTGGTGTCCGCCATCACGCTATTGCCTCTTCCGGTCGGGCAGCCTGGGTCGGTGTGTAGTGTAAACCCTAGCTCCTGTATGTCCTCCCATAGCTGCCTGCCCTTGCCGTCTCTTCTTCTGTAGCCCCACTCCTCGTGTCGCGCATTTAAGTCGCCCACTGTAATCAGGGGATTTCTCCCCTCCGCCTTCAGGGCCTTCCTAAAGATGGCCCTGAATCTGACTTCCCGTTGTTTTGGTCGCGAGCAGATGTTTAAGAGAAAGAGGATCGGCTTTTCCTTTCGCCCCGTGAGCATCTCTACTAAAACCCCTTCTATGTCTTTAGAGTTGATTTCGTGTTCAATTGTCGCTATGTTTCTTTTCACTAGAGTCGTTACGTGTGATTTCTCTCCCCTATGACTGTGAAATGCCTGATATCCTGGGAGGGTTACTACTTTACCGGTTTCCTGCATCGCTATTGCCAGCGGCTTTTCTTCTAGGGTGTCTATGTATTGTTGCAGTAGCGCTCACTTGCGTTGAAACCGTCGGCAGTTCCATTGCCAAATTACGAAATTATTTCGAGCGTTTCTGGCCATGTTGTAGCTGAGTTAGAATTCCTTCAACGTTTTTTTTTTTTTTTTGCCGCTCCGCGTGGGCAACCAGCTCAGCTCTTTGCATTTGTAGCTCTGCTCTCTGCGCTTGCAGTTCTACTCTCTGCGCCTGTAGTTCTGCGACTAGGCTTTCGCGCTTTTGGGTTGCGCTCTCTTGCGCTTGATTGTGTGCAAGCATCATTTGTGCCATGAATTCTCTGAGTTCTGCCTGATTTGCCTTAGTTGCGGCCCGATTGGCTTCTCCCTCTTTCTTGAATGCTACCCATATGTCGGCCTCTTCCTCCCTCTACGCTTGAGCGGGCGTCTCCTGATTGTTTCTGCCTCCTCCATCGCCTCGCCTGCTATTGCTTGCGGTTTGGGTGCTGGGGGGGGGGGGGGGGGGGACCTGTTGGACTATCTGTTTTGGCTGTGCTAGTTGTGTGCGAGAGGGGGGTTCCGTTTTTGCCTTTCTCTTATCCTCCTTCTGTTCTTTGATAAAATTGGCTAGGAGCCCTTGAAGCTCCTCTACCTTCCTTTTTAGCTGTTCGATCTCCCTATCCTATCCTTATCATCTTTAGCCTGGGAGGGCTCTTCTACAAAGATTACTTGTTTCGGGTCCCTGCTCGGGTCTCTCCGCGTCTTGCCCCAGGGGTTCTTGGGGTCCCTGGACCTCGATCTTCTGTGCTCTTTGGGGGCCTCCTGGCTCCCGGGGGTCGCCTGGTCCTTCTTGTCTTCTCCCAACCTTGGGAAGCTGCCGTCCCTGCGGAGCTCCTTAACTCTGCCCGCGGCCTGCTCCCGTTGCTGGGCTTGTCTTTGCAGCTCCTCCTGTTTCTCGATATTTTTCTCCCATATTCTTTTCTTGACCTCGTACGGGGTTCTGTATATCTCTTTGCATTTCTTGTCGCCAAGTGAGTACTCCTTGCCGCAGAGCTGGCACTTGGTCTTGCATTGGTGGTCTTCCTGCGGGTTGTTCTCTCCGCATTGTCTGCATTTCTTGTTGTTTGGGTCCGGGCATACGTCCGCTCTGTGGCCCATACGGCCACATGCGTAGCAAACTTCGTAACTCTTTTTATAGAGTACGCACTTAGTCGGTGCGGGTGAGAGGTAGACCTACCACGGAACCTTCCTGTCCTCAAAGAGAATGAGTACAGCCTTGGAATCTTTCCCTAGTCTTTTTACCCCCAGGATTGAGGGGTTCCTCGTTTTTAAGTATTCGAGTCTATCCATGATTTCTTCCTCCGTCCAGAAGGATGGGACGTCGTGGATTACGCCTTTGCCGCTGTTCTCCGGTGCCGCCACGTAGGCTTTTATTGCCACCTTCTCGTTTCCTGTCGTGAGTTCTTTGACCGCTGCGTATTTGTCTCTTCTCGCTTCGTCCTTCGTAGCAATGAGGATGGATTGCAGTTTCGTATTGAATGTTATGATGTCGTTCATGCCTCTATCGTTGGTGCCGGCCGCTTTGCTGATTGCGTCAGCCAGGAAAGCGCCTCCGTGCTTCAGCAGTTGCTCGAGACCCCCCTGAGGTCCCATAACGATCTTCTCGAAGCCGCTTGGAATTCTTGTGAATTGCCGTTCCACCGACTTCGCCGCTAGTCGTCTCCCTTCACGCCTCTCCGCCGCTCGTCTGCGCTCATCTTGGCCCTTTTCCACGTGGCCACCATTGTCCGTCTCCGCCGGGACTATCTTCCTGTTTCCTTTTGCCTTGAACCACTGTCCAGGGATTTTCAATTCGCTGGGTTCGATATCCGCCCCTTCTACGACATCCATGTCGTACGGAGTCGCCTAGCGGGGCCGTTAGGCCTCGGTCTCCTCCTTTGTCTTCCGTCTTGCCCCTAGGCCTTAGTAGGCTTAGCGTACCATGTGGCATGTGGCGACTTCACGGGCATGAAATGTAGGAAAATGCGGTCCCACCTTGTGAAATTCGGTGAATCCGCTGATCGGGCGTCCCCTGTCGTTGATTCCAGCCAAGAAGGTTAGCACCCAGGGCCCTGAGTGCTTCGCAACCCCCGATGTCGACGGAGCTCGTCGAACGCACGTCCGACTACCTCGACAGCCGGCGGAGGAATCCCGCTCTACCGGCAAAGCCAGGCGTGACGTCACATGGAAGAGGAGCTGTGCCCATGCGCCGATACCATGGTAACCAGAGTGACCCCATAGCTGCGACGCGTTCTTCGTCGCCGCCTCGCCGCACGCCGCTCTATCACCCGAACCGCGCTTGGCTTGCGCAGCATTGCGTATAAGAGGCGCAGATGTAGTAAGCGCCTGTATCTGCAGGGAGGTATCAGGTGTTAAACCTGAAACCTGATATCTGATACCTGATTTAATATTTGGTGCGGGTCGTTGGACCCAAGATATTAAACTTATTTTTGGAATATGGTGGTGTGCTTGACTTAAAGCACTCTGGCATATTAGCGTGCGCCTCTTCTATCTTTGCTCTCCTATACTTTAACTCCTATCCTTGAACTTACACGGTCACAACGTGCAATGATCCTCTGCGCGCGCATTGGCTGCGTGTGGCCTGGGGAACGACGGGTGCGTCACGGAATCGCGACGAGTGATGTGTGTGACGGATGCGGTACAGTGGAAACACTAGAATACCTGCTCCTTCATGGTGAGCCTCTGTGCATTCCTTGAACACACGGGCTTGACGTCCCGTCTGTTCTCCGTCAGGTAGTTACACGCAGTGACCGCACGCTCCGCGAGTTCTACCTTGAACGATTAATTACTGGACGCCCCACTCCAGTTGTAGCCAACACAGTGCTGTGCGCGTGTGTGATTTATTTCCTCTAAAATGAACTAATCACGCGCACAACCTGGACACATTTCTTATTGTGTAAATAGTTTGCACATATTACTTCTCCCCCTATCCTCTCTTCCTGTTTCCTCACCTCTTTCATTTCATTTCTCCATTCTGCCTGCCCCCGCCGCGGTGGCTCAGTGGTTAGGGCGCTCGACTACTGATCCGGAGTTCCCGGGTTCGAACCCGACCGCGGCGGCTGCGTTTTTATGGGGGAAAAACGCTAAGGCGCCCGTGTGCTGTGCGATGTCAGTGCACGTTAAAGATCCCCAGGTGGTCGAAATTGTTCCGGAGCCCTCCACTACGGCACCTTTCTTCCTTTCTTCTTTCACTCCCTCCTTTATCCCTTCCCTTACGGCGCGGTTCAGGTGTCCACCGAGATGTGAGACAGATACTGCGCCATTTCCTTTCCCCAAAAAAACCGATTATTATTATTATTCTGCCTGCTGTCCTTTATTTCCGCTGCCCCAGCTCAGGTGCTTCAGTATCGATGGCAGATGCCGGGGCTAGCAAAAATCTTTTCCTTCCTTTTTACTATTATTTTTAATAAAACCACTACCACCATCACCATTACAGCTCAGTTCAGGTGTCGGCCAAGATGTGAGACAGACACTGTGCCATTTGCTTTCCCCATAAACCAATTTTCCAATTTCCTTGAATCTAGCGGAATTTGCGGCACAAATGACTCCTACGACTCTGAACGAATCTCGTCTTGCTTTAAAATCTACTCGCCTTTTCAGAGATGGTATAAAGCTTTTGACCTGCTTAAGAAGCGCACTGTGTTGAGGAAGTTTGCGGCATCAGGTTTGAAGAATTACAAGAATGTCTTCGGCGGCATTTTTGTCAGACTTGCGCAGCTTGGGTTGTTTCGCAGAACAACGTGGCTTCCGCTATAGGTGGTTTATTGGATGCTTCCGCAGTTCGTGGAACAAGTATTTCATGCGTTCGCTCAGCCTTTCAGGCTGTGTCGAAGAGGTGCATTGTGGTTTATGAGGTCAGATTATATTGGCACATGTATATAATATTTCATAATTAGGGCACGGTTTAGTATGGCTGTTCGCTTTAGGATATTCCAGGCATACCCGTCTACCCCAATGCGGCAGCTGCGGCGCAGCAACCTCTGACGTCACCTGTGTAAATTGTAAATTGGTTGTTGGGTAAAGGAAATGGGGCTGTATCTGGTTCACATCTCGCATGCCACAGTGAAGCGAGCCATAAGGGAAGGGATAAAGGAGGGACTAAGAGAAGAAAAGATAGGAACGAATCAAGGAAGAGGCGCTGTAGTGGACGTCTCCGGGATAATTTCGACCGCCTGGGGATCTTCACCGTGCACTGACATCGCACAACACACGGGTGATTTAGCGTTTCGCCTCCATCGAAACGCGGCCGCCGCGGTCGGGTTCGAACCCGGGTACACCGGATCAATATCAGTGTGCGCAGACCTTTTTTCTGCAACTGTCTGCAGTGTGTGCCCAATGAGAACTGATGTGTGCGCAACATATGATACATGTGTAAGACATATGTGTTGTATGCAGACGTGGGCAAGTGTCCTCATTTTTTTTTTAGTTTTCCACTGTCGCTGGACGAGACACCGATTCTCTGGCGTAAATCTGGGCGGTACCTTGGCTTGAACATCGACTGGCGCCTTTCATTTCGACACGCGGCCACCAAGGCCTGTCTGCAGATGAAGAGGACCATCGCCGCCATGCACAAGCTCACCGCTCGAGGCCAGGGCATCTCCCAGCAAGCCGTGCTGCAGCTATACATTTGCGCAGCTTTGGGGGCGGTGCTCTATGCGTTGCCGCTCGTCACGGTGCGCAAGCCGTGCTGAAAGAAACTCGAGCTCCAGCACCGCAAGTCCCTGCGCGTGTACCTCTGCCTGCCCAAAAATTCGCGGTGCGCCGCAACGTTGGCCGAGGCAGGAGCGTGGCCACTTGAGCTCCAAGCAGTGCGCAGGGCACTGAATCACATCGACCGGCTTCACCGCGCACCGGACGGCGGCTCGCTGGTGCAGCGTATGCGCTCGCACCCGCGCTCACGAATGGGCGCGGCACTGCTGGAGTATGAGCAATTGACTCAAGGCCCACCCCCGTACGGCTCCTGCGCGCCCTGTCCTGCTGCCTCGGATGTACAGCGATAAATCGTCGGCATCGCGGGAAAGCGGACCGCACCCCCCTCTATGCCGTGCACCAGCTGGCCAGAGCCGTCATACGCTAGGAGCTCCAGTACCACCTCATCGTGTACATGACGGCTTAGTGGCCCGCGACAGCTGCTCCATTTCAGCGGCGCCTACCATCCCCGCCCTACGACTGCACAACCAGCAACACGCAACCTTTCTGGGCTCTTCTACCACGGTGGAGTTTATGGGGATCCGGCTCGGGCTGGATCTGCTGCTCACCCTCGTCCCTCCGCCTAGCGTTATCATTCAGATTACGCCTACTGCATCCAAGATGCCTCTCACGGTGTCTTACAAATATCCTTTTCCGTCTCCAGCTGCGGCTTCCTTATGCCAACATATTTCCTAATCTCATCTCTCCACGATTACTCGGCTGTATATATATATATATATATATATATATATATATATATATATATATATATATATATATATATATATATATATATATATATATATATATATATATATATATATATATATATATATATATATATATATATATATATATATATATATATATAATGCCACCTAGTGTTGCCAGGTGGCGCAAGCTGTCCGCGAAGACGATGAGGTTGCGATCGTGCTATCGCGGATCGGCCAGCGCGAATTGTTAGTAAGCTTCGAGCGGCGCAGATGCCTTGAGTCAGGAGGAGCGAATGATTAGCCTCGGCGACTGCTTCAGCGTCGTGCAACTCAGCACAGGCGACTTCAATCAAAACACTGCTACGGGGCGGAAGTGTGACGCTGTCGGCGAAAACGCGAAGTGCGGCACTGCGTTGGCAGGAGTTGTCGAGTTCGGCGGCTTGCTCTGTGGAAAACATGACGATTCGGTTGCGCAGATCGATAATTGCTCCATACTCCCGAAGAAAGTCGATGCCGAGGATTAGGTCCCGAGAACACTCGCCCAGGACGATGCAGCTGACGACGAACGTGGACTTGCTGATCTGAACGCGAGCAGTGCACATACCCTTGGGCGTAACCAGATGACCGCCGGCAGTTCGAAGGTGCGCGCCAGGCCAAGGGGTAATCACTTTTTTCAGAATGGTCGCCAGTTGTCCACTTAAGATCGAATAATCGGCCCCGGTATCAACTAATGCGCTTACTCTGCGACCATCGATAAGAACGGGTATTTCTAATGAGACGCGGTTTTTTAACTCTGGTGATGGCGTCGGCGGGTTTTTGTCGGATTGTAGCGGCGACGACGGGAGGTCTTCAGCACAGCGCCCCCCAGCGACCTCGCCCCCGAAGGTCGCTGGTTTCAGTTTTTCCCGGACGCTCGCCAGGATACGCAACATGTACTACTGGCCCGGACTCTCGGACGATGTCCAAAGGTACGTAAAAAGCTGCCGTGAATGCCAGCGCCGGAAGACGCCACCGCTTAAGCCGGCGGGTTTTCTCAAGCCCGTTACTACACCCCGCTCTCCGTTCGATCAAATAGGAATGGACCTTCTCGGTCCTTTTCCGTTGTCACTCTCAGGAAACAAGTGGATCATAGTCGCTACTGACTATTTGACTCGCTACGCCGAGACCAAGGCGATACCCTGTGCCACAGCTTCAGAGGTCGCCGACTTTTTCATGCAAAACATCGTCTTGCGGCACGGAGCCCCTTCATGCGTTATTACCGACAGAGGCACAGCGTTTACAGCGCAGCTAATCGACCATATATTTACGTTGAGCTGCACTAGCCATCGCAAGACCACAGCTTATCATCCGCAGAGCAATGGGCTAACCGAACGCTTAAACAAGACCATTGCGGACATGCTGTCAATGTACGTAGACGTTCAGCACAAAACTTGGGATGAGGTGCTACCGTACGTCACATTTGCGTACAACACGGCCCTCCAGGAGACTACACGCTTTACTCCCTTTCGTCTTGTATATGGACGTGAAGTCCAGAGCATGCTTGACGCGATGCTACCATGCCTCGATGACGACCAACTCGCACCCGATGTTCATGAAATTGCCCAACGCGCTGAAGAAGCCCGTCAGCTTGCCCGCGTGCACATCGGCCAGCAGCAGGGCACTGATGCGCGCCGTTACAACCTTCGACACCGACAGGTCGACTACAATCCCGGTGAACAAGTTTGGGTGTGGACACCTGTCCGCCGCCAGGGCTTGTCCGAGAAACTACTCTGCCGGTACTTTGGCCCCTATAAAGTGCTACGGCGTATCAGTGATGTTACCTATGAAGTGGTTCCCGACGGTGCCGCGCAACCGAGACGTCGACAGCCCAACAGCTCTGACATTGTGCACGTTGTGCGGCTTAAGCCGTACTATGCCCGATAACGGCTTAGCGGCCCTCCGTTGTGTGCTCCGTTTTCCTCGCGTTCTTCTCTGTTTCCCTTCTGAACCTTAGCGCGCCTACGCTGCTGGCGGCACCACTGCGATGCCCTTCTTTTTCGGAGGGGGGAATAATGCCACCTAGTGTTGCCAGGTGGCGCAAGCTGTCCGCGAAGACGATGAGGTTGCGATCGTGCTATCGCGGATCGGCCGCCATTACCGTCTCCTCTTGCCGACTCCAGCTGTTGAAGCGTCTCTCCGTGAGAACTCCGTGACAATATATATATATATATATATATATATATATATATATATATATATATATATATATATATATATATATATATATATATATATATATATATATATATATATATATATATATGCACAGTGAAAAGGTCACAACTGCACAACTGGTTCGATTATCTAGGTTTATTCACCAACGGTTTCAGACGGTGGACCGTCCTTCATCAGGGTAAAGTCGAGTGAATACACAAATGTGCGCATTTACGGTCCTAAATGCAGAGGGAGAGGAGGCACTTTCTCTCTCTTTCTCTATCTCGGCGTCCACTAAGGGGAAAGGAGAGTGGATGCGAAACAAGTTAAAAAAAGCTAGTTAAAATACAGAGGTGACAGACATGCAGCAGAGCTTAGAGGAATGGATTTTCACCGAGAAGACTAAAGCAAGAAAGGTTTCCTTCTGCGGAAGCGAGAAGCTCGAGCACAAGGGGAAAATAACGAAAACACAGAAAACAAGAAAAGAACAAAAAGGAAAACACCAGAATACACTGAAACAAAACACAAAGGCGCACATAGCATGACCCGCTCCCCAGCGGTGCAGATGTTAAGAACTCTTGTAATGTAACTTACTGTCAGCTGTCAAGGCCGCATCATTACGCCTTGTTCAAGAGGCACCAGTGACCGTTACGAGTGCAGCGTGTCGCCTCAGCGGCGGAAAAGCGGTCGTCCAGACGCCGTGTGGAAACCCGATCCCACAACTAGCCGCCGCAGAAAGCAACCACCGGCCGTTCGTCAGAGGGCGCCTGCGCCGCGCGTCCCACCGCTGACAATTCCGGGAGGGGAGCTTGGAGGACAAGGAGGAAAAAGGGAAACCGGCGTGGAGTAAAGAAGAGGGGGGGGGGGGGGTGGCACATGGTGAGCAGGATAAAAGGAAAACAAATGCGAAATAAGAGACGGGAGCTTCTTTCTCAATTGGAAAGGTTTTTGAAGAAGGCAAAATTGCCCAAGTTCTCATTAATACCGTGGGTTAATGTCCGAAATTTATGTATGAAATACGATTCCCTTTGTTCTCTTTGGCGGCCGGTTTGAAAACCCGACTGTAGGAGGATGACCCGGATTCTTTCAAATGAGTGCTGTGGCAGACATAGGTGCTTAGAAAAGGGTAGGTTTGGCAGTGTGTGAACGTGGGCCTTGTGGTTGTTGAATCGCAACCTGAACGGAGTTTCTGTCTGGCCGATGTACTGCATGCCGCACACGCTGCAGTGAAGCATGTAGACCACATTTGCACTGTCGCAATTTAGAGTTTCTTTGATTGTGAAAGTAAAGTCAGAGAAGGTACCTTTTGCAATTCCTGTTGTCAGCATGTGACAGCAAACCTTGCAGCGTGGTTTTCGGCAGGGTTGACACCCGGGGTTTGGGTTAGCATTGGGCGATGTTCTGGATTTAACTAATTGAGAAAGAAGCTCCCGTCTGTTATTTCCCATTTGTTTTCCTTTTATCCTGCTCACCATGCGCCCCCCCCCCCCCCCCCACTCTTCTTTACTCCACGCCGGTTTCCCTTTTTCCTCCTTGTCCTCCAAGCTCCCCTCTTGGAATTGTCAGCTTTGGGACGCGCGGCGCAGGCGCCCTCTGACGAACGGCCGGTGGTTGCTTTCTGCGGCGGCTAGTTGTGGGATCGGGTTTCCACACGGCGTCTGGACGACCGCTTTTCCGCCGCTGAGGCGACACGCTGCCCTCGTAACGGCCACTGGTGCCTCTTGAACAAGGCGTAATGATGCGGCCTTGACAGCTGACAGTAAGTTACATTACAAGAGTTCTTAACATCTGCACCGCTGGGGAGCGGGTCATGCTATGTGCGCCTTTGTGTTTTGTTTCAGTGTATTCTGGTGTTTTCCTTTTTGTTCTTTTCTTGTTTTCTGTGTTTTCGTTATTTTCCCCTTGTGCTCGAGCTTCTCGCTTCCGCAGAAGGAAACCTTTCTTGCTTTAGTCTTCTCGGAGAAAATCCATCCCTCTAAGCTCTGCTGCATGTCTGCCACCTCTGTATTTTAACTAGCTTTTTTTAACTTGTTTCGCATCCATTCTCCTTTCCCCTTAGTGAACGCCGACATAGAGAAAGAGAGAGAAAGTGCCTCCTCTCCCTCTGCATTTAGGACCGTAAATGCGCACATCTGTGTATTCATTCGACTTTACCCTGATGAAGGACGGTCCCACCGTCTGAAACCGTTGGTGAATAAACCTAGATAATCGAAAAGTTGTGACCTTTTCACTGTGCAAGTTTTCACTGGCCCGTTGAGCAACCCTGACTGCTTCCACACACACACACACACACACAGCACACACACACACACACACACACACACACACACACACACACACACACACACACACACACACACACACACATATATATATATATATATATATATATATATATATATATATATATATATATATATATATATATATATATATATATATATATATATATATATATATATATATTAGCAGACAAGGTAAAGGAAATGAGGCGCTCGTTTGACAAACATATTAAGGAAGCCAACAGTCATGGAAACCAAGGGGCATAGGGGAATGTTTTTAATCATTTTTTTGTAGTGCCAATCAATCGGTTTAAAGAAAATTACTTATAAAGCAGCAGAAAAAACAACAATGCCGCCGGTGGGATCCGAACCCACGACCTCCGAATATCGCGTCTGGTGCTCTTACCAACTGAGCTACGGCGACGGCTGTCCAATCTGCTGCTTTCGTGGGTATTTATGTTTACTGCGTGTAAGCGAACCTTGGGAGTGTTCACCAGAGCCACCCTCGACCATAGCGGTGGACGTAGCACGTCCTGTTATACCGCGAGTGTGACGTAGAACGTCATCTAACGGCGAGGGCGGAAACTGTGCGAGAGCCCTCTTATGCTACCTATGGCAACAAGACTGCCAGAACCGACACCCCCGTTAGGCTATTAGCAGACAAGGTAAAGGAAATGAGGGGCTCGTTTGACAAACATATTAAGGAAGCCAACAGTCATGGAAACCAAGGGGCATAGGGGAATGTTTTTAATCTTTTTTTTTTATTTGTAGTGCCAATCAATTGGTTTAAAGAAAATTACTTATAAAGCAGCAGAAAAAACAACCATGCCGCCGATTGGATCCGAACCCACGACCTTGTCTTTACCTTGTCTGCTAATAGCTTAATGGGGGTCTCGGTTCTGGCAGTCTTGTTGTCATAGGTAGCGCAAGAGGGCTCTCGCACAGTTTCCGCCCTCACCGTTAGATGACGTTCTACGTCACACTCGCGGTATAACCGGACGTGCTACGTCCACCGCTATGGTCGAGGGTGGCTCTGGTGAACACTCTCAAGGTTCGCTTACACGCAGTAAACATAAATACCCACGAAAGCAGCAGATTGGACAGCCGTCACCGTAGCTCAGTTGGTAAGAGCACCGGACGCGATATTCGGAGGTCGTGGGTTCGGATCCCACCGGCGGCATGGTTGTTTTTTCTGCGGCTTTATAAGTAATTTTCTTTAAACCGATTGATTGGCACTGCAAATAAAAAAAAAGATTAAAAACATTCCCCTATGCCCCTTGGTTTCCATGACTGTTGGCTTCCTTAATATGTTTGTCAAACGAGCCCCTCATTTCCTTTACCTTGTCTACTAATAGCTTAACGTTGGTCTCTGTTCTGGCAGTCTTGTTTCCATAGGTAGCATAAGAGGGCTCTCGCACAGTTTCCGCCCTCGCCGTTTGATGACGTTCTACGTCACACTCGCAGTATAACCGGACGTGCTACGTCCACCGCTATGGTCGAGGGTGGCTCTGGTGAACACTCTCAAGGTTCGCTGAGACGCAGTAAACATAAATACCCACGAAAGCAGCAGATTGGACAGCCGTCACCGTAGCTCAGTTGGTAAGAGCATCGGACGCGATATTCGGAGGTCGTGGGTTCGGATCCCACCGGCGGCATGGTTGTTTTTTCTGCGGCTTTATAAGTAATTTTCTTTAAACCGATTGATTGGCACTGCAAATAAAAAAAAAAGATTAAAAACATTCCCCTATGCCCCTTGGTTTCCATGACTGTTGGCTTCCTTAATATGTTTGTCAAACGAGCCCCTCATTTCCTTTACCTTGTCTACTAATAGCTTAACGTTGGTCTCTGTTCTGGCAGTCTTGTTTCCATAGGAAGCATAAGAGGGCTCTAGCACAGTTTCCGCCCTCGCCGTTTGATGACGTTCTACGTCACACTCGCAGTATAACCGGACGTGCTACGTCCACCGCTATGGTCGAGGGTGGCTCTGGTGAACACTCCCAAGGTTCGCTTACACGCAGTAAACATAAATACCCACGAAAGCAGCAGATTGGACAGCCGTCACCGTAGCTCAGTTGGTAAGAGCACCGGACGCGATGTTCGGAGGTCGTGGGTTCGGATCCCACCGGCGGCATGGTTGTTGTTTCTGCTGCTTTATAAGTAATTTTCTTTAAACCGATTGATTGGCACTGCAAATAAAAAAAAAGATTAAAAACATTTGCCTATGCCCCTTGGCTCCATGACTGTTGGCTTCCTTAATATATATATATATATATATATATATATATATATATATATATATATATATATATATATATATATATATATATATATATATATATATATATATATAAACAGGCAGGATAAAGCTTGAAACTTCCTTCTTTGCGCTTCGCGGGTGAAGAACATGTGAAATTAAGCAGTGCTCGGTAGGCTGCCTTCCCGTCGTTTGCGCCTTCACAGCTTCGCGATGGTTCTTCCTTGAGTGACCTTCTAGTACGCATTACATAGTTTTGCCCCTGGAAAGTCGGATTGGGCAAAGCTTTTCACAGCATCAGTTGCTATGTCTCATGTGTTCACCAAATTTTCGATTCATCCGGGTCATCATCATCATCATCATCATCATCAGCCTGACTACGCCCACTGCAGGGAAAAGGACTCTCCCGTGTCTCTGCAATTAACCCGGTCCTTCGCCAGCTCCGGCGACAGTGTCGCTGGAAAATTCTTAATCTCATCCGCCCGCCTAATTTTTGCCGCCCCCTGCTACGCTTACCTTCTCTTGGAATCCACTACGTTACCCTTTAGGACCAGCGGTTCCTTAAGGATCTTGCCTTCGCTTTACATGCCCTGCCCGGGTAAGCTTGTCATAATGTGCACAAAGGTTCTCCGATGGCGTTCATAGACAGGCGCACATCTGAGAAAAAAAAACAGCAATGCTACGGCAAAGCAACGTCAAATTAAGCGACAACGGTTCAAGACTTCAATCTAGAAACTTCTCTTGGAGCGTAGAATGTCAACCCGATGGCAATGCCGTGAAGTGGCTGTGGAACCGCAGATGACCACATGACCCGGAGAATGCTTGAGCTCGTGGCTCCTCTGGCTTCCGCTTGCTTTCGAAGTCACTCTGCTTTGGCTTATGCTAGGCGGACTGTAGTTTTGAAGCTAAAGCCGCCTTGTCTCAGCTTGTTGAAAGTGGAATCTCACGTACTCATGATAAACTTTGTATTATTTAATGAATCAATCATAAAAGCTGTAGTGTCAGAAAGCTACCTCACTAAATGAGAAGTGGGACATTTAAATAAATGTCCTGAACTGTCTGGCAGTGCTGGCACCCATGTCCGACATTCGATTTGCCAGGACAGGTCCGGCCGCAGCGTTTCGGCATCAGCCTGTTCTGAAAGCATTATTTTAACGCGACAGCATTGAGGAGCTCGTGTCGCACGAAAGCCGGTGTCGGCGTTGTTGGCGTTGGCATTGGAACATAAAAATCTCCAGATAAAAAATCTTGTAGAGATACCAGGAATAGAACTCAGGGCTTTCAGACTGCGCGGTTATCACGAACAGAACACGCTATGAATGATATACTTTTCTGTCTTTGTTGCCTGTTTATACTCGTTGGTTGGATCTGAATAAAAAGTGCACTTAGTGAATGTGTTGCGGTCTTTGACTTCATGAAGTGTCTTATGTACTGCTGCCACATGAGTAATTATGAGTATGGGAGCTTTGAAACGAGATCCGATACCAATCGCGTCCTACTATATAAATAATTGCAATTGACTGCCATAAGCTGTGGCAACGCAGCGCCATTTATGTTGTAGAGATGAAAGTAAATCCGAATATCTTGCGCTGACGTACGATAGGTGGCGTTATGACCGTGTTCGGTTTGAGTTTGAGTTTATGGAGTTCTACGCTCCAAAGCGACCCAGGCAAGGAGGGAAGACGTAGTGGAGGGAAATACTGGTTTTGGGGGAAAGGAAATCGCGCAGTGTTTTCCTCACATCTCGGTGGACACCTCACCCGCGCCTTAAGGAAAGGAATGAAGGAGGTACTGAAAGTAGAAAGAGAGAAAGATGTCGTAGTGGAGGTGTACGGAATAATTTCGACCACCTGGTGATCTTTAACGTGCCCTGGCATCGCACAGGACACAGGCCGCTTTGCGTTTCGCCTCCGTTGAAACGCAACCCCCGCGGACGGGTTCGAACCTGAGAACTCGGATCTTTAGTTGAGCACTCTAACCACTGACTTAGTGAAGAATAATAATAATTGGCTTTTTGGGGAAAGGAAATGGCGCAGTATCTGTCTCATACATCGTTGGACACCTGAACCGCGCCGTAATGGAAGGGATAAAGGAGGGAGTGAAAGAAGAAAGGAAGAATAGGTGCCGTAGTGGAGGGCTCCGGAATAATTTCGACCACCTGGGGATCTTTAACGTGCACTGACATCGCACAGCACACGGGCGCATTAGCGTTTTTCCTCCATAAAAACGCAGCCGCCGCGGTCGGGTTCGAACCCGGGAACTCCGGATCAGTAGTCGAGCGCCCTAACCACTGAGCCACCGTGGCGGGGCGACTTAGTGAAGAGAAAATTGGTTTTGGAAGAACGCAGTAACTGTCACGTATCTCGATGAACACCCGAACCGCGCCGCAAGGAAAGCATAAAGGAGGTAATGAAAGAACAAAGGAAGAAAGAGGTGCCCTGATGGAGGGCTCCGGAATAATTTCGACCACCTGGGGATCTTTAACGTGCACTGACATCTCACAGCACACGGGCGCCTGCCTATGCGTTTCGCCTCCATGGAAACGCTGCCACCGTGGTGCGTGATAGATTCTAGACGGCATGATATCGTAGCGAGAGCTACACTGGGCTACCAGTAAAGCATTTCGCGGTACATGGGAGAGGAAAGTTGTGCGCATGCGCCGTTACCATGGCAACCGACGAGGAGCAAAGTGCGGCGTGCGCTTCGCCTTCGCCGCGGACGCGCACGCGCTGTACCGGCAAAGCCAAGCGTGACGTTACATGAATGAGGACTTTTTTAAGAGAATTTTATTTTTCCGAAAATTTCTACAGTGCTAAGGACTCTTTACGCAAGTGGTCTGGTTTCCAAGGACATCAACATGAGTCATCGTTGTACAGGCATCCCACATATGCAAATGACATTTCATTTGACAATTCGTGGTTTATACACGAGCTGGCTTAAAGCAGCTTCATTATGCGCTTAAGTGGAATACAAGGAACCAAAAGATGAGCAACACTCGCCAAACTTCCTCATACGGAAGGATGGGCGTGGACACACCTCTATCGCTAACTATGAACATTGTTAACCAGCGGAGGTGGGAGGCCTCCTCACCCAGTACGACGAGTTCTTCATTCATGTGTTTCAGCATCAAAGTTCTAAAGCGGTACAGTAAAGGGAACATTGCTTTCTGCGGGCGTCCCCCAAGACAGCAAGTCCCGTCCTTTTCCAGAGTACACAAGCACCCACACACATTATTAATTCAACAAAGAAATCGCGACTGCGACTCTCCCTAGGGTGCCTGGATGCGCGCCTCGCCCCCGGGGGCGAGGGCGCGCATCCAGGCACCCTAACTCTCCCACCGCATGCGCGCTACCAAGCGTGAGAAAGTGCGCGCGACTGGGCATTCAAAAATGGCATGGTTCAAGGTTTCAGTTCGACCGCATTGCGGACATGAGGCGGAGGGCGCCACGCCCCACGCCGCAAGACGGTCGGCTGTGAGTAACGCTTCCCATTCGCGAAGCCAGGTAAAATTGGATACATCAGCTGGGAGAGAGGCAAAGATTCTTTGTTTCAGTCTTCTGCGCACTTTCTGGCGGTGGTCTACATTCAGGGTGCGAAAAGCAACATATTCGCAAGTTTCACTCGCGGACAATTCTTTCAAATCACAATCAGAAAGTGTACCTTCAAGAAAATGAAAGAATCTCACGATATATGCATAGAAAGCTGGCGACTTTTCAGCCGCAGGGCGTTTCCAATTTGATAACTCAAAGAAGCGACGCGATGTTCCCATCAAATATGCGGTGAGTGCTCTTCCTCGGTACGCTGTGTGTGAAATAAGGTCCCACATGGCCTTAAAGCCAAAACGCGACACATAACTTCAAGATAATAAGAATAATAATAATTGTTTTTTGGGGAAAGGAAATGGCGAGGTATCTGTCTCATATATCGTTGGACACCTGAACCTCGCCGTAAGGGAAGGGATAAAGGAGGGTGTGAAGGACGAAAGGAAGAGAGAGGTGCCGTAGTGGAGGGCTCCGGAATAATTTCGACCACCTGGGGATCTTTAACGTGCACTGACATTGCACTTCAAGATCCGGGATGCTGAAGCCACCGACGACGGTGGGCCGGCGGACAAAATGAGGAGTTGTGCGCAGGCGCCGATACCATGGTAACCAGAGTGACCCCATAGCTGCGCCGCGTTCTTCGTCGCCGCTTCGACGCACGCCGCTCTAACACCGAAACCACGCTTCGCTTGCGCAGCACTGCGTATAAAAGGTGCAGATGTAGTGGGCGTCTGTATCGGGAGAGATGTATCAGGTGTTATACCTCATACCGGATATCTGATACCCGATTTAATATCTGCTGCGGGTACTTGGACCGAAGATATTAAACTTATTTTTGGAATATGGCGGAGTGCTTGGCTTGAAGCACTCTGGCACGGGTCGGCCCGGGCATATTAGCGCGCGCCTCTTCTTACTATCTTTGCTCTCCTATCTTTAAAGGGACACTGAGGAGAAATCGAAGTTGGCTTGTATCGATAGAATACCAGCTCCTGATCACAAAAACACCGCTATTACTGAAAACAAAGCTCTTGTAAGGTAGAAAATAGCAAGAACCAAAATACAGGTATCGCCGCCACAGGCCAGGCTCGCAAGTACAAGCGTGGTGACGTCGTAGGACAAGAGACGCCACCTAGGAGGAATTTTCCTTCCTACATGGTGCGCGAATCTTTGAGGCTGACAAAGGAAGATTGCCTGGTTCAATATTGAAGTAAGTTTTGTTTTAAAACCGATAGTGCACTTTTATCACACAAAGAAGGCAGACAAAAGGCAACCTCAATGTTGGATGCAAAGAAAACCGATGCTTGGCGGCGCCACAGGCGGCCAGGAGAGTTTCGATTTGTTAAAGCGCTTTGCGTCTATGAGCTTTGCGTGCCCCGTGGTTTTGTTTTTGACGCGCCTCGATTTATAAGCGCCGAACAGCAGAGGATCTCCAAGTGCCGCTTCAAGTGCTGGTTAACCTTTGAAGGAGCCTGTTAAGGCTTGTCAGATGATCGCCACGGTCGATGAAAAACTATGATGGCACGATGGTCGGTAATCGTACAAAGCAGCACTTGTGTCTTCGCACGCTCGCCCGTCGAAACATTCCCGGCTGTGACAGTCAACTTCAAACTACTTAACGGAAATCGTTTATTAGGGACGGGGGACAAGGTACAAGGCAGTTCAGAAAAATTGCTGATGGCCTAGCTCTGTTAGGCCAGGAAATACGTAGCGAAAGCGCGGAGATTTCTGCATCGGAAGAGGGCATTCACTAGATGCGCCTTTATTGACTATTGCTACTTGAGCCGTCGAGGTGGAGTGGTAGCGTCTCCGCCTCAAGCGCCAAAGGCCCTGGTTCCATTCCGAACTTCGGCACAGGCCTTTTTTTTTATTCAGTGAGTGGGCGGGGGTTTTCAGTGGCTCCTATAGATGCCGCCAACGAATACGATGGTTAGCGGTTAAGCGCAGGCTCTGTTAAAGCGCGTTTATGCTCCGGCGTAACACGCGCGCTGCACGGTGACGTCACGTCGGCCAAGCGAGACCCTCTATACTCCAACTGCGCTTGACCGCCGACACGTTCGGCGGCTTCGGTGCACTCTGACCGCATTGGCGGGGAGACTTGGAGCATGTCTCTATTTCGCACTGAGTGCGCCAGCCGCCGCCGGCCCGGCCAGACTGATTCGGCTCCGCGGCGAGGTGCACGTTGTGACGTAGTTCAATAACTTCGGCAGTTGGGCGGAGCTGTTCTTTTCGAGCTCTCAGCTAATTTGACCCATTCGCGTTACTCATATGAAGGTACATGCAAGTGGGCGAGAGAGCCCGATCCAGTGGACCCGTTGGATCTAGCGGAAGCCGTTGAAGCGTCGTGCGTCGGCTTTAGTTTCAAGGCGCCCACTTTAAACGCGGCCTCCCTTGAGCACCTATCCGTTTTTTGTGGCAATAAAAAAAAAACGGCCGTGACTTAGCTTGGTTCAGCCTGGTGATTGCGAAGCAATAGTATCGTAACATCTGGCTGTATGACTGCCTTGGCGAGAGGAGCGGAGCTGTTTTATACAGCTGGTGTGACGTCACTCTGACCGTAGCGCCCCTGGTGAGAGGAGCGGGAGTTAGGCCGCCGTTGGTGGCTACCGCCTCGCCTCGCGACGGCGTGAGATGGGGCCCCATTTTTACACAGCTAGTGTGACGTCACACCGACCGTAGCGCCCCTGGTGAGAGGAACGGGAGTTAGGCCGCCGTTGGTGGCTACCGCCTCGCCTCGCGACGGCGTGAGATGGGGCCCCGTTTTTACACAGCTGGTGTGACGTCACTCTAGGTCACGTGGTGTGACGTCACGCAGCGAGGTCACGCTAAAGGTCAATGGTGCCTACCACCGCCTCTCCACGGAACGGGCTGAAGTGCGACCTAAAGTAGTATTGCTTCGCAATAATAAATAAATAACTTGGACCTTGCAACCGTGGGAGACCTCGACGCCGCCTGCTGCCCCGTGCAACCGCGCCGTTCAAGGAATCCCAATCCGTTGGCCCCAAAGCCCCGGCCAGCCTCCGATGGGCGCAACGCGCCGACCTTGTCCTGGCGCCTCGCGACTCCCCGCACTGTGGTTATGATATTTAGTTTGCAACGGCTGCTCACTGAGGAAGGGGGAAACGACCCGCCGGCGCCTAACCTAACCGTGCTCCCTCAAAAGCACCGCACGCTCTGTGTGGCTGAGGTCGCTGAAATGCAAGCCGGAGATTTTGCGAGCACTACGTCGTCGGGTTCGGGAACGGGATCCATCGCAACGCTGGCAAGACGCCGGTGCAAACGTAAACAGAGCGACGGTAGCGACCCCCGATAGATGCCTTCAACGTGCGGCGGCGGTAGCTTTCATTTCGGCAGCTGCTAGACCGCACCGCTAGCCGCCAGAAATCACGGATTCTCCGTTTACGTCACGTTTCACGTCACTCTGTCCTGTGACGTCATAAGAGTTCTTCGTGTCGTCATAAGAGTTCTCAAGTTTGAATCAGAGCGGCGGGAAAAACTTTTTCAACTTCGAATCCAAATTTCTTTGAAATAAATGCATCATTCGCTGCCGGACAAGCGGCAACAAAGCCATGAAATGCCGAACTATCAGATATTGCTAACAAAAAAATTTCGATAGGGTTCTCCTCAGTGTCCCTTTAAACTCTCCTACTTTCAGCATGTGGCAGCGAGCGTGGCTCGGCTTGAGCCGCTAGGCTGGCCCATGCACGTTCCTTTTCTTTCTTCCTATTAGCAGAAGCAGGGCGCCTGTATCACAACGTTTTACATGTATACAGAGAAGGAGAGTACAGCCGCTGCTAAACGGCGGTATAGACAAGGGAAGATGAACTCTTGCGATTTTCGGGTTGTCGCCTGGCAGTTGGCTTGAACCAAATAAGAACGCTGGACTCTGTGTGTACCTGAAACAAGGTATCACCGCTGTCAGACATCTCACATCGATCGCGGTGATTAATGGTGAAACCTGCTGTGTTCGGCTTCTGGAAAGCGGCATTATCATCCAAGGAACCTACGTGGCACTGGGAACATCTGTCAAGCTGACGATTGATGTGGTTGCCACGTGTATACCAACCTAATGCACGATTTCACAGTTGTGTGTGACTTTGGGTGATTTCAACAGGAAACAGGATTCTGCTAGTGAGTGCATGAAAGAATAGTTTGAGTTTAATTTAACTTCGGACTGTTACGTCCAGACTACACAATGGGGAACTATTATAGAGCTTGTATACTAAAGGGACTCTACCAAATCGAAATAATCTATCGGAAAAATTGAGACCGCTGCCTGCTACTTCGCACATAATCGGGAAGTCTCCGTCTCTGTCAAGCAAAATGAATACAAGATGTGTATACCCAATGTCTCTCATTGCTAAATATGCAGTGACCGCAACAAGCTCAGCCAGGGAAACGTACCTCTCGCAACGTATATCTTGGCATAGCCGAGCTAATCCACTGCCAATTTTTTCTGGAGGATACGGAAGGTTAACATGCAAAACGAAAATTGGTTTTCCTGAAAACAAATTTTAATTTTTCATTTCCACATTCCCTATCCTCCAAAATACCATGCCGTCTAGAATTTAGCCCGCACCGCGGTGGCTCAGTGGTTAGGTGCTTGGCTATTGATCTGGAGTACCAGGGTTCGAACTAAACCGCGGCGGCTGCGTAGGATAGGATAGCAGAACTATATTTAGCTCAAGCGAAAGTGCTTTTATGCGGTTCATATGAGTCTTTCTCCGCAAAGGTCGGCTGCCCCTATTCCAGGGCTCTGCTGGATGGCGCCGTCGGCTGAGTTTGGCGTATCAGACCGATTTGGTGCTCGCGGCAGTCGCTGGAGATCATACCCTCCCATTGCTCCGCCCTTAGGTTTGGTATAATTGGAACAACGTCGACTTTTTGACATGCCCATGTTTTGTGATATATAATGTAGGTTTTTCATGCCACCACGGACACTTGTTTTCGTAAAGTGTGGGGTGGATTCTACTTAGTGTGTTTAGGTTTTGATATGACCCCGTTCGTAGTTGTCTTAATGTGGCAGTCGCTTCTTTGCTTAAGGATTTGTGCGGTGTTGGGTACCGCATCCTGCTGCCTTTCTAGTTGTTTGGTATGGCCCAGTATTCCTCGGTAGTTAGTATATCCTCGAGCTATACTGTCCGCCTCTTGGTTTCCTGCCACCCCCGTGTGCCCCGGTACCCAGATGATCGTATGTTTGATCGGTTCTGCATATGTATGTTGTGTCTTGCAGCCTACAGAGCGGAGTATGCGGAGCGCTCTGTAACCTACTCTGTCGAAAAGATAGTTGCGGCAGGCTGCTTGTTGCTCAGTAAGAATTGTCAGTGACCGCCAAATCCGATAGCCCTGTAGCGTTTCTTTGGAGGCGAAGCCCAAAGGCCCCCGTGTGCTGTGCGATGTCAGGGCACGTGAAAGATCCTCGAGTGGTCGAAAATAGAGTGTTTTAGTTTCACGTACGTAGAGGGTTCACGTACGCAAACGTGAGAAGTCTACGTAGCCTGCACGCAGGTCGTTTGAAACCCTTATAGTTACACGTACGCGAAACACGCCGCGCGTTACGCCTAGCGCCATCTACTAAGAAGCACAGACACTGGTTGTAGCCTAAATCATCCAAGACAAGTTTTTAATCCAAGCCATTTGTAGCGAGAGCGTTGCTAAAACTCTGATAGTTTCACGTACGTAGAGGCTTCACTCACGTAGAGCTCTTACGGGTGACCAGTGCGCATGCGCAGAACGCAAAGGGAATGCGCGAGTCTCACGTACGTACGTGAGATTCAGATTTTTACGTTGCGGTCTTTGCGTTGCTTGCGTACGTAGCGTTGACAAACATGGCGGCGCCCTGCCCGCCGCTCCACAGCGATAATAGCTTCGTCGCTAATCCCTCGAGGCGATATCGTGTTCTAAACTGTTGTATTGGCCTTCGATTTGCCCATTGTTACCCTCGCATAAGGTTTCAAGCGACAAATAGCTTTTGTTTTTCAGACAGAAGAGCGATTTTTCAGCTGTTAAGCCTGACGAAATAGCGTTGGTCGTCGTCATAGCAACACAAGCGATTGCGGGTCGGTATTCTGGAAACGATGATTGGCCCCAAAAAATGACGTCACGCCTGTAACGTCATGGTGACGTGACTTTTAATGACGTCATGTCCGGTTTGGGACAGACACATTTTCCCTAGAGTTTTCTCAGAATTCCCCACGTTTGTGACAGCGTGCGCGGGATAAAGAAGCGCATCTTTACGTCCACCCCACCCAGTTCACCACTTTGCCGAGCGGGTGCAGTTGAAGAACCCTTGCCTAAATGCTCCCGCCATTCACGTTTACCCCCGCCTACCCCCCCCCAACGACACTTTCCCGAACTCGAATGTTTTGTCGCCTTCTTTTATTTTTATTTTGTATGTTTGTGTTTGCATGCACAGTGCACGTGTCTCTACTTAAGCTAACTGCGCCGCTGATTCCGCATTGAGTATTCCTGCCGAAGAGGCTCTAGGGAAGTGTCCTGCCGTGTCTGCGCTTTATTCTGTTTTTTTTTTACTCGTTTTGGCCAGGGGCACGCGAGTACACGCATCTCCGCGAATCCGCCACCGTCTGTTTCTGTACTCGCCGCCGCTCTGCCTTGAGGGGCGACCATTCTCCCCTCCCGCTCCTCGTTTTCTTTTTTCTTTCTCTTTTTTTTTCTGCACGCTCCCAGCGGCTTTTCGGTGGACAGGGTGCGACAGCGCGTTTTCTTTTTCTATTTATTACTCTTTCTCCCTTTTCTAGTATTTTTCTTTTCTGTCCATCTTCTTTCCAGCACCCGATTGCTTGTTGCTATTTTCATGTGGCGGACATGTGTGCCAATTACAACTCCTCAAGAACGGGAGGAAGATCGCTGTAACTTCAGTCTTGAGAAAGGACATGCTCTGTTCGAAACGTCGACTCAAAATAGATCTGTCTAAATGAAGCGTCTCTCAACTTTGCATATATATATAGTTACCCTTGATGTAGTGTCTCTGTACACCAACATACCGCATGATGATGGCATCCGAGCTCTGGTCGCATCCTATGGAAAACACAAAAACGCTGATGCTCCTAGCCAAAGTGCCATCGCTGCACTTACTTATCTGGTCCTCAAGCTCCACTTTTTTGAATTCAACAACTCAGTTTACCTACAAACGAGTGGTACCGCTATGGGAACGAAAATGGCGCCAAACTATGCCAACATATATATGTATAGCATTGAATCGGAGTTTATCCGCTCATACCCAACAAAAACGGCTTTTTTACAAACGCTTCCTAGACAACATATTCATGGTATGGACGAAAACAGAGGACCAATTCATCCAGTTTATTTCAGCATTTAACAACGTACATCCAAACATCTGTTTCACACAACCTTACTCCACAAGTCAAATTAATTTCTTGGACGTCTCAATTCGAATGGAGAAGGGTACCTTAATCACCAGTGTCTATAGAAAGCCCACGGATAGGCCACAGTACCTTCATTAGAAGAGCTGGTAAGTCCAGCGTCCCGCAACCTTGCCGACACGTTCCTCAGGTGCACGATATGCTCCTCCCAGCTGTTCGAAAAATTTCTATATCGTCTAAGTAGGGTACTGAATAGCTTTGCATGTCTTTAAGTACAATGTCCATTAATTTCGAGAAGCTATACGGTGCGTTCTTGAGGCCGAAGCTTAAAACGAGAGGTCTGAATACCCGCCGCGGTGGCTCAGTGGTTAAGGCGCTCGACTACTGATCCGGAGTTCCCGGGTTCGAACCCGACCAGGGCGGCTGCGTTTTTATGGAGGAAAAATGCTAAGGCTCCCGTGTGCTGTGCGATGTCAGTGCACGTTAAAGATCCCCAGGGGGTCGAAATTATTCCGGAGCCCTCCACTACGGCACCTCTTTCTTCCTTTCTTCTTTCACTCCCTCCTTTATCCCTTCGCTTACGGCGCGGTTGAGGTGTCCAACGATATATGAGACAGATACTGCGCCATTTCCTTTCCCCAAAAACCAATTATTATTATTATTAGAGGTCTGAATGTCCCAATCAGTGAAATGAAGGCGGCATAGCGGCTCGAGGCGTCTGAGAGAGGGACCTGCCAATATCCCCTCACGAGATCTAACGTAGCGATGAACGGTGCCTCACTTACCCGCTTCACTCTCTCTTCAATATTCGGAATCTGATAGAGCTGGTCTCTGGTGATTGCATTGAGTTTACGGTAGTCCACGCATGGACGAGGCTCTTTACCTGAAACTTCGACGAGGATCGTAGGGGAAGTGTAATCACTTTCTGTCGGTTCGATTACCCCGATTTCAAGCATTCGCTGAATCTCTGCCTCCATGATCTGTCGTTGACGTGGTGACACCCGATAAGCTTTTTACCTGATTGGTTCGGAGGAGGTCAGCTCGATCTCGTGAGTGATCAGGTCAGTTTTCCCTGGCCGACTGCTAAGCATCTCCTTGAATTCCCCCAAAGGTCCCTTAAGTTCGTCTACCTGTTCCTTTTTCAGAACATCAGTCCTCGCAGAGCGCGCAAGAATGTCCTGAATGCTGCAATCCGCATCGCTGTCTAGCGCTAACTCAGGTAGATCAGTCTGTACTTCCTCGGACACGTTTAACATCATGTTCACCACCTGCTCCCTGCCTACACAGGGTTTCACCAAATTGCAATGCTATATGGTAACCTCATTTCTCTTGCCGGGTTTTTTCAGGATGTAGTTTGTGTCTGACAGCCTGTGCTGAACTTCCACCGGCCCCTCCCACTGCACTTTCATCTTGTTTTTCCTGGATGGTCGCAAAATCATGACCTTATCGCAAGTCTGAAATGTTCGTTGCCTTGCGCTTCGATCATAACAGACTTTTGTACCCTGTTGTGCCGCTTTAAAGTTTTCCTCTACTAGAGCACGCGTAGAACTTAGTCGGTCGAGCAATTCCAGCACGTAACTCACGACAGTTTGGCTTTCTCCTGTTCCCTCCCAGAATCCTCGCAAAATCCGGAGATGAGAACGCATACGGCTCTCCCATACACAAGTTAAGCAGGGGTGAATCCGGTCGCCTCATGGGGAACTGTTCTGAGCGCGGACAGCGTTGCCGGCAAGCAGCTCTCCCAGTCGCTTTTTAGTTCATATAACAACGCGCGCAGAACCCTTTTGAGCACGGAGGGCATTTTTTCGACACTGTTAGAACTGGGGATGATATACCGAAATGTGTATTAGCTTGATACCGCACCTCTTCAAAAAGGTGGTTGTTAAGGCGCCAGTGAACACGGTTCCTTGATCCGCCTGAATCTTCGCGGGAATATCGATTCGTGCAAAGGTGCTGAGCAAAGCGTCCACTATTTCTGAAGAGCTTAGCTCTTTGAGGGCGACTGCTTCGAGGAATTTTGTTGCTGGACACTGCATGGTAAGGAGATACTTGTATCCTGATTTCGACTGCGGTAGGGGCCCTACCGTGTGGATTACTAACCCCCGAAAAGGCTCGGTGATCAGTGGAACCAATTTCAGGGGAGCTTTCCATTTGTCTCCTGGTTTCCGGACTCGTTGACATGTGTCACACGACTTCACGTACTGCTCAACGTCATTGAAGCACCCTGGCCAGTAGCACTCCATTAAAGTCGCTCTTTCGTTTTGTTGATCCCCAAGTGTCCCGACCAGCTGTTCTTATAACACAAGCTCAAAAGGTCAGCCTGGTATTTTTCCGGAATTACTAGCTGATCAAAAGTCTTGCCTTTGCGAACTCTGTAGTGCCTGTACAGCAGTCCGCCTTTTACGAGTATCGTGATGATACGCCTCCCTACGCACTCTTCCGGGATAGCATGCAGGCGCCTCAAACTGGGGTCGCTCTTTTGGTCTGCCTTCAGCATCTCTCTGTCTATCCCCAAAAGCCGCTCAAAACTGCGCGAAGTGGGGGCCAATACCGACGCTCCGGCGGGCTCTATTTCCTGCGGTTACCTTGGCGCCGCAGTTGCGTTTATGTCGCCTGATCTAGGGACAACCTCGACCCCTTGTTCAGCCTTTAGGTTTGACGCCATGATTTCAGGTTCTGCTCTGATTTCCACCTCTCCCTGTCCCAGGTCCTGTGTTAACTGAGCGGCGAGCTGGTGGGTTTTAGAGCGCGTTAGTGCCTGTACTTTTCCTTCTCCAAAGACCTGTCCTCGCTCACGCAACAGTCAGTCAGACCGGTTTGAGAACCGATAAGGATATTCCAGAGGAACTGTTTTCGAGACGGCTGCCTCCGTCACCAGTTTTCCAAACGGACCTGAAATCTCAGCCCTTGCCAATGTAAACAAACACTGCACTCCTTCAGCACCTGTTTAATCCACGTTACTTCTCCCGTGAAATCCGCAGCCGTAACATAGGGTCGGTGCACTACATCCATCGTAGCCGCGCTGTCCCTGAGCACCTTACAGGGCTTGCCATTTACCTCTAACTCATGATGGTGGGGCGAAGCAGTTCTAGGTTTTCATCACTACTGTTAGAGGGGAGAGGTCCTTGAGTGAGCTGACCTTCAGTGCCGCAGGTCCCTTCTACGAATGACGTTGTCGGACTTGGTTATGAAGGAAACTGTACAGGGGGTTTATTTTACATTATTTACAAGATTTAAGGAACCCATTGGAGGGTGATGGGGGAAGGTCGGAGGATCTGAGAAGATCTGAGGATGATCAAGGATTCCTTCTCATGGCACTCGTCGTCCGGTTTATTTAAAAGGGTCCGGTCCCTAGGATTCCCCAGGTTCGAGGAGGTCTTCGCCAGGCTGGGCGGGGCCTAACTTGCGCTGTCGTACACACACACACACACCACTTCACATAGGGACAGGCCCCCGTCATATGTCTCGCCGGAGAGGGAGGGTGCCGCTGGACCATCTCCCCCACCAGAGAGAGCGTTGTCTTCGCGTCCGAACGATAGTTCTCACGCTGTCAAGCCGAACACGTCTTCCGGGAAGTCCGAATGGTCGAGGCGCCGGAGAGCCAGCACAGTTGAAGGGGTGAGCCACTCCTGCTCGGTTCGGCGGTCGCTGACTGCCTCCGTAGCAATGTTGTTTACAAACGGCAGCAGAGTCCTCCGTCTCGAATCCAATAACCCAAGCGGGGACAGGCAGTGGGAACCAAGATGCCTATCGCCGTGCAGTGACCCCGGCTGCAGGTGTCCCGGGCCGAATACGCAGCTGAACCAGACGGGCTGTCGCCAGAATCCTTACAGCTCCTCCGCGGCACGAAAAATCTCGAATGTCCAGCGTTGACGACCGCTGGGCAGGAAGAGATGAGATGGCGTCCGTGTCGGTCCCCTGGATTGCAATATCAGCGCCCCCAAGGCAGAACCCAAAGCACCACCAACAAAGGAAAGCGCAGGTGGGACGTTCCAAACAGGAAAGCACTGCCCCGCCCACAAGCGCTCGGAACTCGCCAAAGAATCACCAGGCTTCTTCCATTGACAACAATACACTTAAAAAAAAATTGTGTTTAAATTTGGGTTAATTTTGTGCCGACTGAGGACGAAACATCCCCTTTTGAAACTGCCACAGCCGGATTACTCGGAACAAAGTAAAAAAAACACTCACACAGGAGGAGATTCCTCTTAGTTCTCCCGCTTACATCAGTCTGCTCAAGCCATCAGCATTTCCGAGCAGTTTCCCTTTCTTATAACGCACCGAGAAATTGTACTGTTGGAGAGCCAGACTCCATCTGAGCAAGCGACCATTTTTGGGGGACATCTGTCGCAGCCACGTTAAAGGACAATGGTCAGTCTCAAATACAAACTTTGCTCCGTACAGGTAACACGACAACTTCCGCGCTGCCCATACTAAACACGCGCACTCGTTTTCGGAAGCGCTGTACGCTTCCTCTCTACTGGTCAGTTTGCGGCTGATGTACAGAACTGAGTGTTCTTCATGGTCGTAGCCAACTTGGCTTAAGACAGCACGCAGACCTCTATCGCTGGCATCATACTGGACTATAAACACTTTCCCATAGTCAGAGGTCCTGAGCAAGGGTCGGGACACGAGTGCTTCTTTTAGGCTTTTGAAGGAATTTTCTTTTTGGTTATCCCAACTTACGTTAGTAGGTGCTCCCTTTCGCAAGGCGTCAGTTAAGGGACCAGCCCGCTGTGAGTAGCTAGGAATATATCGCTGGTAGTACCAAACTAATCCCAAAAAGGAGCGAATGTCTGTATTCTTCTGTGCACATGGTTGCGGAAATGCTGCGATCGGGGCAATCTTTAACTCGGATGGGCTCCTAGTTCCCTGGCCTACAACGTGGCCCAAGTACCCCAGCAAACAACGTACCTCCTCAGGAGCGCCCAGAAAGGATGCAATGTCCCTGTCCCAGTACAACATCTATCGAACATTTCCAGGCCATAGAGGCAGGACATAGAAACACAAGCAAAAGGGAAGTGCGCCCACTAATGTCCTAGAGACGTTTTTTCGAGGGTGTTAAGCAGAAACAAAAACAAATCATAGCATTTTGGTCCCAGAAAGGTAACTGAGAGAACGTTTTTGGGACCAATGCTTTTCAACGAAAGATACAGATTGAATCCTCGCTGCCTTTTCTCTCTCCCTCGCATCATAAGCTACAAGGAGAGAAGGTTTTGCGCTTGCGCTCGCCGTTTTGAGAGATCAGACAGTTTTGTTCGAACAGCCGAAGGAAGCGCAGTTCACCCCGCATCTCTCTCGTGGGCCGTCGGCTCCATGCTGCAGGCAGGCAGGCGACGGCGGTCTGCCTTTTCATCGCATCGCCGGGAGCGGCGGTCACCAACGTGCCCGTCTTCAATAGTGTTTCCAACTTCAGCATGGTGCGGCGGTCCCTGCAGGCATCTCCAACTACCAGCAGTCCTGATTGCGCCGCTGTCTAGCAGAGGCGCAGTAATGGGCCCCCCGTCGCTCGCCCGGCTTCCTCGCTGGGCGGAAGCCATCTTGCGCAAACGCATTCGCGCAGCCCCTAGCCGCTCGCGCGCAAGCCGCAGCGCGCGGCAGCTCTTGCTCTCATAACTGGGCTGTCGTGAACTTCGTAGCTGCGGCTTATCGCAAGTCCATTTTCGCTCACAGCGCAACATGAACGGGACACAAGACGAAGGACTAGCACAAACAGGCGCTGACTATCAACTGGTTTTTTATTGAAGAACGAAAAGCGTATAAATACAAACACTGAACTACTTATCAATCAACAAAAAGTTATCTGGAAGGCACGTGGTAGGTTAGGCGCTGTGAGCGAAAATGAACACTTACCAACTCGCCCAAATTTCCGCCTTTGCTGAACGTTATCGCAAGTCTTTTGCACAGCTTCCCGGCCCTACACCATAATGGCGCTCTTACAGGCGTCGTTCGCGGCAGCGGATTTCAAGGCAATGGGCGACTTCTAGAACGCACTCTGCATTCCTCAGCGCCTCTGACGACTGTGGCGTGTTGTTGGTGGCAGCGTGGCCGTCCACTGCGGTCATAGGCGGGAGAGATCTTCGGAAGGCCACCAGACTCTTGCTTCGAGTGCCTATGGATTAACTTGCTCTACCTACATTGCCGTCCTGTCGCAGCGGTATAGTTTGTGTTGTGTTCGCGTCGCTGACTCCCAACCCACCCCCACCGGATTACTTGTGCCTTGATCACCTTGATCTCGCCTCTCACGCCGTATTGTGCCGCACGCCTGGTCTGCTGTACCATGGGTGCGGCGAGCCATTGTTCCTACCTCAAGACGTCCCCCCTTTCCATCCGGCTCCAAGCAGTCTTATCTCCACACTTAGTCACAAGAAAATAAAACGGGGGTGTAACGAGGATGTAAGGCGTATGTTTTAGCGTTCGCTGTGCCGTGAGAGGGCGGAGGACAGAAGGGTGCGTTGCACTCATATATATATAGTTGCAGCATTTTATTTCATCCCCGGTTTTTTGTTGGCAACGTCGTCAAGGTATGTGGTTTACGCTCGTTTTTTATTTTCGCATCGTAGAATTAATTTTTTTCCTGTTTTGATAACACGCTAAAGATTACTCCGAGGCTCATGCGAGAGATAAAGCGAGAGGGAGGTTTCACCCTGCAGAATATCCGTAACCTGAAACCGCGTATCTGTATCGTACGCCCTTATCGTCTTTTCTTTTGGCACCCAGTTTAATTGTTCTTTACATGTGTTTGCTTTTGCGTGTGCATATATGCTTTTGTACCCTTTAGGATGTTTGCTTAAGGTGCATCAATTTTCAGCCTGTATTATGTTTCTATTGCTCCATTTTTTCACATTACTCAGCGCTAGAGAAAGTTTTGGCCATTATTATTTGCTGGTGTCGTAGTTCTCTGTACATTGTGTGTTAAATTGTGCATACATATGCGTCTCCTTTTTGTATTCATTAAAATGCAAAGAGCACATCTAATAAACTGAAATTACATCTGTATTGCGCTGCTATTTCCTGTTATATGGGTGGGATCGGGCGACTTTTTGAATTAATATTTCCTTTTTGGTGTAAAATTTTAGCACATTTCATGTTGTTGTGGCGGGGGCAGCTCAGCACGAAACAAAGGAGAGAGAGGCGGGAATCAACGCTGACTAACAACCAGATTTTTAATCCACGTTCGATCGAATATATATATATATATATATATATATATATATATATATATATATATATATATATATATATATATATATATATATATATATACACATTTCGATTCGATCGGGCAATAAGGAAAGGACAGAGGAATGACAAACGCATGAATGTACACATGGTGAAAAGATTAGGACAACGCACACAGATAATCAATTTCGCTTTCATGAAACGCTATCGAAAGTATGCTGACGCATATACGTCGCTCTTTTGCCCGATGTTGAAGGCTTCTTCAATCACCCTGGTCCGTTGATTAAAATACGACGTGATGACCATTGTGTTGATAAGTTGCGGAGCGCATTCATGCTCTCTGCAATGTTTTGCTAATTCACTGCTCATGGCGCCCTTTAGGAATATTTTGTGCTCTCGAAGCTATTCATTCAAACACTGCCCTGTTTGACCAATGTAGGTGCATCCGCATGACAGAGGTATTACCTAAACCCCGCTTTTCACACATTTCACATGTTTTTTTTTCGGTGCTTTTTCTTGCATTGATTTTTCTTTGCTTGCTGCTGACTTTGGCGCAGAGGCTTCTTAATTTGTTTAGTGCTGAAATGAGCACCTTTACACCAGCTCTTGCGCCTACCTTTTTGAGACTGTGGGAAATGCCATTAATATAAGGAATGACCGCGTAGGGCTTCCTTTCTTCTTATGTGGTTGTGATATATATTCTGCCTCTAAGTGCTTGCAGAATCCCTTCTGCAACATTGAATAGCAGTCTCGTCGGGTAAACTGCTGCTTTCAGCCGACTGTTCTGGGCGTCAAAACTTCCTCGAACTTCATGATTACAGGATCTCGTCAATGTGGCTCTCATTGCTACTTTTGCTAAGGACTAGAAGGACTAGAAGAACTAGGAATAGAAATAACAAGTGAACTCCCAGAAAACAACGTTATGCAATTTCTTGACTTGACGCTGCCTTTCTAGGCGCTCACATATGCTGGCGGTACGGACCACGAAGCTAGAAGGGTCTGCTCCCCTACACATCTGCGTACTCCAAGATCATCAAGCGGGGGTAGAAAAAAAACAGCAATGAGAGCCGCATTGACGAGATCCTGTCATCATGAGGTTCACGGCAGTTTTGACACCCAGGACCGTCGGCTGAAAGCAGCAGGTTGCCCGATGAGACTGCTATCCAGTGTCGCAGGAGGGATTCTGCAAGCACCTAGAGGCAGAAAATATGTCACAACCACATCAGAATAAAGGAAGCCGTACGCGGTCATTCCTTGCATTAATGGCATTTCCCACAGTCTCAAAAGGGTAAGAGCAAGAGCTGGTGTAAAAGTGCTCATGTCAGCACCCAACAAGTTAAGCAGCCTGTGCGCCAAATTCAACAGCGAGCAAAGAAAAAAATCAATGCAAGAAAAAACACCTGAAAAAACATGTGAAATGTGTGAAAAGCGGGGTTTATGAAATACCTCTGTCATGCGGACGCACATGCGTTGGTCAAACAGGGCGCTGTTTGAATAAACGGCTTCGAGAGCACAAAAGATCCCCAAAGGACGCCATCAGCAGTGAATTAGCAAAACATTGCAGAGAGCATGAATGCCCTCCGCAGGTTATCAACACAATGATCATCCCGTCGTATTTTGATCAACGGAACAGGGAGATTGAAGAAGCCTTCAACATCCGACCAAAGAGCGACATATCCGTCTGCATACCTTCAATAGCGCTTCGTGACAGAGAAATTGATTATCTGCGTGCGATGTCTTAAAGGGACACTGAGGAGAACTCTATCATTTTTTTTGTTAGCAAGATCTGATAGTTCGGCATTTCATGGCTTTGTTGCCGCTTGTCCGGGCGCGAAAGATGCATTTATTTCAAAGAAATTTGGATTCGAAGATGAAAAAGTTTTTCCCGCCACTCTGATTCAAACTCAGGGAACTCTTATGACGCCACGGCAACTCTTATGACGTCTCAGAACGGAGTGACGTGATACGTGACGTAAACGCAGACTCCGTGATTTCTGACGGCTAGCGGTGCGGTGCGCAACCTTCCTTTTCCAGCCTCAGAGATTCGTTGCTTCCATGAAGTAAAGAAAATTCCTCCAAGGTGGCGCCTCTTGTCCTAGGAAGTCATCACGCTTGTACTTGCGAGATTGGCCTGTGGCGGCGACACCTGTATTTTGGTTCTTGCTATTTTCGACATTACAAGAGATTTGTTTTCAGTAAGAGTGGCGTTTTTGTGATCAGGAGCTGCTATTCTATCGATACAAGCCAACTTCAATTTCTCCTCAGTGTCCCTTTAATATTTCACCACGTGTACATCTTATGCATTTTTCATGCTTCTTTCTTTTCCTTCTTATACGAGCTTGATGTATATAATCGACGAACGTGCATTAAAAATCAGGTTGTTATTCAGCGTCGTGTCCTGCCTCTCTCTTTGTCTCGTGCTGCGCTGCTCCCGTTACAAGATCATGACCAACCAGCCCAAATTTTCACCTTGTTAAAGCACATTTCATGTAAACAGGTAAGTCTGAATGACCTAGCCAGCAAGCATTCACGCGAGTTGACCGATGTATTACACCACCTGTAACGTAAGCATGTGCCTGAAATTTGGCACATATGTGCGCTTAGATGCCTGAAGTCTGCATGAAAAAGAAGAAATAATTTTATTGAACCAGAGCCGATAAATCTAGCATTAACCTTTTGGGGCCGTCCCTGGGACGCACAGCTTTTTGGACACGGCTAGTTGTGGGGACGTTTTTTGGACGTCTTCGGGTAAAATGAGGACCTCCTGGGGACATTCCAAATGTCCTGATGGGATATTTCTGGGAGATCTTGAGAAGGTTTTGTGTTTGTTGGGACGTCACCTGAGCTCAACCATATCTACACTTTTCTGCCTTCAGTGTCAGTCCAGCCTGTCGTAAACTGGATAACACGGTCTTTAGGTGTTCTAGATGCTCTTGCCAGGTTTCCGAAAAAATAGCCACATCGCCTAAATAAGGGAGCGCAAAGCACTGCATGTCCTCCAGTACGATGTCCATGAGTTTCGAGAAGCTGTAGGGGGCATTCTTCAACCCAAAACTAAGCATTAAGGGTCGAAAGGTGCCCGCTGGGGAGATGAAAGCGGCACACCTGCTCGCGCTTTCTGAGAGGGGAACTTGCCAATATCCCCGTACGAGATCAAGGGTGGAAATGAATTTCGCGCCGCTCACCCTTTCTATCCTTTCCTCTATATTGGGAATCGGGTATAGCTGATCCCTGGTAATTGCATTCAGCTTTCAATAATCCACGCAGGGACGAGGATCTTTCCCTGGGGCCTCAACAAGAATTAGCGGTGAGGTATAGTCACTTTCCGCTGGCTGTACAACCCCTAACTCCAACATGCGCTGAATTTCCGCGTCCATTATTTCTTTTTGCCGCGGTGATACCCTGTAGGGTTTCGACCATACCGGCTCATCAGAGGTGAGCTTGCTTTCGTGTGTGAGGAGGTGTGTCTTCCCCGGGCGACTTCTAAATAGGTCAGCGAATTCGCTCAACAACTGCTTTAGCGTGTCGACCTGGGTCCCGCTTAGGAAATCTGCATTCACGGAGAGGGTCAGAATGTTCTCCACGTTGTCACTAGCGTCCGCACCTCCCTTATCTCTACGGTGAGACTCCACCCTGTTTAATCTTTCATTAATGCTTGCTCCCCCGTTTTGGGCTGCCAGACGCTGGCTTTCGACTTGAAGCTCCATAATTTTCAGCTGCCTCGGTTCTGCGGCTTGCTTTTTTTCCATCCTTTGCTTTCTCTTTTTGCCGTCTAGCTCTTTTTTTGCCATTTCCCACGCAATTTGGATCCCTTCTTCGTCCGCCTCGTTATTATTGATTGCTTTTATGATTTCCCTTTTCCTCAATCCTTCCTCCATTTCCACACCCAACTCTTCACACACCAGCAACAGCTCTTCCTTATCAACCTTCCTGAAGTCAATGATCGCTGCCCCAAATGGTGGCTTTGCCCACTCACTAATGGTTCTGTGCAAACTACCACTGTGCTACAGACACCCGATTACGAGCACTTCAAACTTTTAACCCAGAGTTTAAAGCCTAGTGAATCACAGAACAAAGACAAAGCGCTCACCCGTACATGCAGACCGATGTCACCTGGTCCATCCCACCACTGCAACA
Organism: Amblyomma americanum; assembly: GCF_052857255.1. Classification (NCBI taxonomy): domain Eukaryota; kingdom Metazoa; phylum Arthropoda; class Arachnida; order Ixodida; family Ixodidae; genus Amblyomma; species Amblyomma americanum. Next base: position 93,591,993 of record NC_135502.1, on the reverse strand, counting down.
GATGTTGTAGGCGGGGATCGGGGTGGCTTCTCGACGAAACCTCGACCAAGACGACGACTGCTCCGACCCGGAGAGGAGTGCTGCTGAGTGAAGGAGTTCGTTAGTGGAGAAAGAAGACTGGTTTTAATTACATATTTACAAACATGTGAGTTCAGAAGTGAGCTGTTTCAACTACATCCGTCGTCCAGTTTTGTGCACTTCGTCTTCCCTTAATTCTCCGGGTTGGGGACGCCCTCGCAGTGGTGGGAGTGGCCGAAAACTTTCACTCGCACGCACAAACGGACACCTCCACACACATGGGCACGCCCCTGGCATAAGTTGAGCCCGAGAGAGAGGAGGATGCGGTCGGGACCCAGCCGGGCTGGCAGGTGACGTCAGCTGGTCCGCCAACTCTCCCACGGTCGGCGAACCCTATTCTTCCTTCGAAGAAGCCGAGGCGCAAAGCCGGAGCGCCCCGTCGGGAGGTAATCCAAAGTGGTTGAGCCATTAGCGCGGCCGGTGACTGCTTTGGACGAGCGGCACCGAAGACCTCCGAAAGGGTTGATTTCCACGCCTGAGCTCTCGCTCGTTCGGATCCCGGGAAGCCAGAATTCGTTGTGCCTTTAGCGAGTGTGGGGAAGGTTTGAAGACGGCCCCGCTCCCCGTTTGGTCCCACGCCACGACCAGACGAAGCGCGGTAAAGGCACCATGCTAACACATGGCGAGAGTTGCTGTCTCGGTGGCAAATCTCGAGACCTGCTGGTGCCAATCCTAATAGCGCCCAATGGCAGTATGTGGCCAGGGAACGACGGGAGCGTCACGGAATCGCGACGAGTGATGTGTGTGACGGATGCGGCGCAGTGGAAACACTGGAGCACCTGCAGCGGAAACACTGGAGCACCTGCTCCTTCGCTGTGTTGCGTTCGCCGATGCCCGTCGCGATATGCTTGCGGCCTATATAGGGCCCTGGGCATATCACCAGATTCCGTCAAGACGCTATTGTGGCCGCAGGGTAGTGCGCGCACCCGTCACTGAGCGAACCTTGGTGAGCCTCTGTGCATTCCTCGAACAGACGGGCTTGACGTCCCGTCTGTCCCCGTCAGGTAGTTACACGCAGTGACCGAACGCTCCGCGAGTGCTATCTTGGACGATTAACAACTGGACGCCCCACTCCAGTTGTAGTTAACAGTGCTGTGCGCGTGTGTTTTTATTGCTCCATCATGAACTAATCACGCGCACAACCTGTACACATTTTTTATTGTGTAAATAATTTGTGTATATTACCTCTCCCGCTCTCCTCTCTTCCTGTCCCCTCACGTATTTCATTTCATTTCTCCATTTTGTCTGCTATCCTTTATTTACGCTTCCCCAGCTCAGGTGCTTCGATATCGATGGCACATGCCGGGGCTAGCAAAAATCTTTTACTTCCTTTTTATTATTATTTAATTAAACTACTCACTACTACTTCAGATGTACCGACGCACGTCCTTTCAATTTTTCCTCTCCTATCTCTCTCAACTCTCCTACTGTATGTACGTGGCAGCGATTGTGGCTCAGCTTGGGCCAGTGAGCAGGCATGTGCACTTTCTTTTTCATTCTTCCTGTCAGCAACAGCAGCAGCAGAGCGATAGGCGAGGCATCCTGGTCTTACGGGACTGGGATCTAGAGGCTTTTACACACGTGGTGAGGGGTCTTTGCCACCGAGGGTATCTGTTGCTAAACCGTCGAAGGAGGAGGAGGTAAACTTTATTAAAGAAGAGGTCTTAGGCGCGGTTTGGGGTGACGTTCCCTTCCCCGCGTTGGGCTCCTTTTCTAGGCCGGACGCAAGGTGGCCGACCTCTTCGGTCCGCTCCGTGACTCGGAGTTGAACCTCCGGGCCCAAGGTCCCACTGCGAGTGGGTAGAGAGCTGCAGACTGTTCGACGGCTTGTCTTGATTACATGAATATAGGATGTGTGGTGTGTCTGTCTTATGGTGCTCACAGAGAAAACAAGCAGGGCTGAACTGCATGGGAACCATATGTAATACACGTACGGATTAAAGAAAGTGTCTGTTTGGAGCTGCCGCCAGCTGACTTGTTGTGTTTTACTTAGAGATCTATGCGGTTCTTGGAAGATTTGTCTTCCTTTCTTGAAGTGGGTAGTAATTTCTTTGTAGGTCGTCACTCGCTCCTCGGCCGACCTGAGCTCGGGGTAGCGCACCTCCTGGTTAACTGCGAATCCTAGGGAGTTGAGTTGAGGTGTTGAATGCTACAGGTGGGGTTAGCCTTGCATTATCTGCCGGCAATTGCTCCACCGCAGCGTCCCTTCGATATTAACAATGCCGCATCTACCCCGCTAAGCGCACAGTCTCTTATAATAGCACACATTCTCTCCCGCAGTCAGCATCTATGCACACAATCAATCCACACAGTTCACATCACGAATCCTAGGGCAAATTGGTGCGCCGCCTCGTTTCCAGGATGACCCGAATGGGCAGGGACTCTGATAAAAGTGATCTGGCGGGTATTGGAGATTTTTTTGTAATATTTTGATGGCTGCGGAGTGGGTCCTTCCTTTGGCAAAATTTCGAATTGCGGTTTCAGAATCGCTGATGATGTATTTGGCAGTGGTGGAGGTAATGGCTAAAGCTATGGCAGCTTCTTCGCCTCCTCCGAAAATTTTGTTTTATCGATTGTCGCTGATGCGAGGGGAGAACCTCGTAATCGCATAAGATGACGCGTTTGTTGCGACGCGCGCACTTTCAATCTTTCCTCTTCTGTCTCTTCAAAACTCGTACTGTCGGCACGTGACAGCGATTGTGGCTCAGCTTGAGCCAGTGGGTCGCATAATAATAATAATAATAATAATAATAATAATAATAATAATAATAATAATAATAATAATAATAATAATAATAATAATAATAATAATAATAATAATAATAATAATAATAATTGGTTTTTGGGGAAAGGAAATGGCGCAGTATCTGTCTCATATATCGTTGGACACCTGAACCGCGCCATAAGGGAAGGGGGAAAGGAGGGAGTGAGAGAAGAAAGGAAGAAAGAGGTGCCGTAGTGGAGGGCTCCGGGATTATTTCGACCACCTGGGGATCTTTAACGTGCACTGACATCGCACAGCCCACGGGTGCCTTAGCGTTTTTCCTCCATAAAAACGCAGCCGCGGTCGGGTTCGAACGGACCAATGACATGTGCCCATTCCATTCCAAGATTTCGGAGACTACATTTTCGAATGCTCGCCGGGAAAATCGGAGACATTCACATACAACGACAAGAAAGTGAGGAACACGCCACCTTCGAAATTCGAAATCCTAGTAGGGGACAGACAGGTACCCGAAACAGGCGTCTACCCGCACCTGATATTAATCACATTATCCCGAAAACTGAGGATGACAAATGTAAGAAATGTGGACCCTCGTCCATATTTTTTGGGAGCGCACACAATCCCCAGGCAGGGCGAATAAAATAGATTGTAGAGACGCCTGGGAGAACTTGCTGCTTAGCCCGGACCCTGAGCACCAGCTTCTAGCCGTCCGACTCGCTGAAGAGGCCGCCGGGATTCAAGAAATTCAGGTCAGCATCTGACGCGGCGACCCTGTCCACCCAGTTTCTCCTGGCCCTCATCTCTCGACTGAGAGGGAGAGCCGCAGGGTAGGATGAGGTCGTCTTCTTATGTTGGACAATAAAGTCTTTCACTCACTCCCATAAGGTGTGGTTGAGGTGTCCACCGAGGTGTCGAGATCTTAGAGCTACGGTTGAGGTGTACATCGAGGTGTCGAGATCTGAGAGCTACTGCGTCCTTTCCTCAAAACACGTGCTTTCGCATTCCTCCACGTAAGCAGACGTAAGTGCCCTCAGAATTTTTTTGCGATTTCAGCGGGGAGCGGTTCTTACATGAAAGCGCCATTTTTCAGTTCAATTTTCAAGCTAAATTCCAGGGAAAATGTACTGTTTTTTTCACCGTACAGTATGACGCTTTATCTTCTTCATCTCTATCGCCACTGCTCAGACCCGGCTCCTCACTACCCTCGCAAATGAAGTCAGACATCAAAAGTCCCATCCATTGCATTGAAAGTTGCTGTGAGTTGAAAATATTTAACGCAGTATGGGTACACCGCATGCAACAAATTCAAAATTCACCAGCAGACGAGCTTCAGTGACACTCTCCCCATCCGTCCAGTCGGCGTCACCTCGCGGTTAACCGTTGTTATTCATTCTGAGTTCAGGCGCCCGAATTCTGCTTTAAATGGCTAACAACTTCATGGAGGGGCATGCTGGAAGGTGGTATAATGATAGGAGCAGGAAGGTGGTGTCAGCTGGCAGCTCGTTGGGGAGCTGGCCGCTCAACATTACTGGCTTGCAAGTTGAGGGCAGCGGGTCATACGTACGGCCCTTAGTCTAGTGTGCATACAGTATGTGGAACATATGCGTGGTGGTCGAACATTAATGAAAAGGATTTTTTGGGGGTCAGGCGGAGAGCTACGGAGCACTATATAGGATATAAAACCTCTGATGTCGCTGAGAAGGCTGTGATGATATTGACCCTTAGTACACCACTCCCAGTAGTTCGGGGGCTGCGGTTTGGTCGTTTCGCGCTACTGCCCTTGATGTATCCCGCGGAATACAGTTGCCCGCTGCACACCCTACAATCATTCGAAAGCAAACCTCAATCACATCCTATTCGAGTGCCCAGAGGACCCACCACCTCTGACATTCCAAATCTCAAACACTGCGTTGCTTAGCCCTCACCCGGAGGTACAACTCCGGATAGTGGGTTGGGCCCTGGAGGTCGCCAAGAAGCATGATCTTCAAGCCACCTAGCGCCTTCGCGCGAGGGCCCACGCACCTGTCTAAGCCTCATCCCTAACCCTTACCCTTTTTGTCATATGAAAAATAAAACTTTGTACCTCTTCCTTCCTTGGTGGTATTACTGCGTGTTGGGAGCAGGGCTGAAATGTCCAGAGGAAGCGGCGGGCGTCAATCCTTCCACAGCGAGTTAGACGTATATCAGTAGGCGGCGGCGATCTTCAGGAAGGGTGACACTGAACAAAAGACGTTTACTTCTCTAGAAGTGCTTTGTACAAAGTCAGAAAATTCTAAAGGACTGATAGGCCGCGTGTGCGCTGCTGGGGGGGGGGGGGCTTTTTTTGCAGTGATTTTGGGTTGAATTGAATTGGTGACCATCGAAATGAAATAGAACTTTACGGCCCAATGTGCATTAGGGCTGAAAAATGGCAAAGAAGAGTTGACTGGTAATGAAAACTGCGAGTGATTAAGAGGAAATCAGGCTTGAAGCTTGTTCCAATTAAAAGCTTACGCACCTGTTGCTCGAAGTGATGCCAAAAGCGTATAAAATATTCTGATGGTTACGTTTCTCTCTAGGGAGAAAAATAGTTGATGCAGGTTTAAAACTATATACGCACCCATGGTGAATGAGTACCGCAACGTCTGTAACGCTGCTTGTACTGCATGTTGTAGTTTTCTTTCCGTGGACGTCCACTGCTCCTCTCGTCTGCCGTGAAGTCCTTCCTCACACGAATGCAAAGCTTCATACGCATTTTTATGTTTCTCATCGTCTACACCACGAGCACATTGTATTTGGCCATCATTTCAGATTTCTCTGTTTCTTTCACCCCCGTCCACCCAGACTTCGCCAAGTTCGTTGCAGTCACTCCACGCTACGGCTACGCGTCGTGGAAGTGTTGGAACTGCGACCGGCGAAGACAAGCACCGTCGTCTGCAGTCATGGCGAGTTGGTCGATAGTTGTGACTGGATATGCCTGCTTTCCCGACGAAACCTTCGCGGTGTAGAGGCTAAGCCTAATTAAGTTCGCCCAAGCCAACTGCACCACAGGGCCGGATGCCGAAGACTAGAATACACGTGACAACTAAAGGGACTATGCAATAAATTAATTGAGATTACGAAAAGCAGACAATAGATAGGCATTTCATCACTCGTCGCCCCAACCCAAGAATTTTTAAGCTAGCATCAATAACACCGAAGATATAGACGATTAAAAATTACGCTCCTCTCTCCCCTCGACTCGTACACGCGGGGCACCAGACAAAAATAAAGAAAACAGCTCTGGGACCGGGTCCTGCCCATGAATACGTCATCCGCTGACGTTCCCTTTGCAACTTCCGGTTGTCGCTCCTAGCACACCAGCAGCAGCGTCGGCGGCGTGAATGCGGCGCGCGTCGGGTTTCTTTGCTTCGTCTGTTGTAATGGACCCGGACCTCGAGGCGCGACTGCTCGCTCTTACGGCCGCGATGGGCATCGAGCCCTATGCGTTCACGCCGTACCGGCTGAACGCCAGCGACGACAGTAGCGACTCGGCGAGCCACTGCGAGTGGCTCCGGAACTCCCGACAGAAGGAGGCGGCAGAGGAAAATTGAAACCATGTGTGCGAAGGCAACGCCCTGGCTCGCGCTTGCCCGAGAGGGCCGCGCGGCTGCACGAGCTCACAATTTTCACGGCTACCGGAAGTGTGCCCATGGCTGCTGTGGCTCCAGGGAATGACAGCGTGTGGTGGCCTGGTGACGTCATGGGTATAGTGGCGTCTTTTTTCACGATTTTAGTTTCAAAATCGGTCACTACGAGCACACCCATCGACCCGCGAATTTTAAAAAAACACGGTTTTTAAAAATTTATAACAAATTGTCGGCTCAGTTTCGAAGACTCATACTTGGTATGAATGCTTCTTAGCAACATTTACAAGCGACTTTTTATTCATTGCATAGTCCCTTTAAAGGTCCCGTCGTGACCCAAGCTAGCAGCCCGGAGCTGACGGCGACATCCAGCGGAGCCCTGGAATAGTGACAACCGACCGTTGCGGAGATGGACTCATCGGAACCAAATAAAAGCACTTGCGCTAGAGCTCAATAAAGTTGTCCAATCCTATCCTATCCTATCCTATCCTATCCTATCCTATCCCGGAGCCGCCGATAAACCTACTGGGAATATCAGGCTGGCGGCGACCATCGTGGTGACCTTCGACTATTAAAAAAAAGTCGGATACAACTCAAGTCTGCCGTGAAGCTTCGCTCACATCCAGGACTGCCGAACACAATTCCGATCTGACAAAGAGTAGACCATTGTTTAAGCTCTTCTTGTTAACCTAAACAAGAAAAAAATTTCGAGAAGAGATTATAAGCTTACAAATTTTTATGCCTCTGGCTTGTTTGATATAGCCGAATATTTAAAAATTGGCTGTGGTTTAGTTCTGGTTAAACTTGGAGTGACGCGATAGCTACAGCTGGCCGAGTGGAACTCGATCATTCGAATTGCAAAGTCAGCCTTTCGCCGCTTCGTTTCGCTGGCCGTTCCTTCGTCATCTTCGTCCCTGGACATGAATTCACTCTCCCCCTGCTCTCCAATCCCCGGCCGCCGCCGGCAGCTGCTCCGCACCACGTGACCAACCACGTGGCCAGTCACGGCGCCGCCACGGAGCTCTAAGGCGGCCACGCAGCTGAAGGGGTGCCACGCTTAAGGCTCGAATTCCTAGCGTAATGTAGCTATCGCTACAAAAGCTGATTTTATTCACTTGTCGGGGTTGGGGAAGCGCTCAGCAAGAGTTCGCGGACGCTAAACCTAACGTGCTGCGTAACATGGTGGCCGCTACTACTGGTGTTTGTGCCTCGCTGCCCTAGTCGATCATCGTGGGCAGGCCTGGGTCGCAGTGATTCGAGTTGTTACAGTTCCAGTGGCTCCTATACGTTCCTCTACCAACTGTACTATGGCGGCGGCCGTGGGTTCAGATCCCGTCGGCGTTGTCTTTGCTTGTACATTTGTTGAATTATTTTTCATCTAAATATTATCACACGATGAAGAAATTAATTTCCCAGTTTGATCAACATCACCATTAAAGAACACTCACCTTTTCCGCTGTTTCCTGGGTTTGAATGACCATTCGGTTCTTTGATATGTATATCGCAACGATCGCCATTTATTTACCCACTCTTGTCTAGAACTTCAGCGGCCTGGCCGAACGACAGTGCTTTGACAAATGGCGAATGATGAGGCGGTTGCCCGCACCACATAAGGCACAGAAGAAGTACTGAGGCTTCCGCTGTCCTTGGTCAAGGAAATTGAAAGGTGGGTTCTTTCTCAATTTTATTTTTGTCCTTGCGTTTCCGGACGTTTTTCTGTCAGGGTCCACATCATGCGTGATGCCATCGACCTGTATTTGACAGAAATGCGCATGATTCGGCTCGAGCAGTGGACCCCACAGCAGCAGCTGATTTTTTGATAAACAGCGGCGCAGGGCGGAAAGAAATGCCAAAAATTAAAAAAAATTGAAATAAATGCTGCAAGTCGAACGGAGCACCCTGCAGGCCTCGAATAAATAGGTTGACAGCGAGCATGGATGGCGATGGCACGAGTAAGACGGAAAAGCGAAGTGAGACCGAAGACAAAATCAAGGCACAAATTCATTTATTAAAGGACACCGTGGTTGGCGTCAGAATTAATGGGTCCAGCTTTCCCGGCGCCACGCGGCCGCCAAGATAAAGAATCGCAAATCTCTGCCAATCCGCCTTTTTCACGACGCGACTGCGCATGCGCCCATCCCCTGGCGGCGGTGTCGCGAAACATATTGGAAGGGTCGCGCGCCACTCGAGACCGGCCGTGGAAGTGTAAACAAACCTGCTTCCTACGCGGGGTGCGTTGCTGCAGCCGTCGGGCGTTCAGTGCGACGCATTTGGCAATGCCTACGACATGTGTTGCATACGGCTGCATTGCTCGATATGTAAAGAGAAGCAAACTCGGATTTTTTCGCTTTCCGAACGCTTCCCGGGACCGCCTTCGACACGAAGCGTGGATAAAAGCCGTTCGCCGGCTCGACGATCGTGGCCGCCATTGGGCACCGTCAAGACTGTGCTGGAATCACTTTTTGACAGGTACGGACGAGGTACTGTGGTCAAATGCGTGTGCAGTCTATCACGAAATGCTTTATTCATGGGCAGGAAGGCCTCGAATGTCACCGCGGCACCCAGACTTCGTTCCGACGCTTTTTACTTTCTCAAGCAAGAAGGCCAAATGGACAAGTGCTGTGAGCCGCTTTCAACGCGCGGTGGAGCAGAAAACGAAAAAGAAGCTACGAGAGCATTCACGCATGGTGCTACAATTTTGTCGTAATCACCTAAGGAAATTTCCTTGTTTATGCCACTACATCTTGGCCAATACCCCCATGTGGGTACGTGCCATGTATTAAGAGGCAGAAGAAGCAGAAGGTGCGTTATGCGTGTGTTCGAATCATATCCATGATGAAGAGCTCTGCGTGGTTTCGTCGGAATGGCTCAATGTGCGCTTCTCGCGTACATCTTTATGGACGCGCATGCTTGTTTAACCTATGCAGCGGTGTACTGTGGGAAAATAAAGTAAAATGCTAGCAGAGCTGCCATGCTGCGAGTACGCTTGTGCTTTTATCGCTCGTGTAGCTATTCGGAAGCGCTTGAGCACAACAATTGCTTTTGAAAACTTGGTTTGGTTTGGTTTAGTGGGGTTTAACGTCCCAAAGCGACTCAGGCTATGAGGGACGCCGTAGTGAAGGGCTCCGGAAATTTCGACCACCTGGGGTTCTTTAAGTGCACTGACATCGCACAGTACACAGGCCTCTAGAATTTCGCCTCCATCGAAATTCTGCCGCCGCGGCTGGGATCGAACCCGCATCTTTCGGGCCAGCAGCCGAGCACCATAACCACTCAGCCACCACGGCGGGGTTTTGAAAGCTGTTGTCCCCAGTCGTTTTCTGTGCTACGGCGTGCACGATGTAGTATCCACCTTTCATGGATGGCAGGCATATACAGCAGAAAACGCCATTCTCACTGATCGGGGATATTTCATTGAACATTATGTTCCGAATGTAGCCTTCATCTTTGAAGCGGCGGCCCTTGCTCAGCTGGCGATTGCATCGCATGCCGCATGATCGGAGATACTGAAGAATTTGCTCTTCGGTGGGCTCAGCAGCCTGCCTCGGACTTTGCACACAGCCACCAGTCAATCCTAGAAATCCTCCAGGCACCAGGTGCTGCCCAGGACATGACATCGTTGACAGATTCCTTAGCCCCGCCGCGGTGGCTCAGTGGTTAGGGCGCTCGACTACTGATCCGGAGTTCCCGGGTTCGAACCCGACCGCGGCGGCTGCGTTTTTATGGAGGAAAAACGCTAAGGCGCCCGTGTGCTGTGCGATGTCAGTGCACGTTAAAGATCCCCAGGTGGTCGAAATTATGCCGGAGCCCTCCACTACGGCACCTATTCTTCCTTTCTTCTTTCACTCCCTCCTATATCCCTTCCCTTACGGCGCGGTTCAGGTGTCCAAAGATATATGAGACAGATACTGCGCCATTTCCTTTCCCTAAAAAACCAATTATTATTATTATTATTGACAGATTCCTACAAAACGTACTCCGCAGCGGCACTCACTCCGGCCGGGTTGGGCGCACAGTACCCTTCCAATGAGATTCCAGCGCTGTACGCGAGGTGGCAGCACAGGAACATGAAAAAAAGGCGGATTCTTGCAACCCTTGCCTGCGATGCTTGCAACAACTATAACCTGCGTCGCCTCTAGTTCGGTTTCGGTTTCAACGACCGACCGCTCGCTGTAACGTGTAAAGTGTGTTTAGGTTACATGAAGCATAAAGAACTACAGTGGAATCACTGACACGCAGCTCTAAGTTGTAATGCTTAGGCCAGCCTGCTTCAAAGTCTGGAATATTAACTTTCACGTCACCAAAACAGAAACCGAAACAACTCGAGAAAAAAAAAATGCAATATGTAATTTAGCGGGTGCTGTGTGGTGACAAATGTGTCCTAATTTGTTCTGAATTTTTACTAAAAAAACATGCAACTAAAATTAGGTCTTTGATAGGGGCAGAAAACATTACCCCCGAAACATTGTGAAAATACTGTGAAAGGCCATCTTCAGAAGCACTCAAAAAGCCTGTAGCATGGCCTGTAGCTTGCTGCTAAAGTGTTAAAGTGCATACGGTGCACACTGTGCCAGTAGTAGCTCTATGCACTGTGCAGCTATGGTGCAGAAAGCGAGTTATTCTGCCATGATGAGCTGGCGAGAGCGCTACTTTTGAATGTCTCGAGAGCCGCAAACAAAACAACAATAAATTTTAATATATTACAAGCAAAATTATTTAACACTAGAATTAAATCTATAATGACTGAGAACATTTCATGTCCCTTTGAAAGCAGAGAGGAGTTATTTAATTTTGATTATTGCGTATTTCATAAGACGGCTAATCCGCGGCGCCACCGCCGCGCATCGGCGTTAAAAATGTCGGCCGAGGGTCATTCGAAATTTGACTGCTGCGGCGACAGTCCTCACGTACGGTCTCACAATGAGCAAATCGACTTTGAAAGATACAGAAAAATGGTCCAGTGGTACATCGACAAGGTTAGCAATTTCTCGCTATTATACCGTCACACGTATAGTCATATACTTGCTATTTTTTTTTGCTCCGTTTACACCTGTGCGCGAGGCTGTCCGCGATTGAGATTTTACGTGAAAGCAGTCGTACTTGCCGCAAGTTTCCAATCATTGATGGTATTCCGCATCAGAACTGATTACACTGCCTGTTTTCGCAGCACCAGTACACAACTGCTTTGTTCTGGGCTGATAAACTGGCGTCGATGTCGAGAGGTACGAAAATCTCTTGAGCTTCCTTCCTCTTATATGCGTTTTTTGGCTTCGACGAGATCACCATTTGTCTTCTGTTGTTTCCACAGAATGCAGTGAAGATATTTATACCGTGGCTCACTGCTTGTACTTGAATAAACAGTACCGCAGAGCGGCGCACTTTATTGAAAGTAGAGGCCTTCATAAGGCAAGTGCTGTTTATGCAAAAAAGACAAATTTGCTAACTTGACAATATTTTTCATTTTGCAGAAAAGCCTTAATTTCAAGATTCTAGCTGTGTCCAGCAGGGTAAGTTTAGGACTTTTGTGTAGCCCATAAGTACATGCGATATTTTTATACAATATTATTGGATATATATAAGTTTGTTTTTACGCTCACAGTTATGAGGTACCCGGGCTGAAAGCTGCATTCAAACTGTGGGGCTTAGCTGTTGATGACAATGAACACTGTCAGATTGCAGGCAAGGAGTACAAAGAAGCCATTCAAATATCAGAGGCGCCGCTTTCGGATGCGGCTGCTGCTGGTGCTGAAAGCACTGCGGAGGACTCTGGCTCGCTACATCGGGTACGTTGATTTTACGAACACAACTTTTTCATCAACATTACATTCTTGGAATTAAGTGATGCGCTCATGGCCATTTTACTTATACGTACGGACCTGGTTCGAAGTCTGTAGGCTGCCGCTAAACTGTCGTTCATCTTGTGAGACTCTGAACGTTTAGAGAGGGAGGAGGACAGAGGTTCTCAGTTCCTAAAGCTTGTGAAACCAAAAGAGGCCCACAACATAGGCTGGAGACAGCTTGGACGTGCATGTAGTGTATTATACACTTTCAGCAAAGGCTGTAGTCACTTACAAGCAGTAATTCTACCATGTGTGCCTTGTGCAGAACCTTGTCACATGTGTTGATATAGTAGCACCATCTACTGGAACCCAATAGGGCTGAGTTGAGTCATTGGAGACTTGGTGAAGTATATGCTGTTTAATCATGTCGTAGTGTCAAGTCGTGACAGCCCAGCATGTCTTGCTTGACCAGGTTGGCAAATTTTTTGAAAATGCTGTCAAGTCAGAAACCCATGTTTACCAGAGGGGAGGAAAAAATAAAATAAGAATATGTTTTGTGCTAGCACCATTGCATTTCTGAGGCAGTTTTATCACTGTGCAATCTTTGCGATGTCTTTGCACGTTTGCATTGGGCCACTTGACAATGGGCATCGCTGCAGGTTGTGCCAGGCTTGCTGAGATTGAGTTTATGTATGCATGCAATAGAGAGTGGCATGACCTTTCTCACCTTGACATATGATGACCTGCTGCTGCTGGGATCATATTGTATCGCTGGGTTCCTGATGTTTCACTGCGAGAAGAAGGGCTCAACATAAAAAGCAGAGAAACAGAAAGCAATGAAAAAAAGTTCAAGTGGTGGGCTAGGAAGATTACCTTTTAAACACTTCCCATTCAGCACTTATTGGACGCGTCAGCAAAGGGTGCCACTTTTATAAATGACAGTGCATTGTTTTCTGAAGAGGCTCTGGCAACAACGAGTTGCTGGTGCATTTTCTACTTCGAGGAGCAAAAAGGAATAACATTAAACTAGTAGACATCTTTTCCTAGACATCTGTTGACATTTTCACCAAATTTTTTGCAAGACCACTTTTTTGCGAGTCTCTGCAGTTCGTGAAAAAAGCAAAAATGAGACATTTAAAAAAAATGAGTCATTTACACCAATGCCTTCTTGTATTCCACTCATTTCATTGCTAGGTGGACAGTAGTTCAGCAGAAATATGCCTATAACTTGCAGTGCACTCTTTCAAAGCTGTCTTAAAATGTCATTCCTATGCATTGCTCCTGCTTCTCTCAGCCGGATTCATCACTCTCCTTGCTGCGGATATAACTCGCACAGATGTTCATATGCGTCAATCCCATATTTGGCACATTATATAGTGCCTGTTTTTGGTTCCTGAAATGCACTTATATAGGGCCTAAACATCAAACCTCAGTGCTTATCTGACTGGAATTGGACATTTCAAACCCCATTACTTTAACACTGTGGTACCCATGGGATCAAATGTCTTTGGTTTTGCATATTGTCACGGTGTTGGTGACAAAACAGGGACCCGGCAAGAGAGGGCTCGACAGCACGTCCTTCGGTGGGAGAAAACGGCGAACTTCAACTTCCTTCAATCTGTGCTCCAACAGCGCCAACGTCTTTTTGCTTCAGCACCATCTGGCATTCCTCCCCTCTTAAAAAACGCGCGCTCATCTGCTCGCGAACACAAGCACACTCAAGCACACAAGAAATGCTCGAAGTATCTGGGGGGTCACCGTGCAAAATACGGCTTCATGCGTAGAACATGGACGATCTCTGGACGGGGTAGTCGACGGCTTCTCTGCTGTGAAAGTGCCGCATCCGGTAGTACTTCGTAATTAACGTCGCTGACGCGCCACAATACTTTATAAGCACCGAAATAGCGGCAAATGAGTTTTTTGGACAAACCTCGCCGTCGAACAGGTATCCATACCCAAACCTGGTCGTCGGGATTGTAGAAGACTTGTCGGTGCCGGAGGTTGTATCGGCATGAGTCTTTATCTTGTTGTTGTGTAATGTGAAGACGTGCTAGCTGACGAGCCTGCTCGGCTTCGTGGGCGAACTCGGGTGCTAAGCCTCGAATCCAGCGGCGAGCACGGTGGATGGGCGTCTTGACGGGTATAGGACTGGAGCGCTGGCTAACCATTGGGGGGCGGGACATGAGATCGATCCCACCTCCGCCAGATTTGTCACGGTGTTGGTGACAAAACAGGGACCCGGCAGGAGAGGGCTCGGCAGCACATTCTTCGGTGGGAGAAAACGGCGAACTTCAACTTCCTTCATTCCATGCGCCAACAGCGCCAGTGTCTTTTTGCTTCAGCGCCACCTGGCAATATATACTACTGGGCAGTGAAAAACTTAACGACTAAACGTATGTTGAATGCCTTAAACTATAAAGTTATTTTTACATACTCTGGTACTTGCAAAATGATAACATCGGATATCAGTATTAATCAGTCACCTGCTGGTTTAGCAGTTTGCCCCTTGCAATTTTAGGTTGCTTCACTGCAAGAGCAAGCTTTTGTGGTGTCATCTTGCAATGCACGTTCTTCATTTGTGGCAGCTAGTATTGAGACTAGTCTTTGAAAAGTATGCAGGGAAATAAAATTTTCTTAATGTTGTGAGGGTTTGATATTTTTTTAGTGCTGAAATGAAAACGAATGAATTTAATGCAATATTTATCATCCATCACGCTCCAGGAGTTGCAGGATTAAATTGACACAGAACCAGTATCTTTCAAGTATTGAAACAATCTAAAGCTACCGCAAGCATTTGCAACAAGACATGAAGTGTGAAAGAATCAGTATTTTTTCGTTAGCTACTTAATTACATGAGTCAGTGCACTTTTTTCTCATACACTTGAACCCGGAAGCTATGTATTAATTTCTTTATCGTGTGTATGACTCTTTCTCAATTCTTTTTGCAGCTGGAGGCTTCACTGCATCTGTTGCAAGGGAAAGCATATGAAGCTATTGACAACCGATCACTCGCTGCTGAGTGCTACAAGAAAGCGCTGGCTCTTGACATCCACTGCTATGAAGCGTTTGAAGCACTGGTGAAGCACCAAATGCTTTCACGAGAAGAAGGTATGCCAACTTTCATGATATCTTTGCTGGATATGCTGAATATTGTTTTCAGTTGTCACTTTTGAAACTTGCTCGTTTACCTTCTAGCCATTGTGGCTAGCTCATTAGATAGAGTGCTCTCGCTTCTTTGAAGGGGGTTCTGAGTTTAATGTATTAACTGGAACAAAGTTTTTGATCTTTTATGATTTGAAAAGCTATAGACTCTTTCATCACAGCCATACGGCTTAATTGAAGTTATTTAATGTTATTTAATGGCTGCCTCACAAACTTCCTTGTGCTCAATTTTATAAAATGGATGGGTTGGTAGTTTGAAATTAAATTGCAGGGTTCATTTTATATTCCATTTACTGAGGTTTATTCATGCATTTGTCTGAAAATGCATGGGAGGGGTGAACATTAGTTTGCAGCTGGGGATCTCTGCCTAATGTCAATCAGCAGACACTGAGCATTTTCTCATGGTACAAATCATTTGTGGTCCCTGTTTAAATTCTAGGTAGCCTTAGTTGAACTGTCATCTGAGGCTTTGACTGTTCATCATTATCCTCGTCAGGCACTGCGTGTACAATTGTACGTGTTTCCTAAATATTGTCATATCCCCGTAGAGAAAGCACAGTGCGCATGAATGTGGGCACTGTAATCAAGCGCCAAGATGTGCGGAATAGTCCCCGGAACAATTTCATTAAATGCATGCGGAATGAATGCAAAAAAATAATTTTCATGATTGATGCCCCCTTGTTTTATGGCAGCTCTGGTACGGCTCTGGTCAGTGCACATTTGCTTTTTTCTTTTGTTCGTTTTGCAAAGGTGAGTGCTTCAAAATTATTAAATGTGCTTATTTGTTTGCATGTCGAGTTCTTATGGCAGGAATAAGTCAAAACCAGTATAATTAAGACCCTGTAATGAGAGTGGAGTCACAATGTGGAGAAATGAGACACCGACTGAAACTGCGTAATGAATCATCTGCTGGGATATAAAATGTTTTTCTGTGCATTCTTGGTGTGCTCCGAAATCAAATCGGAAAACTTCAACATCTTTATTTCTCTGGAATTCTTTGAATATGTTTGATTCTGATCTGTAGTGTGCCTATGGTTACCCCGTCTTTTTATGTGATGAAAAGCTTGACTACAAGTGTAGACATTCAAAACCTTGCTTCTTGTCCTCGTATCTTTGAAGACGTGGACGTTGTATCAGCTGAGTGAATGAGTGCATGGCAGTGCAATGTGAGTGGGGAACATAAATGGCTGCTGTGATCTGAGATGTTCTCACATAGCGCACAGCTTTGACACTTATTTCTGAGCTAACACACATTGAAGGGGTGATTGATGGATTAGTAGTCATCATTTAGATAAACAAAAAAGTTCAGTTCTCAATTACTGATATATTGTGTGCACATATTATTGTGGGTGTGGCCACATTTTTCTGGTTTATTAAAACTCATGGTGAAATTAAAGGGGGATGTTTTCTGTGGGAAAACTGCACTGGCTATGTATGTTTCGTGATTAAAAAAAGTTTGAAAATGCATCATGTGATGGGACTGCCCTCTCCAAGCAGTGCCCACAAATCTGTCCATGCCAAGATTAAGCTAAAAAAATTTTCACATATCTGAGAATTGTAATGTCGAGCTTATTCGCAGTTATAAGGTGGTCTCATTTATCTGCTTTACTATTTTGCAGAAACAAGCAGTTAGTTGCTGGAGGTGGTCTTTTAAAGTGAAATCTGGGTTCGTCTTCAGAGTTTGTGTCATAATAAAAAGCGTCATAATCTGCCACAACGGGCACACCTGATTGGTCGAAACGGATGTGGTGGTTCGGATGCAGCGAAAAGGGTCGGAGAAACCGGGCGCTGACGTCAAACACATAATGTATGCAGCAGATGCTCGACAGCCAACATGGCGGCGCGCTTTGAAGTGGAGCCTTTCGCTTCAAATTGAACTCGTCGACGTTACTGCGTTGTTCGGCCCGTGAACTGGCTATAAACTGGGTGCGAGACTTTTGCTTCGTCTTGTCTTGCCTGTAACAAATTGGATGGGCGATAAATTCGACCTGTTTTTAATTTCATTTGACGATTCGGTAGCTCCTAGGCATAACGAGCGCCGGTTTGTTGCAGAAATTGTTCTCTTCATTCAAACTGGATGGTGCCACTATTGCAAGTTATCTCGTCTACGTATGTTGAATGATGTAACATAACGCAGAATGACCCGCAAAATACTTGCGTTTACTACGTGCAAACGTGCATTTCCTATTCTAGAGCTCTCTATTAGCTGTTGGAGTGTCCTGCATCATGGTCGTGTGTAATGTCTACCAGCGTGAAACCACTCACATGCACGGATGGTCAGTCGCCAGTGACGTGCTGCTACACCGAAGCGTTTGACATGCCAGAGGTGATTTTTTTGGTGTCCCTTACGGTTCTCGATAGCCGCGATACTGTGGCTGTGCATCATTGAGCTTGCGAGTTAGCTTGCAAGTTAGTTTTAAGGCGTCAATGGGCATGCGTGCGCTTCGTACCATGGCGAACCTATGAAAGCTTCGTCTGTGAAGTCTCCCAACACATATATTAAGAGAAACACAGTAAAATTTTTTTAGCTCATCCCTTTTATTTATTTGCAGTGCTTGCATAAAATGAATGAAGAAACGTAAATTACCGTCTGCACAACCGTCTGATCACAACACAAAATTACATTCAGCGATATTGCAGACGGAAAGTCGTCACAGCGTCTTGGTTCAACCGGCACGAAGCAGGCATTGTGCAGAGAGTGAGTGCATGCTACAAATTTTCCTCTCTGTTCGCTTTTCCTCAAGATAAATGTAAAACGCCGTGTTGTGCGAACAAGCTAGCTGCCTTTTATTTACCATTGGCGATCGATGGATGTAGAGGCCGCCTTCTGTTACTGAAAAGCCATGTGTGGTTGCGTACAATATTTTCTTCTTCAGGTACAGCTACGGTCTTTACGGTGCAAAGAAGAGTGTCTGAATTATATTGTTTGTATTTGCTGAAGTCAATTGGGTAAATAAAGCAGCTTTGATATTACTCCTTTATAGTGGAATCCGATGCACAACCAAACTTGTGGCTGAATGTTTCTTCTGTCACATTGGTCGCGTTCTTTATCTCGGCAAAGAGCAAAATCGCCGCTGGACATTGCTCTGCGGCAACTGCAACGCAGTGACATCCTGCCGCCGCTCACAGTCGCAACCGAACCGACATCCACTTCCGGTTTTTTGACCAATCAGGTGTGGCCGCTGCAGCAGATTATGACGCTTTTTATTATGACACAAACTCGGAATATGGCCCCTGGGCATGATCAGGACTCTGTGCAGTGTATAAAAGTAAGGACTCTAGTATAAAACTAGGCTTTGCTTTCAGACCCATTGTAGAGCTTGTATGAAACTGAGCTGGACCTATTTTAGTAACCACTCTAGTTAGTTATCGTGTGCAAAAAAAAATATTTAAATTAAAAGATTAATAAAGACAATCTTGTGGAGCCCTGCTAAGTGGTTCAGTGCAGATTCATTGGCATGAGTTTCTGTGAAGTGGGGCAAGACCCTGCAACTTTTTCCAGGAGTTGGAACCTCATTTTTATTTAATGTATTTTGTTTGTATGTTTACCTTATTGTTCCCTGTTTACAATAAACAGACATCATGGTAAGCCAGTGTCTGCTTCATGAAACCAGAGAAGCCATCAGGTTTAATACAATTTGGCTAATGAGTCCCTAAATCATGGCATGTTTAGTGCCCCGGAGAAATACTTTATCATGCCCATTAGGCCTTTATTGCCTGTCTAATCTACCCAAGTTTCCTTATCTCCGTAGGTGAAGTTAACAGAAATGTAGTGAGCGCACAATTTCTCTTGGTAGAGCTTTGCTGATGTTGTAGTGCGTCAGTATATCAAGCACTGCTGCATATTGGTTTTAACTTTTTGGAGAATGCAAATATAGGCTGTTGTTGTTGTTCCTTATAAAAAGGAGGGTTTGCTCAGTTAGCGTGTTTTCATTTGATATCTACCATTCACCAGAAAATAAAAACTTAGTTGCATTGTTATATTACAAGCCTATGAGCAAAGCATCCTTATCATGGTTTCAAATGACTGTTTTAATTCCTTTTAGTCCTAGGTTGATTGGTTGGTCTCTGGTCTATGCTTAGACCAGGGGGTATATTCACGAGACTATTGACTATTCCCTGTGGAACCGGATCGCTTTTCCGTGATTTGCCATGCGCTATTGGCCACTTTGCCACGTGACATCATGTGGTGAAGCAGCCAATATTCCATGGCGAATCGTGGAGAAGCGAGCCAGTTCCACAGGGAATCGCCTCGCGAATATACCCCTTGGTCTACGCTACTGTGGCAGCTACAAGCATGAGCCATCAGACTCCAGACCTGTGTGTTCTCGGTTTGTGAGGGCGTGAGAGCCGTGTGCTTTTTGAAGCCATCACCTCACGCCTGTAGCTTCTGCTACAGTGCCATAGTAAGTTGTCCCTGAGCAAAACTGAAACATCATTTTGACCATCATGCCACGAAATGAGCATGTAGAGTGCCTGGTGATTCTGTTCCTAATGTATTCTGTAAATAAATAAGTTGCATATGGAGGCTTGGGAAAGCATTGAGAAGCAACAGTCTGATCAGTGGTTCAGTTGGTGCACTCGGAATGCTGACAGTAGGTTCATGTCGCTATATGCATGAAGCACTCTGAACAAGCCCACATTCTGGCCTTATGGACTCTTGGCTTGCTAGCCAACACCAGGCAAAAATTCTTTATTGCTGTTATTTTGGTCATGACTGCCGGCTAGATCCTGATGTCAGCTTTAATGCTTTATTTTTTATTTTCTGTTCTGCAGAGGAAAGTGTTCTTAACCTGCTTAATATGGCCATGGGTGCCTCATGCGAAGACAGTGAGTTCGTCAGGCTGCTTTATGCGATAAAGGTTAAGAAGGTACGTCTCATATTGCTTGCATGGTAGGGGTGTTTCTTCCCACTTTCAACCTTTTTATGCATGCCATTTTTATCTTCAGTGTGGTGGGGAAGGGTCTGTGGCAGCGTGTGTAAATTTTGTTCCCCTTTTATTTGCCTTGGCCTTAGTATGACAAGCCAGACCCATCTGAACTTCCAGTTGAGCTCTCCCATCTCAGCGAGAACCTTGACATTGCCACTGCTGTGGCAGAGAAGTGCTACTACAACTGTGATTACAAGCGCTGCTATGACATCACTTCAACGTAAGCCTGTGTTTGTTGCTACGAAGGTTTCCGTTAAGGTGCGAGAGGCAGCAGGTGCGCGTCGAAGTCCAGCTCCCAGACCTTGCCGATTATGCAGTCTTGGCTGGGACTGTAGTTTACCACCCCTTTTAAAATGTCGGGAATAGGAACCACTTCTGTTTTCAAAACCATTGTTTGGTTTGAACCTTCCATTTCTTTGCTACATTGGCTGCATCAGTGGTACGTAAGAGAGGCTTTTATAGCCGTAAAGGAAGCCTGACCTCAAGTTGGCTCCGCGGCAGCAGTACTGCCCGTTCCCCTCATGGATGGATTCGGAACGTTTAAATTGGCATTACTCCGGTGCAGCACTTTCGCTCAGCAGTGCTTCAATGGACACATGCTACTCGCGCCGTTAAGGGCTCCTCGCACCATCCTGCGGGCGTACAAAGAGGCTGTTCAAGTGTGTGGACATGTATTGTTGGGTTGGGGGCTGATGTTTCGCTCCAGCACCCACCGAATGATTCACCAGAGAGCAGTGAAGATAGCGGCTTCTTGTAACTACGATGGATTCTTTTTGGGAAGAGAAGATGCGAAGGCAGGGTGTTGCTGCAGCATTTGTTACTCATACTGGTAGATAGGAACAAAGTCCTGACTTCAAAGCAGTTTATTTCCCTAAATTTTGCTGGCAGTGTTGACGTTTGTTTTGAAAAGTCAACATTAACAGTACTCGGATCATTCACAGGAGAAACGTTGAGGACTTGAATGTATTTGCAGAAAAAAATAAGTGTGAAAATTAAGTCATTTACAGGAGAATGGTTACTAAAGGTCACAATTTAGAATCCGTTTACATGCATAGGAATATACATTCTGACATGAAAATGGGAACTGCGTATACAATGCAATCTTCTTAATTTGGATTTCACAGGACTGAAGAAAACATCCAAATTAACCAAATATGGAATTATGTGGGCCCCAAAGAAACCGTAACAAATTGTTCCACATAGACATAAACATAGGTTCATGTCTGAAAAACTCTGCAATTGTTGTTTGCTTCGTGTAAGAAATTTGTGTGCCAATACTATTTTTTTTGTTTTGCTAAAAGGTGGAGTATGCGTACACTGTAGGATAAACCAACACTAACATATATATCCTATACTACAGTTGGGGCATTAACTGTCACCCCCTCTCCCCCCCCTACACACACACACACGCACGTGCACATGCACACCACTAAGAAAACAGGCACATCCTAAGTATGCACATATGATGTAATGTAAGACAATTACACGCTCCATGATAGCATGAAGGACACTGGCAGTACGATCCATGACATGCATGCAACAAAGACGATGAAAATGGCGGAGCACAGCCCAAAACAAAGAAAATCATAATTATAAGAATAAGTACTGCACCTTTACATTTCAGTTGGATGCCAGTGCTGCATATGCTTATAGTGCCCTTACTTATCACTCACTCACCGTCATCATCACTTTACCTCCAGCACCTTCACGTGAGCTCCGTCACCTTGGGGAATTGACCGAAATGCTTCCAAATTTTTCGGAATTAACAGGTGTTTCACACTATAGAATAGCACACACATTTGACAGGATCAGTGAAAATGTCTGAATTTTCTAGTTTTCTTAAATTAATGGGAGTCGAAATAACGAGATTTTACTGTTAAGCTGCTGCGGTTATGTGCATGCATGGCGATCGATAACAAAGTAAACATGCCAGCCACACATCGAGCCCTGTCAGTGATGACTCAAATGAACCCATATATTTATCTGTTAATTCACAAGCAACAACCAAGATAAAGTCTGCGAACGCTTTAAGCAGCAAAACTGAGCCCACGAAATGGTTGCAGTCACCCTGTAAAGCTCAGTGTTTGCTTCAATGATCATGCTAAGAATGAAATATGTACCTGAAATAATATGTTGTGAATGGTTTTGTGGCTCTCTTGTGACACTTACTTCACTTTCAAGCGAGCAGTGTGCTTTTGCATGGTCTGCTTAACACAGTGCATGTGCCACCAACAGCTCTTGTTTCTTCATGTTCGCATTCTGAAAATAACCATGACAGTCTGGTACCTTCTTAAAACCGAACCTAAGTGTGTACAGCGCTGCACAAGATTCAGCTCACGAAGTGAGCAAGAAAGTGCAAGCACTTATGCACTGCACTGCACTGCTGCATGTCTTGATGTTTTCCATAGAAGGCAAGGGTAGCAGGGGGCGGCAGAGAGTTAGGTGGGTGGAAGAGATTAAGAAGTTTGTGGGGATATAGATGGCGCAGCTGGCAAATGACAGGGTTAATTGGGGAGACATGGGAGACGCCTTTGCCCTGCAGAGGACATAGTCAGGTTGTTGATGATGATGATGATTATTTTCAGTCATTTTTGTGTTATTGGTGTTTCATGTGTTGGTGTAGTGCTTGGTACGACACTGTACTTGGGTGGATGTAACGTCGTGACATACACCGTTCCAGGTAGGTTTTTTGGGTGTCTAGTGACCTAGAATGAGTATCTTGAGTAGATGAAGCGCACAAAAACACAGCACACAGGAAAGGAAGACACGAGACAGGCGCTACTTGCAACTGTTTATTGAAGTCAATAATGGCTTATTTATAGCCAAGAAGGCGTGGAGGAAAGGGGACAAAACAATATAACAAACAACAGGTAAATGACTAGTGCGAGGGGAAGGATACTACAGAGGGGGGAACAAAAGTGATTCAAATCTTTCTAAATTTATCTAAAAATATACTTTCATTCTTATGAATGACCAGCGATGGGGTGCCGAGTGACCTAGAAATTCTGAAATTGTCAGGGAAATTTTGTTCACTTGGAGAAATCAGGGAATTGTCAGGGATAAAAAAAAAATTTTTCCAGTTCATGGGAAACAAATGACTGAAATTAACACGATGGTCAGCAGTTAATTGTGATAGTGCAGCGAGTGCCACCACTTTTGTGATGGTGAGTACCATCACAAGAGCTGTATATGAAGCAGTAGTAGCTTCATAATTCACAGCTTGAAGCTGGGCTTCAGGAAAAAAATGAGCTCGGTAGAACAAGTAGAGCACATCTACTTTCTGTGTGCTGCTTACAGCATCAGTAAATAGTTTTCTTGTTGTGAATAATTAATCTACACTGTCCATTACCGTCAGCCAACAAGTTTTTTCGCCTCTGCAGTGGTCAAGGAATTTTGCGTGAAATAGGGAAAACATGGAAAGCCAGGGATCTTGAAAAGAGAAGCTTGTTCGAAACCCTTTTGTTACTCTACTCATCTGATAACTATAGGAGGCACAGATCACGAGAAGAAAAAAACATATTTACTCATAGTGGCTAGGGCTTGAGAGCTCCAGTTTTAAACAAGGAGGAATGTGCTTTTAAATGTTGCTGTCTTACAACAGCAACAGATATTAGGGACTACTAGTACTTTGATTGCTGAGAGGCTTTGCCTGCATGTTGAATATGCGAGCTTTCATTTGTATGAAGCATCTGAGTGGCCAAAGTTTAATTTGCCTGTTTAACAGCGAAAGGGCCCACTAGGCGTGTGTCCTGGTGCAAAAAGGTAGAAACTGACATTTAATCATTTATTTACACCCTCAAAGGTCTCGTACTAAGACATTACATGTTCACATAAATGCACACTGGGTTCACCACAAATACAAGCCGTCATTGCAGTTTTATTTCATTGCAGGGCAGGCTCTGATGTGTGATTGGCCATCACTCTTATGCTTATAACGTTTCATCAGAATGGGGTATCTGCCATTTTCACTGGGAAGCATAATGTGATGCACAAACAGCAACTCGCTGAAAGCCACTGCAGTTATTCAAGTTCCTGTCATAATTTGCAACCACTGCTGAATGTATTTTTTGCCTATTTGCGGGCATGCGTTTGACTCGATAAATGCTTTGCATTGAAGAATGCTCCATCCGCAGCATTAGCTATCCTCAAGAGTGGTAGGTAGAGCTTGGAATTCGAAAATTATTGCTGATGTTGATGCTGCCCGTACCCCTTGTATCGGTCACTGCTAAATGGATCACATGGCGGAGCCAAAAATTTAAAAACGTTGATAGCAAAAATAAACAAAAAGACTTCAGAAGACTTGTAGTTGCGTCATTTTTCAGTGTTACATCTGTCACAAGTAACGCTGTGTCCTCTTGACAGTGCACCACAGATACTTGAAAAATTTCCCTGTGTGGACTTCAGACAACAATGCAATGCTTGTGGTGCTTTGTTTTAATTTTTTATATTCTTTACCCTAATGGTATATGTACAGACACATTTCAGATGGGAGAGGCAGTAAATTACAGGAAACAAATTGGAGTGTTGCAGCAAAAGCAGAAAATAAAAATAAAAGTAAAATTGATTAATGCAACGCAAGGTGATGCAGTGACACAACAGTAAGAATAACTTGGTTGTTGCATTGTTAAAATAAATTGGGTCTTGTGTGTGTTGAAGGTAGGTGTCTCCTTTCATTATGTGTTTCAGTGAAAAATGAATTGGCAAAGAATGTTGCTTTTGTAATGGAAGTACCACATCATCGCCTTGGCTAGGCTAGCTCTTTTCTAGAGTAATAAACTGTCACTCTTGAATGGTGTTAATGCACATATCTTGCTTATTGTGATCAATACAGAGGTATTGGTCCAGACTGTCCATATATGTGCGGCTGCAGGTTCTGAATAATCTACAGCAAGTTAGAAAAAAAGAACCTTTTGTGAACGGATTGATGGAGGGGATAACCTCAGTAACATCCTCTTGACCTGCTACACCACTCCGAGGAAGAAGGGAAGAGTTAAAGGCAGAAATAAGGACAGTGTGAATATAAGAAGTGGTGGTGACAAAATACAGTGAGCTGTGCTTTGCTGTGCATTGCCGTGCTTTATTACAGGGTGCTCAGCAGGGATCCCTACCTCATAGACTGCTTTCCTGTACGCATATCCTGCCTGATGGAGCTGGGGAAATCCAATGGTACATTAACTTCCATGCATTTAATAGCACTTTTCAGTAACTCATGCCTTTATTACGACTAAGCTCCTGTGGTTTCTATTTTACAGACCTGTTCCACCTGGCCCACAAGCTCGTGGATATGTATCCTGAAATTGCTGTAAGTTCCAGCTTCTTGTAGGCTGTCCTGCTGTGAGCATTGTTATTTTTGCTGAAAATTTGGCAGTCTAGTTGAATGATTACATTCTTTTTTAGATTCTATTTTTAATGTTGACATTAACCCTTTTGGGTGCCCTGTGCACAGCTGTGTACATTTCAAATGCACAGCTTTCGTGAAACTGTGCTACAGTTAGCAGTGTTTCTTTTGTTGAGGCGAATTTAGTGGTGGTCTAATACAACATTTCCCAAACCGATTTCATGCCAGTTTTGAATTTCCCGCTCTTCCTTATTGGCTGAAGTCATGCCATGCCCCATGTTTGCTCTTAGTTATTGGATGTACCCTAGGGTATGGCGTCACTTCAGCCAATGGCGAAGGGCGGGAAGTTAAAAAATGGTATCAGTGCAGGAAGGAATTCATATATTATCCCAACCTAGTACTTACTGGTCATACTGTAACTGATGTGCTTTTTTATGTTTGCTAGCGAATCTAATAAATGATAATTCTCATAAAATTCAGCTTGGTAACGCATCGTGTGACATAATGGTGTGGACAGATGTTGTTGCCTTTAATAATATGTCACGAACTAGAAGGCGATGAACTGTGCAGTGGCATGGGTCGAAGCGCTCGCACCAGGCCATCTGCCATTAAATCATGCCAGCACCATCCATCATGTCGTCCTGTTTTCTTCGGCTTGCCATCACGTACCAACAACATCAATATGCATTTTTACTTCTGCACTTCTAGAGTCATGTGCATCTTTAAAAAGTTTGTCATTCTCTGATCCGTATTGTTACTCACTGAGAAATCCTGCTGTTTCTATATAACAGTTTCCAACCATTGCAATACTTTGTACAAAATTTTATACATGCTGTTTAAAAAAAATGATAACTACAGCATTTTTGCATGGCGAACCTGATAGTTGTTTTTCTTGTGGTCTCCATAGCCTGTGTGGGAGAAAAAACTTTTCTAGAGAAGTGGCGAACAGCTCCCGAAAAAGTCAAGCTTCTTCCTCTCATCTGCTGCTCAAGCCTCATCAAAAAGAAATTAACTATCTGTCATGAAACACTACACCCAAGTGCCTCTTTCGTGAAAAACTACACACGCATGCGCCTGTGGGCCCTTGCGTGTGTAGTTTCTTTCTTTTTTCCACGTCTTTCCCTGCTGCACCATTCCTCCCAGAGATTGTCGCACAAACTTTCCCAAACCTTTACACTTATGAAAAACTAATATGGTGTTTCTTGCAAACATCAGAGATGAGTAAATCAGAACAGCATGTGGAACACATTCTTTGACTGCCAGTGCGACTTTAGCACTGCCAGTGCGACTGCCAGTGCTAAATCAGTCTGCAGGTTAGAAGGCTTCAGCAAAATAGAGGGAGAGTATAAACAAGCAAAAAAAAAGGTACTGCAAGGTCTATTCTGCGTGCACCTTCTGCTTGTGATTAGGACATTGCTGATACAGAGGATGAATGTGGAACCTCCTCTTTACACTCATAACCCTTACATCTTTTTTTTTTATGTGCTTTTTCCCAGCTTTTCTTGCTATATTTTCTCTTTTTACGCTGTGGGAGAGACCTGAATATGAACCTTGTCCCGCATGTACTTTTTGGCACTGTTTTGTGATTCCCTGGTTTTGGGCTGGGCATCGTAGTTAAAGGTGTACTCAAAAGCGTTCTGGAAACTTCATTTTTGCTTTTATTTTGTTTTTTGAATTTTTATGAATTAATAGTTTCACTTGCAGGCAACGTAGCCGCAAATTAAGCTGACAGAAATAAAAATACCCGAGGACTCTTTGCTTTCGCGAGTCTGCTGCCAAGGGTGATGTGAGGCGCCCCACCTCCTGCTGTGGCAAAAGCGCACACTTTGCTTCTTTTCTTGTGTTGTGTCAGTGATCATGGTTCCCTTTTCTCAAAGGTCGCACGTCTGCCTCATTTCCAAGTTTTGCAATTCCACGACACCTATGGATGTACACTTTTTCGTGTGATCTGGAGAAGCCATCCCGTTTTTCTCAGGTGTTGTTCAGTTCATGAGCCACCTTTACAATTTCATAACTAGCTCCGTGTACTTCTGTGTATTACTTCGTCAATTGCAGAGAGGCAAGGCACCATGTGACTGGCTGAAAGGCACTCCTCGCGTTGGTTGTTCTTAAACTGAACACAGAGAGTAGGAGGAGTCAACCAACTCGAGGAATGCCATTCAGCCAGTTGCGATGCGGCTAGCCGCTCTCCCATTGGCGGAGTAAGTGTAGATCCATGGATGTTGTGGGATTGCGAAACTGGGAAGTGGAGAAGACGCGGGACCTTCGAGAAAAGGGAACCATGATCACCGACGCACCACAAGCAAAAAAGCAATGTATGCTTTTTCACCAGAGCAGGCGGTGGGGTGCATCACCCTGCGGCAGCAATCTTACGAAAGCAAAGAGTCGTTGGGTATTTTTATTTTCGCGGGCTTAATTTGCTGCTATGTCGTCTGCTACTGAAACTATTTATTTGTGGAAACCCAGAAAAACTAAAAAAAAAGCAAAAACGAAGTTTTCTAGAATGCTCTTTAGTGCACCTTTAATATAACCAGGCACAATGTTTTAGCCAGGGAGTTTCTTGGCACAGCCAGGGTGCTTTTCACCATTAGCTTAGACAGTCTATGAATTGTTATTTTGTATTTCTTTGCTGATCATGTGTAGTCGCTAAGCTTTAAGCCTTCTTGCCGTATAATTTCTAGGTCGGCCTGTAGAAGTATCTTCTGTGCGGGCCTGTGGAAAAACCCCACGTCTTGGGCCACCTTGTGGGCCACCTTGACCACTAGTGTTTTTGTTTAAGTACTAGTATTCCAACGATTATCACTGTAAAGGTGTTGTTCTTCACATCTTTTGGCATTTTTCTCGGCAAAAGAAATCTTTGCTGCTTATTTAACCAAACACCAGTGATATGCTTTAACAGTGTGGATAATTTTTTTTGCAAAATCTTGCTTAAAAGAAACACTAGCTCCAAAATGACTGGTTTATACTTGTACAATGAGTAAGTAAAAAAGAAGAAGGCATTAAATACACTGAATACTACTATGGCTTAAGAGTTGTTGCTATGACAGTAATTTTTGGTTTCAGGATAACACTATATCATTACAGTTGTGATTAATGAGTATGAAAGTCTCCCTGAAGTCTTTTTAATTTAACCTTGAGAAACTTTAGGTTAAGCGTCTATTCCAGCTTGAAGTTTTGAGCAGTTGCATGATCTTTGAGGCCTGCCCGGCCTCGTACGTGGGGGAAACGAAGAACTTCGCCGAAAGAATGAGGCAACAGAAAGCGGACGTTCGACGAATGAACCATCAGTGCAGCGCGGTGGCCGAACACTGCGAGGAATGTGACCACCGAATTGACTGTGACGGCACTATTGTACTGGAAACCGAAGCTAACCAGCGCAGGAGGCTTCTGCTGGAGTCATGGCACATACAACAGACACGAAGGAATGTTAATCGCTCCCTGGGGACACTTCCTTCGTCTTACATCCATGGTTTGCGGCCATCGACCCGGAGGTATTCAACACGAGGGCTTAAAAACCCAAGCTGCGCCTCGCCCGTAGTCACACCGTGAAGAAGGGACCGAGCCTGTCCCGAAACATAGTGTTTTTCAAAAATTAACCTAGTTGGCGTCAGTCCTCTTTCTACTAAATTAATTTTCCCAACCAGACAGACTTCTGTCAAATGTTTTCTTTTGAGTCTTTCTAAACCACTTTCCTTATCATTCTTATGTGGAGGTTTAGCCTCAATAATTTATTTCGTTGTTGCTGTAATGTTTAAATTTGTGCTGATGTTTCCTGCCATTCATGCCAGGTGTCGTGGTTTGCTGTTGGTTGCTACTACTATATCATTGGGAAGGCAGACTCAGCAAGACGGTTCCTTAGGTGAGCATGTAACTGGTTACTGAAATGACATACCATGAATTGATGTACTTAGTTATTGAATTGACATACTTATATGCAATTTTTACCTTGTTTATACTGCACATATTGCTGACAGCAAAGCCACCGTGTTGGACCAGGTGTTTGGCCCGGCCTGGCTCATGTTTGGCCACTCATTTGCTGTGGAAAGCGAGCACGACCAAGCCATGGCGGCTTACTTCAAGGCACTCCAGCTGATCAAGGGGTGGGTACGCACTTGTGATCCTACTGTTATGCTGTTGTAGTACTTGTCTACCTGTTCCAAGTTCTGAAGCATCAAGCATTTTCATACAGTGTGGTCTAGTCTTCGTTTGTTCAGGGTTTAGCTTGCAGTCAGGGTAGAAACTGGCTTTTATCTCTTGTTGAACTTGGTCAGAAAAGTGGTCTGACATTTGTGCTATAATGTTGAAGGCGAGTGTTAGTGACAGCTGATAAACTCTGCCCTGTGATAGTTAGGCAGCAAGTTTGGCACCATGCTCACACTTAATGCACCTCTTGCTATTACTCTAACATTGTGTGCATGTGCCATCACCACCTGCTGTCATCTCCAATCAGTAGCAGCTTGCAACAAAAATACAGCAAATTTGATTGTGCACATCGTTTTCGACATTGAAATTGAACTAAATCTCAGACATTGAACTTGAATTCTCAACTAATGGACCTGTGTGGGAAATGTTTCTTGACTTTATGACAAGATAAATTGCCAGATAATTCTGCCTAATTATGTGAAAGGAAGTTGTTCAGAATATATCACTGTGTGTGTGTGTGTGTGTGTGTGCGCGTGCGTGCGTGCGTGCGATGAAGTGGTGCCCAGAAAGACATACTGGTATGCAGTGCAATGGGTCAGACTTATCCTCTTTCAAGGCTGCCTCAAATTTAAGTATAGTGCCTGATGATGTGAGATGCTTGGGCAGAATTTTTAATTTCTTTTTGCGATGCATTAGCCAACATTTAGAAACAACTTGAGGCATAATAGCTGCTGATATAGAAGTACGAAAAGGCTCCACATTCTAGAAGTGTGCGCAGTATTTTGTGGTTATCAACGAATGACCTTCAGGCTGACTGCTTCATATCAGATTGGACTGCAGTGTTAATACAATCGGGCAGTTTAATTAGCCATAATTTGACAAATCTAACTTACTCCAGGAATTGCATTTTTTAACTGCAGTGCTAAATTTCATCTTGATTAAAATGAATCTGTTGGTATTTCAGAATAATGAGTGGATTTTTTAGAGCTTTGCTAGGTCAGCATTTGATGACATACATGTGATGCACTCAGACCGGTGTTTGTAGCCAAGTAGCTGATTTCATGTTTTGGGCATGCTTGTAATGAGATAGCATTTAGGTTGCTGTCATACAAAAAATTTCATGTTTCTCCATAACAGAATTACTTCATTGGTTGAGAGGGTCGTGATGTCATTTGCACTGCCAAATTTGAAAATCTAAGGACTAGAATGTTCAAATACCGTTCATTGGATTACCATATGAGAGCATGCTAACCCAATGCACTAATCCACTTTAGCCCGCCAACTAATCCCCACTAATCCACCTTAATTCTTTTTCTTCTGGGGCCAGCCTACTTCCAAAATTTTTGGGATCCTTTAAAATTTTGGGGGGTGGGCCAGCTTCCAAATGCTATAGCATTTTCTTTTATAAGAATGTAGTTAAGAAG
Source organism: Amblyomma americanum (assembly GCF_052857255.1). Taxonomy (NCBI): domain Eukaryota; kingdom Metazoa; phylum Arthropoda; class Arachnida; order Ixodida; family Ixodidae; genus Amblyomma; species Amblyomma americanum. The sequence continues at coordinate 93,560,807 of NC_135502.1, read as the reverse complement.
ACCCCCAAGTTTTGTTGGTTCTATTTTGGAAACACATTTCTTGACATTTTCCAGCACTTAATATTCAAGACATTTAAGAGTACATCTGTCCATGGAGGCACAGTAGCATGCCTCTGGACTGAGTTTTCATCATAATGTGTCTTCTTATCAGGGCACAGGGCTTGCGTTTTATTTTGAGTACTGTTATCTAACACATTTCCTTCTACACTGTTAGTTACCAAGGCAAAGAAGTTGTGTCATCTATTGGTGTTTGGTAACTTGATGTTTTTGCCAACCGATTTTGCAGGTGTCACCTGCCTTTCCTGTACATTGGCCTCGAGTATGGTCTGACCAACAATACCAAACTGGCCGAGCGCTTCTTCAGCCAGGCACTTGCCATTGCGCCCAATGACCCATTCGTGCTGCATGAGATGGGCGTAGTGGCCTTCCAAAACCAAGAGTATGTCACACTTGTTCTTATCAAGCAGTTTCTCATTTTTAAAGTAAACCAAAATGAGAAGTGTCATCTAGAAGGGAGGAAAAGCAGTCTGTGGGAACCTAATCAATCTTACGGCTTGTCCACAGTCAATAACAGACCATGTTGCCACAGCTGTTTAAAAGATTGCTTGACATAAAATATTGCAGATATCATTCGTGCCAAAACTGTATGGGATCTGTGGACTGAAACTAACAAACCGAAACTGGAAAATGTCCAAAGCAAAGCTGTCAGATTTGTTTTTCAAACCTTTGCCCGTAAAGTTACGAGACTGAGTCCATTAAAAAATGAGCTTAACATTGAAATCATTTGTGCAGAACCCCTTCAAAATAGTCTTCATTGCAGTCTATACGCAGCTTCCAACGCTTCTTGAGGTCTTGGAAACAGTTGGAAAACACTTCTTTTGGCAGGGCTGTCACCTCCTTTGTCATGGCGTCTTGAATGGCCTCCACGCTCCCCATCGAGCGACCTTTTAGGTTCTGAACGTAAAAGCGCAAAAACACAAGGACACAGACTAAGGCAGACAACAAGCGCTCGTGTTGTCTGCCTTAGTCTGTGTCCTTGTGTTTTTGCGCTTTTACGTTCAGAATGGAAAACCAACTCGCCGAAATTCAGCCATTATTGACCTTTTAGGCCTCGCTTCACACGAGCAAACAGCAAAAAAATCGCATGGGGAGAGTCAGGCAGTATGGTGGATCGGGAAGTACAGTAATGCTGTGCTTGGAGAGAAATTTTGTCACGCTGAGAGCAGTGTGCGGCCTTGCGTTGTTGTAGAGAAGGCTTGTCCAGATGCCCATAAGTCGGGGTGATGGCGTCGCAGTGCATCACGCATGTGTTGGAGCACGCGGATATAAATCTCCTGATTCACCGTCTGCCCTCGTGGGACGAGCTTGTGGTGTATGACACCTCCGGCATCGAAAAAAACTATCATCATCGTCATTGTTTTGGTCTTCTGTCACTGCTTTCTCGACGCCGGAAAGCTTGTGGACCGCCATTCAGTGCTCTGCCTGTTTGTTTGAGGGTCGTATTGAAAACACCATGTTTCTTCTTCAGCAATGATGCTGTCGACGAATGCAGCATCCTTCTCTGCCTCGGAGAGCAAATCAGCGCTCACTGATGCCCGCGTGTCTTCCTGGTCCTGTGTGAGGGAGTGGGGCAAATGTCTGGCATTCAGCTTTCATTTCCCCAAGTTCTCACGCAAAATTTGGTGGCATTTCGTCTTACTAATCTCGAGAGCATCTGATAGCATGCGGACTGTAATGGTGCGGTCTTGCTGTACGTTTTCCTTAGTCCAAGCCACGTTGTTTTCATTCCGTGAGGTTGAATGGCGCCCTGCCTTGTGTCGTCTTCCACCGACATTCTCCCCAGAACGAACCTCTTGTGCCACTCGAAAACTCGCGCCCGTGATAATGTCTCGTTGCCGTAAGCGTCATGAAGGCACTCGTACGTCTGTGTGGCTGTCTTGCCAAGCTTCACACAGAATTTTATGTTTACACGCTGTTCGATGTAGACGTCCATCTCTCCACATTCACTCACAGTAGAATGCGCAGACGACTAGCGACAACGCATTTTATCTACACGTAGTGCCATCTAACGTCTGCCACAGCAATTAATATAAATAGCCCAGGTTAGCCCGAAAAGATGGCACTACACATACGCACCAACATTTGTTTTGGGGAATATTTTCTAGAGAAGAAAATAAATCAGTCTCGAACTTTATGGACAAAGGTTGTAAGTTAACTGTTAGAGCTGGAATATATCCCCAACAATCCTATTCCAAGCTGCAGGACTTTAACAGCTGTGTATGCGACGTCATCACAACAGATTAAAATTATTCTACTTATCACAATAAAATAAGAATGGAGGAAGGTATATTAGTTGTGCCTGTTAGTCACCGCCCTATGCATTCCTGTCATAAAAAAGTAGCAGCATTTTCGTCAAAAATGAATACTCTTTGGTACTCGTTCTTTCCCTCACTATCGTGGAATTGAATGGCCTACCTATAAACCTGGCCAATTGCGATACAGTGAAGTTGTCTTTAGAAGCTCTGAATGAAGAATAGGGCACATATGCATGTTATTTCGCCGGATGTCTTTTGCTGTGTTCATCCTTTTGTTGCTTTGTATTTTGTTTGGCACTGGAGAACAGTTTTTCACTCTGCTTGCAAACTTCTGTTACGTTTTTTTTCTCTGTACTTGTATAACCTCTGTTCCCCACTCCTGCCTAAGGCCTGTGATACAGCCCAGCGATACTTGCTAAATAGTAATAGTAATAATAATAATAATTATATTCACAAATCGACACATACAATTACAGAAACCAGGCTCTCCTAAGCCATCGTTGTGGCTTGTCACGCGAAGCCTGTCAGTCAACAGCAAGACTCGGCTGCAAAATTGACTTTTTTCTTGGGTGAGAAAAGAAAGAAGACACAAAAGAAACCAAACAGATTGCAAGTAATACAATACCAAGCACAAAGCAGGTAGAAACAGAAAAAATTTCACAATGGCACTGCAATTGAAGTATACAACATAATTATTCTAAGTGTACTTCCTTGAGTTTTATGCAGATATCACATATAGACTCACAGGAATTAATTTCAGGGGGAAGAGCATTGAATATATCTGGAACATAATAAGCTCGAGTATATTTACCAAATCTGGTCAATGTGGGAGGAACTGAAAATGCAGGCACATGACGTAAAGGCTGAGGAAGCACAGTGAGGACTTTAACTCCATCGCTCCAGAAATGTTTGAGTATCACTGAATGAACAAAAAGGGATCGAAATTGGGAATCCCTAGCATCTGGAAAAGGTTCATATTTTGCGGAGTACATGCATCGTAACACTTTTTAACATGCATTTTAACAATATATTTGCACGTTGATGGCAGATACCAGAACAATGAACAAAAGTTGTGATTTCTTACATGAGTACACTGTAGGCTAATAAATGAACCAATAATTTCTTGGCCGAAATAGGTAAAAAACATCTTAATACGATACAACAAACAGACGATTTTACAAAGTTTTGCACATGCGTAGGATAAGTGAATAAAAAAAAGAAGACTGAAATCAAAGCAATTAATAATAATAATAACTGAGCCATTCTCCTGTTCTGTTTGCTCTGCACATGCAAACGATGTAGCAAGATTTGACGTTTTTATTGATTGAGCAACGACGTTGGGTGTGGAATATGGGCTACTCTTTTGTTATATCATACCATTCTTGTGGTGCCTTATTTACAGCCTTTGCCCGTAAGGTTTCGAGACTGATTTATTTTCTTCTCTAGAAATTATTCCCCAAAACAAATGTTGGTGCATATGTGTAGCGCCATCTTTTCGGGCTAACCTGAGCTATTTATGTTAATTGCTGTGGCAGCCGCTAGATGGTACTAAATGTAGAAAAATACATCATGGCTAGGTGGCTTGAGCCGCCACCCGATTTAAAGGGTTCAACCGTATCCATCCATCCATCCTACGTTGTTACTAGTCATCGGCGCATTCTGCTGTGAGTGAATGTGGACAGATGGACGTCCACCTTGAGCAGCATGTAAACATAAAATTCTGTGTGAAGCTTGGCAAGACAGCCACGCAGACGTATGAGTGTCTTCGTGATGCTTATGGCAACGAGACATTATCGCGGGCGCGAGTTTTCGAGTGGCACAAGAGGTTTGTTTCGGGGAGAATGTCGGTGGAAGACAACACAAGGCAGGGGCACCCTTCAACCTCACGGAGTGAAAACAATGTGGCTCGGATCAGGGAAATCGTACAGCAAGACCGCACCATTACAGTCCGCGTGCTATCAGATGCTCTTGACATTAGTAAGACAACATGCCACCAAATTTTGCGTGAGAACTTGGGGAAACGAAAGCTGAATGCCAGACTTGTGCCGCACTCCCTCACACAGGACCGGAAGGACACGCGGGCATCAGTGAGCGCTGATTTGCTGTCCGAGGCAGACAAGGATGCTGCATTCGTCGACAGCATCATTGCTGAAGACGAAACGAGGTGTTTTCAATACGATCCTCAATCAAAAAGGAAGAGTGCCGAATGGCGGTCCACAAGCTCTCCGGCGTCGAGAAAGGTGCGGCAACAGAAGACCAAAACAAAGACGACGCTGATAGTTTTTTAGATGCCAGAGGTGTCATACATCACGAGTTCGTCCCACAAGGGAAGACGGTGAATCAGGAGTTTTATATCCGCATGCTCCAACACACAACACATGCATAATGCACTGCGATGCCATCGCCCTGACTTATGGGCATCCGGACAATGGAGCCTTCTCCACGATAACGCTAGGTTGCACACTGCTCTTAGTGTGACAAAATTTCCCGCCAAGCACAGCGTTACTGCGTTTTCCCATCCGCCATACTCGCCTGACCTCTCCACATGCGATTTTTTCCTGTTTTCTCGTGTGAAGAGAGCCTTAAAAGGTCACTGGATGGGGAGCGTGGAGGCCATTCCAGACTCCACGACAAAGGAGTTGACAGCCCTGCCAAAAGAAGTGTTTTCCAACTGTTTCCAAGACCTCAAGAAATGTTGGAAGCTGTGTGTAGGCTGCAAGGGAAACTATTTCGAAGGGGCGCTGCACAAATGATTGCAATGTTAAACGCAATTTTTTAATGGACTCAGTCTCTGAACTTTACGGACAAATGTTGTATGCAGTCTCTCACTCGCTGCACTAATTCCACTGCCTTTTCACTTTTTCGCAGGTATGCAAACGCCAAGCGACACTTTGAGCATGCGTTAAGTCTGCTCCAGTCCAGTGGTAACGCAGTCCTTCCTGAAAAGTGGGAACCCCTCCTGAACAACTTAGGTCACACCTGTCGCAAACTGAGGTATCAGAAGTTCATGAGAGATGTTATGCTTGAAACCATCGGTTTGTTGTGCATATTGAAATGTATATATTGGCAGAAAAGCAGCATTGAGTGCAGTGTGCTAAATGATACTTGCTCTGCACAGCCCGTATGTTGATAAAATACGTACTAGTAGCATAGTGTAACACATCATCACAGTCATCAGCATTTTGCTGCTGTTGTTCCTTATCCATTACTTCTGTGACGCAAGATTTAGGCATCGTTCATATTTGCCATTCATTTGGTGTGGTCGGCATTTGTATTGCAGACTCTCATTAATTACCCTGAATTGCCAGTTTGTCAAACTGATGATTTTGTGGCATCAAAGTCAAGGGTGTCAAAAACATTTTCATTGATATGAACTTTGCATAATTCAAACAAACATCTGTCTCTTTTCAGTTAAAATTGTCAAAATATGACTGTTTACTGTGGCTATCAAAATTGCAGAATGACAAATTTAAAATTGCAGCAAGCGACGCCCAACATTTTAAAGTTCCATTCATGGTACAGTCTTGTCACAATGGATACAGTAGAATATCGGTGATACGAATCTCACTGGGTCGCGAAAAAATTCGTATCATCCGAAATTTTGTATCATCCAAACGAACAAAATTCGTATGCAGAAGCATGAAAAATGCATTGACACAGATGTGTTTACGGCTGGCGGGATTTATTCACCGCTGTGCGGCCACAGCTCGCTACTCACGGTGCATACCGTGCGATTAGCGATCGCAACTTTGGCGATGTGTGTGGGCCGTGCACCGACACCCAGTGCGTACCACGCTATTAGCGATCGCGACTTTGGCGATGTGTGCGGGCCACGCACCGACGCCCAGTGCGCGCAGTGCGTAGCGCGCAATAAGCGATCGCGACTTTGGCGATGTGTGCGGGCCATGCACCGACACTCAGTGCGATCCCGACGTCTGGGTTGTGCGGGCAGCGCTTGGTGCTCGAGGGTGCGGCCGCGGCTCGCACGTTCGTATCATCCATAGAGGCGAGGGAGAGAGTTTGGAATATCCGAAATTTCGCACATTGTACACAATACAATCTGGCTGAGGAATTTCGCGAATTCGTATCATCGCGAAATTCGTATCAACCGGGTTTGTATCACCGAGATTCTACCGTATTCAGATGTGACATACCAATCTGCCATATTTGATTGATCTTCCTATCTTTGTTATTGATTGAACTTCGTTTATTGCGGATTCGGTTAAAGCTTACATTTGGACAGAAAGGACTCTATTAGGTGACCATTAAGCTAATTCGGGCTTCGTTGCAGTGGGCTATTGGGCAGCAAGTTCCTAATTTCAAGTACTCTTCTTCGGTGTTTCTTGGCGATACACGCGTCAGTGGCAGTAACTATGATGGCGGCAGCCATTTTGTTATTACTGCGAATTTCCTCGCATGGATGGTCTCTGAGTAGAAGTTGACTGCTGCCCAACTCACGGGCCTTGCTAAAAAAATGCGAAATATAAGATATTACATTTGTATTGACTCATGTTGAGTGTCAGTAAGCTAGAGCTCCAGAAGAGGTGAAGAGGCTCTGTTCCTCATCCTGCAGCCCTAGCTTTTCGAAGAAAGATGTATTATATGTATAGAGCATGCTTCTTGGCATGTAGTTCTTCATGAACTCATGCCCGCTCACCTTTCGTTTATCGACTTCATGTGCAGTCATCAACTCGTCTCCGAGTGCTTTATATTCCGAAATGAATCATCAACTCGTCTCCGAGTGCTTTATATTCCGAAATGAATATGTTTCATTCTGTCATGTTCTAATCCTTCCTGTCATTTCGATTCTGTATAAAAGCGCCATATCCTATGCAACAAAATAAGCTGAAAGGACTGTAAAAACCAGACTATAGGTCGAACCGAAATATAGGTCGATCCCCTAACTAACCAATTCTAAAAATGAACAAAAATCTTTTTCAATGGAAAAGGTACCGAAAGACACCCTTAACTTGAAACAATGCGAATCAACAGGTTGCACAATGGTGACAGTATTTACTTTCATTTAAATGCTGCTCGTAGGTACACCCGGCCAATTTTTTAACAGTATCGCGTGCCCATCGACCCGCGTGTTTGTTTCTGGCACATAGAAGTACAGCGCCATAGAGCGAAGCTCTTCCTCTTCATGAATCACCGCGCCCAGGGTGGCGAGCCCTTGAATTGCACCCTCGTGAGTTTAGAGGCATGCACGATCTCTACCACATTCATGCGGATGCATTCGGCAGTCACAGGCAGCGATCTTGCATGCAGCGCAACCTTTCCTTCCAATTCTGGATATGCTGCGATCTCCCCACGAAATGTTTTCTTCTGGTTGCTGCAAGTTGTAATACGCAGCTTCTGCCTCCGCCAGTACTGAATGCTCTTTTCGGATACTCCAAATTTGCGCCTTGCCGCCAGGTTGCTGCGAGCTTCTGCGTACTCAATCACATTTTTCTTGAAGGTGACAGTGAATTGCCGTCGGCTTCCGCTCATTTTGAAACAAAATGTGAAAAAGCAGGCTTTTAACGAAATAGCTTTGCAACGACGGAAACGCAAAATGGTGGTGCCGCCATGCCGCGTTACTGCTGATGGGGATGGAGGCTGTTGACTTCAGCCGCCCATTGTTGCAAGACTTCCATATTTTTTCCGCTAATGACTGGTATATAAGACAAGGGTTGACTTTTCGCCATATTTTTTTTTTAAAGTTCGACCTATATTCCAGTTTTTACGGTACATGCTCCATCTGTCGTTCTGTTCATGTTCGTCTTGTCTGTAACAGTTAAATTTCAATATTTATACTGTGAAGCTCCAACCAGCCCCTGCTCTTGCCTTGTTAGCAGTTATAATAAAAATCTCTTGTAACAGTGTTTGGATTCTGCAAACTTCTCTTACAACAGACCGAATTCTTGGACACTATCGAGGTCTCTTGTAACGAGACTATACTGTACCACATACTCAAAATTTATTCTGTGCGCATCGCTGCTCGTGTCTTGAACCTAAATTGCTTATGTTCACTAATTCAATGACAACAATACCATGCTGAAATAACACTGCCTACGCTTTCTGAATCCTTCTTAATCAGCCTTTTTGAGTTTTTACTTTTTTTTAATACCTAATATGTTGACTCGATGTTGTTTTGACTGCAGGAAGTACAACAAAGCGCTGGAATATCATCACCAGGCCTTGGTGCTGTCTCCGAAAAATTCTTCAACGTTCTCGGCTATTGGGTTCGTCCACAGCCTATTGCGCCACTGGTCTGAGGCTGTTGACTATTTCCATAAGGTGGGTTTTTTGCAAGACGTTATTTTTAGCAAATTCAGTTTTGGCAGTACACTGCTGAGTACATGCCCCAGCCATGATGCTTATTGTCATTGCATACTCTTTCCTACGTGAATGGAAAAAAGCGTGTGCATTAAAAGGTGCTACAAGCACGAAAATCAAGTCAATCTCTATTGATCAATCACCGCGTTGGAGTAAGCGGTTTGCAGATTTCACCAGGAAGAGCTGTGCAGCCAGAGAAAGTAGTGTAAACATCGAGGGCATGCAACAAGCCACCATACATGTCCAGAGACTGTGGCAGGGGGTGATGACTGGTTAAAGCTAGAGATGCGCGAATTCGAAAATTTCGTTTAACGAATCAAATAGCCTTCTACTCGATTTGTTGAACGAATTGAATAGTGCATGTTCAAGATTATTCGGAACGAATCGAGTAGCTTTTCAAGTTTTTGAATACTCTTCAAATAATTGGCATGAAATTCATGAGTCCTGCCATATTTTTCTTTCCCATTATTGTTAAAAAAACAGTGACTAGAGACTCCACATACCATGCTGCTGGTATCATGGGGATCAGTATGCATGGGTTGAAAAGTTTAGTGCAACAATGTATTCCATTCACGTGATGGCGGTCATAATGCTCATACATGCCCTCAGTGATAGGATGACGTGACAGGGCCCAGGCAGGTTCAGCAAACGCAGCCTCGATGCCCGATCTCGGAGGCCATGGCTCATAATAGCTCTCGCCCGTGTCGTGTACTGAGATGTGACATTACCGTATAAACGCTTGTGAGGACTGCACCCGTGTATGGTCTGCACCCTGTTTCCCTGAAGGGAACATTACAAAGAAAAAAAATCCGTGTAAGGGCCGCACCCAAACTTTCCATGACCCGCACCGGAATAGCTGGAATAGTAACGCCAAAATTTTATGAACACATCGTGAAATACTCTAATGCCATAATGTGCATTATATAATGTATATTGTTGCCTATACGTAGACCTCCCATCTCGCACTTCTCGCTGCCAAAAAAAAAGTTGACTTCAAATATAAGACGCATGCCCTCTCCTGCCCAACCCCACGTTATCTTTATCTAGTTCCCCGCGGAACAGCATGACGGTGCGTGCGCAGCACGAAGCAATAGACACGCAACGATACAGTTGCGAAGCCAACAGTGAGAGGCAAGGGAGACAACGGGCGATAAAACTGATCCTTCGCGTGCGGTCCTGCTGACTAGCGGCAAACCGAACAGCAAACAGTTCAGTAGTTTCGGACTCTGGTGCGTGCACAACTGTTTGTCCGGGAGAGCGACCGCTAGTGCGAACGAGCTGGGTAAATGGTGCACAATTCGTTCTATCACCTTTCTTACGCAACCGCACGCGGCAACGCTGCCGCGACTATTTTCCCCAGCCCGCTTTGAGCGCACCCGCATACATGTTGGCGGTCTGGCGCAGCAGAGAGCACAGAATGTGCGAGTGAAAGCTGTTTTTCAGAAATCCGCATAAAAAGTGGGGATGCGCAAATTACATGAGTAAATACGGCATTTGTTGTATGAAATAAAACACCCCAGCTAATTTGGCCATCAGCTGATGTCAGTACGGGAGTTAGGACATAAAATTTTTGTTGTGTGCTTTGCTTTGAGGCGATGCGCAAGGAATTAGTTAACATGGATCACCGTGTAGAATTTGCCTGCGCCCAATGAATAATTTTTAACTGAAAAAAATTTTTTTCGTGCAGTCTCAATGCTCGTCTCAAGAGTTGTGCCAAATCCATGATACCATAGGCTCGGTTGAGCTCACGTCAGACACTCAAAAGCAGAGATGTGATTGCTGTTCAGTCTTATGATGTTATTCCATATCTTGAGGCAGGCTGGAGCTGGAGTGAATTCAAACAGTGAAATATCGATTTTATCATAGTTCTTGTATGCCTTATGTGATCTCAACCCTAACTGTAATGAACCCTAGCTATAGTTTGGCTGTTAATACCGAAGCAACACGAGATAAAAATTATAATTATAGTAATTATTAGTTTAATTATAAATCATTTGCCAGTTGCATGTGAATTCCACACGTTCGAGCCATGTTTACTAATGTCTGACACATCATTTTAAAGAAAAAACTGCAGCAGACAATTTGCTGTCCCTGCTCAAGCTACCGAAAACTATTTTTGGTTGATGCCTGTGTTCTTTGGTAGCTTAGCTAGTGAACACAAGACAGCTGGAAAAAGTAGGGAACAGTATGCATTGGACTCCTGATATTTTGATCCCAGGAGCATATTATCCTACCTTCAAGCCTGAGGGTGCATTTGAACTTTACAGTCAGTTGCGTTATGTACTTGGGTGTAGGTAAACCTGTTTATTCAAAATCGTGCCGTCTGAACTTGGGTGTAGGTCAGCGCACAAATCTCAGCCAGGGCGAGGTGCTAACCTGGGTGCAACTTTGGAATAGGAAGGGAGAATGATGTCAACGATACTACTGCAAGAACTCCTGCATTCGGGCCACCTAAAGCCTTTGCAAACTATGGCCGTAGATATCAATGCTACTGTGCAAATTTTTCACGCACCATTTCTTTTTCAAGAGGGCCTCGCAAGATAATCTCAGATAAGACCGATACAAAGGTAAAGATATAGCCCACTGTGCCGTCATCACACAGACTGCGCGTTTTAGAGGCATTGTCATACAAACAAAATTTTTCTCAGTTGCCGAGCCGCACGACAAGCCATGCCTTCTGAATGTGGGCGACTGTTCTTCTCATGCACGAAGGCATCACAAAACGTGACAGCACGCATTTTTGATGTCGCCAGAAAGTGCATCAGATACCGGGGAAAGCGGATGGAGCACCTCTCCAGTGATGAAGTTTCTCGTGGTGACTGCCACAGTTCTGGTGTATGGTGCGCTGTGCCGGTCATCTTAATTGCACTTGGGGGGCTCGCAGCTTTCATTGGTTGACCAGCATGACATTCTTACCTCTCCTTTTCTGGCTCCTGAGGGCAGGGAGTCGGCCTACACTACGTGTCAACTAATTTGTAAGCTAATGCAGTTTTCTCTGTATTGAGTCACTTGATCAGGCCAGCAAATATTTTTGCTATATCTGTGTCTTTATCGATTGTAGTGATGACATGATTTCGAATGTGCTGCCTGATAATTCAGTTCCTTAGTGAATACATAGTGTTGGTTTAGAAAGAAGCACTTAGAAATGCCTTCCATCCTGCTCTAATCATCCCATTATGTGCTAATGATTTGTTGTCAGTTATCATATTTTATGTTAACGTGTTTTCGACTTCGGCTGAGTTCTGTGGAAGTATTGATTTGCACAAATATAATGCGGCCATGAATATAATGCGGGAGAGTAGTAGTTTTAGTTGATTGGAAAACGAAAGCTTGGCATGAATATGATGTCGTCTTCCATGGCCTCATTTAAAAGGCAGCTGTTAAGGAGCGTGTGCCACACAAACAAGCACGGCAAAGCCTCCTATGCAGTGCCGCTACCCTTTTGATTCCTACCACTGCTGTTGCTTGCTTTGTGCTGCAATTGTTCGCCATTCTTGTCCTCTTCCCTACTCCTCGCTGCTCTTCTCCTGCCTTCCCTTTCTCAACAGCCTGTGCCACCTTCTTTTCACGTTCACAGTTAACTTTCCTTTATTTTCCAGCAGTCAGAGGCAAACAGAGATACAAGGCGATAAAACAGCGCCCCTCACATATATCAGGAAAAACTTGTCACAGTTTTTGCCATTTTGGCCTTTTTGCAATTTCAGGCTTTGGGTTTGCAGAGAGACGATGCCTTCTCAACCACCATGCTTTCACAAGCAATAGAGCAGCAGATGAACGAACTGCCACCCTGCAAAGGTAGGCAGTTAAACAACAATGACTACAACCACGCATGCATTTGGCAGTTGTAATATATGAGATGTCGTTGTGGACAGCCTGCAAATAGAGAACTCTTGCCCCTTGGCAAATTATTTTAGGTGACCCGCTTTCCTATACCACACAGGAGCACTTGCTATATGAAATAATGAGTTACCAATGAAAGTACTGTTTTTATTTCTGCTACATGTGGTTCCATTTCAGAATTTTCATTCACCTATTACAATACTCTCTCAGGTTTCTACTAACTCATTGTTATAAGAGTAGTTTGATATGCTGGAGAATTTTCCTTGTGAAAGGTTTAGTAAGGAATGCAAACAATGGCATGAATTTTACTGCATTTTTGTCATAGCAATGTACGGCTGTGAATGCTGTATTCTGCATCACCATGTTACCAGTTGTTCCGATTCAATAGAACTTGTGTTTGATGCTCCATTTCAGTTTATTGGCAAACATACTCTGACAGCAACACGTTAGCTTGCTATCCTTCATTAGCTCTGGATATTGTCATTTATGGCCTATTAAAATACAACAGGATAACAAGGTTACTCTGTCAACTGCACTCACATTTCTTGATAGACACTGTACTTGGAGAAGTGACCTATCAATACAGTTCAGTGTTTTGTTCAGGTTACAGCCACTGCACAGTGAAGGCTCGTTAATTCAAACGTCGCTAATTCAAATAATTTCTGGATAATTCGAACTGTACGACTCTGTCTGTCCACACTCCATAGGTGTCTATGTAAAACATAGCCCGTTAATTCGAACTTGAGTTGGCTGCGCCACCATAATTAGAACTACTCGCTGTGCACTTGGGTGGCCTATGCACTTGGCGAACCAAGGAACACTTCTGCGATGAATTGAGGCTCTTGTTTACGATGGAAGGAACGGGGGGATGCAGCGCGTGCAACAGTCTCTCTCGGGCGAGATGATGGTCGCTGCGCCGCGCTGGAGGGGGGGGGGGGGGGGGGGGGGGATTGAAATGGTAGTTATGGGAAGGGTCCGGCTTGTGCTAGGAAGGAGGAAAAAAATAGGGCAAAAGTTAAACACGCGCGCATAGTTGCGTCTCCTCGATAACTTGGAGGAGGAATTTGAAAGCGCGTCGTGTTTTCTTGCATGGACCAAATGGGAAGAGCAGATTGTCATTGCTAGTGGAGGGGAGGCCAAGTTCCCTAAAGCCCTTGTGTAGTGAGCGCCAGGGAGTGTCAAACGCGTAGCAAGAGCAAAGTAGATGTTCCAGATATTGCACAGAGCCACAGTCTCGGCAGAAGGGTGTGCCAACACCGCGCAATGCGGTGGGTGCACTTGGCCGGCCAGACGCAGCCAATGGGCATGCGGAGGAGAGTGGCCTGTTCGCCCAAATCAAACTTCTGTGCACTGCTATACTCTCCTATCCTTTCTTACTATTGCTGCCCTCTTTCTTTCCTTCTCCCTGTCCTTTTATTCCCACTAGCCATAGCTCAGGTACTTCAGGTTTGGATGTCAGATGCCCAACTAGCAACGTCTTTTCCTTCCATTGTTACCTTCTCAATAAATAGCCACTAACAACAACAACTCCTACATGCGACAGTGCCAGCAACAGCATTAACCATTAATCGCCTTTGAGCGAAAAAATTGAAAATTGCTTTTGAGGAAAGGCAATCAGGCAGTAACTGACTCAGGTACACCCAATCCATGCTGTAAGGCAAGGGGTAAAGGAGGGAGTAAAAGAAGAAAGGAAGGAAGAGGTACCGTAGTGGAGGCCTTCACTACCACCACCTGGAGATCTTTAACATGCACTGACATCACAGAGCACGCTTTTTGCGTTTTGCCTCCATCGAAATGCGGCTGCCATGGTCGTGCGCTTTGCAGGGACGCTCGAGTGGTCTCTGACAGTCCTCCACGTTTAATCCCGCAAGGCTGCGCCCCCTCTTTGGAGGAGATGTAGAGAGGGCAAAAAAGGCATGCAAGGCCGCTGGACTGGCGAGGCACGATACTGAATAAACGGGTGAGGGCGGGGATCAGACATTTAGCACTGTCTCCGGTACTCCGAACCTGAAACCACGCGGTCGTGCGGGAAACCGCGACTTCCACGAAACGAACCGTTTGGAGTTTTCGCTGATTTTTGCTGTGCGTGTTTATCTCGGTTTTCCACTGCCTCTTGCGTCACATTCTTTGTGATGAGCTGAAGCCATAGCGGTCAAAGTGATTTAGAAATGTCGTTTGTTTGCGGTAATTACCATGAGAAAATGCTTCAAAAGGAGAATCAAAACCATGTGTGAAGTCTACGCCAGCGCGTTATTAAAACGGGATATCGTCAGAAAGCACGCTCATTGCTTTCGCAGTTTGGCGGACGGTTTTCCGCCACTTTTGACGAGGGTGCCGCTGGGGAACGCTTTCAAGGTTAGGTTACACTGCACATAAATACCCCCAAAAACAGAAGATTCGACAGCCATCGCCGTAGCTCAGTTAATAGAGCACAGGATGTGAAATTCGGAGCTCGTGGGTTCGCATCCTACTGGTGGCGTGTGGTTGTTTATCTTCTGATTTCTAATAATTATCTTAAATAATTCGTTGGAGAAACATAGATATCTCTTAAATTTGGGAAAGCGAAAGCCGTTTGTGACTCATTGCACTGATTTGAATTTGAGTGGTGACGTCACGCTGCGCATGCGCAGTTGTTGCTTGGCAGCGGATCACACCACCCGCCACAGTGGGCACTTTGCTCACAGTCCAGTTGGCAGGTTGTAATCACGTGACAAGGTCAAGTGACCTTAGGATGTAACAGACGGACAAGGTCACGCGACCTAAAATGTAACGGATGGACGTGAGTATGAGCCATTAAAGGCTGTCACCTTAATAATTTCTCTATTTATCTCCCATTGATGAACACCGCAAATTAAAGTGGAAAAAACATCCCCTATGCTCCTGGGTTTCGGTGACAGTTGGCTTCCGTCATGTATGTCTTAACGAGCCCCTCTTTCCCTTCCCTTGCCTGCTATGTTGAAGGAAGTGCATTGTGCAGCTGCGTTTGAAATTATGGATGTGTGAATATTGTTCTTGAATTTGAGTTGAATAATAGATCGTCAACTAGTACAATTTGACTTCTGAATGTTTATTATTTAGATAGATCAATAATTTGGGGGCTCGAGATTAATTTCGGCCACCTGGAGTTCTTTAACGTGAGCGGACACTACAAAGCACACAGCTGTTTTTTGCATTTCGCCTGCATTGAAACACGGCCTTTGCAGCAGGGATTTGATCTCTCATCCTTAGGCTTACCAACCGGACACTGTAGCCACTGTGACATGTCTGCATAAACTGCTATGAATGCCTGTATGTTTCTTTTTCCTCTGTGAACCATGCTGTGCACAAATACATGCGGCTAACAATGGAGCTGGAAAAGATCCAAGGTAATATCTGTAAAGGGCATAAAGTTGCTCAAATGTTGCATTGATATTTCTTAAACTTCGTCTATGGTCAAAGCCGTCATTAAAATATCAGCCAGTGATTCTAGCTCTGCGTTGTTGATTACAGAAACTGATCTGACACTGTTCTTTTGTAAAAGGAATGGGTGGGCCTCTTTTGTAATGGAATGCAAATTCGATTCTTTATTTACCATTGTTCATTAATTTTTAGCGCTTTTCTGGTAGACCCGCACCAGTGACTCCGTGGCTGGAGCATACGACCGCTGAGCCTCAGTTCACGGGTTCAATCGGGTTGTGGCTGCTGCGTTCGAAATGGAGACAAAATGCAAAAATTCCCAGAGATTTCAGTCAACGTGGACACCCCCCACCCACCGCGGAATGGCATCGTAGCGCGTGCAGCTCAAGGCAAAAAGCACGTAACAATGATATTGCAAGGCTAGCTGTCGAAGGCAGTAACTGCGCTCATCCTGCACTCCATACTTGCGTGCAACTGGTTGGTGACCAGCGGCACATCGAATCACCGAATGGCAAATGGTTCTGTAGTTTTGGATTTCAGGCAAAGCGCGCTTTGGGGACCAGAAGTTTTCTCTCGCTCGTCAGGAAAAGTGACCACTAGCGTTAGCAAGCCGGGTAGGCAGCATGCAGTTTGAATTTTCGTAGTGGAACTGATTTGCGCACGAATTAGCACTTTCTTTTTGACACGTGGAGCTCCATCCACCCTGCCAGGAACGGACATCAGTATGAGGCACGTTCTACCCGTGGCTCAGTCGTAACTGCCTTAGTCCCCGCAAAGAGGTTGACTCCGTATTGGCTATTTTCATGAAATCGACACGATGCTGTGGCGATGCAGCAAACTAGTCTAAAGATCAGTGCATGGCACCATGCCGTTTGCTCCGTTACATGATTAGTTTGCTGCACACTCAGACATTGTTGGTAGTGTTTTGTTGTAAAAATATATCCTAGGAGCCTTTTTATGTGGATGCTTGCATGCTGACGAGATACAAGAGGCGGTGAATGTCGCTTCACCAGTTTTGTGGTTCCAGCAATTCATAGAGCGCGTGGGGACAGCAAGTTTGCACGCTGTGTGCAAACCATGACAGCGCAGTCCGTACAGGCAGGGAGCTTCTATTTGTAAAAAGATGCTGTGGGCCCATGTAAATACGAGGACCTATTGTTAACAATGATCGCTGAGCACACACGACTAATGGAAGCACGAAGAGTTTTGTGCATGAATGTCCCTGTAATGGCAAGCCTTATGATGGTGTGTGTGTATGGTGATTTGTTATTCATGGAGGTGTGAAGGGGGGTTACTGCTCTTTGTTATTGCCCCATGCCATTGCTGTGACTGGAAGCATGCACTCGGACGTGCGGATGGTAAGAACTGAATATAATACGAAGGAACGGTTGTATCACAGTGGCTTTACATTCATTATGGGCCTTCCATCCATTGCTTTCAAACAAACAAAGTGCAAGACGCACTTGCTCTGCAAAAATAGTATGTGATCTCGAATTGTTCTCGCTTTCCACCTGTACACACAATTAAGAATCTATATATTGTAATCTAAAGTAGCGCACTTGGCCATTAAAATTTCAACATGAAAATGCGCAAAACAAAGTCAACAAGAACTCATGCAACAGTGAAAATGTTTCTAATCTGTTTTCTACGCAAGCTGCCTGACAGTCGTTGAGGTTCGCTAGCCTGTACTGATAAGTGCAGAGAAAATGCGCTTTTCTAGTTTTTTCATGCACCCACTGCGCAAATCTTCAATGTTGATGTTACCCATATTAAATTCCCTCCAAAATGTGCAACCACCATCTACTGCTTAGCATTCACGCCAGCCATATTCACATGCCAGGCAGTGAACTCTTTCTTCTCTCATTTATTTCTCTTACTCTGTCGAGCACCAAAGTCTGACTCACACCACGTCACCACCACCGACAAGCATGCATGAGTTTTTAGTGAAAGAGACACGGTTCTACATAGGCTGGGCCCAGAAGCAGTCCTCTGTAGTGCTACCATATTGGATAGACTGAGGTGCCCTCTCGGGGTAATGAAAATCACCAATTTGTCGCTCTCTCATCTTCAGGTGGCCGTTTTTGGAAGAAAAAAAACGTTAACTTACATGTGGCAATATATGGTTTATTGCGATCATATGTGATCCCACTCAACCGATCCTGGTTAAGGATTGGGTTAAGGATTGCTACCCCCGTGCTTGGGAAACAAAAATGGAAACTAAAATTTGTCAGAAAGAAATTTTATAAATCCTGTACAATTTTAAAATAACTACTATTTCATTGAATGTGACTTGATTTCCAAAGTTTTGCCAGTGCCACGTGCTTGCCAGGGCAACTGTGAGCAGTCACAGCACCCATGTCCTTTGGCTGGTGGTATGTCGTTTTATGCGTCTGTTATGCAACCAACCTGCTGCAGTTACATTGCAGCCAGGGAATTTTTTATCAGCAGCACTTTCGTTCACTTTTACTTGAATACGAATTCATTTGTTTGCCACCGTGTACAACAGTGTGGGCATGCAGTACCGTTTGTCATTTGAAGGAGGCCATTTCCTCGCTTAGAATAATGATGTGGGGATATGTAGCAGCAGTGCTCATGGAGTGTGATCGGAAATTGATTGCAATCAGGATTGGACTCGATCGCAATCGGAATTGCTCACACAGCAGCACTATTAGGAGTACACCACTTGTAAAACGCTGTACGTCGGGGCTTACAGTATTTCTTTGAAATATAATAATCAACCAGTCACTTTTTCATTGTAAGGTTCAATTTGAGCTGAAACTTCACTTTAAGCGCCTATAGTAAAGTTATTATGCATTAAAGTTCTTTCACGTAATTGGACATCATCTTGATTTGGTTGGATACAACTCCAGAACGAAGTGACCAGTGTCCCTCAATGGAGGCCTGCCAGCCAGTGGTGTTTACCTATTGTTATGATGTTGCAATCATTCACCTTGCACCTGCCAGCTGCCTGCAATGTTATGCTAGCAGTTGCAAAGTAGTTGACCACAACATCACGACAGTAGGCCGAGCCACTTATTGGAGGGTCTCTTTAAAGGACATTGGCTGCTTCGTTCTTGAGTTGTGTGTGACTATAGTGAGCTTACTGTTTTTTTCATACAGAGAAGTCCCTTGTGCTTGAATCCAAGTATATGATGGCATCAGGTACTTTTTGTTTTAAGCGCAGCTCTTAGGCACCTGTTCCCGTGTTGAGCGGCGTGCATTGGCATAAATGAGCATGGTGCACAGCGGAGGATGAAAGACAGCGATACAGAGGAGATTGCGAGGAGGAAACCATAGGAGAAGGGTACGGAGGTAGCGTGAAGGCAGGTTGCACGAAGGTAACCTGTGAAATCAGAGTAGCATGCGCCATTGCCTGCTTGCCAATGATGCTATCGGCAAGATATGTGCCGCTCGCAAGAGATGGCGTCAGAGTAGCGCGCTAGTTGTTCACCTGAGGAGAGGCTCATTCATCGGCAGCAAAACGCTGCCCGCGCTGCCCAAGTCGAAACCCAGAGGCGCCTCCGTTTGGCACTGCATGATCCGTATGCGGTCGCCTACGGTTTGAGTACCACAGCAGCTGCTCTCAAGGCTAGTATTACCAAGAAGCATAATCGTCGGCTAATTTTTTTCAATCTAAACACCACACACATCAATACGATGCTCACACTCTGCAAGCGTCTTTAAGAGCACAGAGTGTGTTTTGCAGTTTTTATGAGATGTGTGAGTGCCATTGCAGAAAGTGTGTACGCGGAGCGTGTTGCATTTTCAAGTGTGATGGGGGTCACTTTGGTGTTGCAGGTGTTCCTGAAGCACTGCCAGAGTATTGTCCATGTGACAGCCCACAGAGCCCTACCTTGGACATGGATTTCACAAGTACTGCTACTTGTCCCTCTCAGGAGTATGATGAGATTGAAGGTATCAGCTAGAAAAAGACCATTGTTTTTTGTGCATGTACATAATAAAATCATTGCTGAATACCGGACACAGTCTTGTCATACTGTCTTTCATATGTTTCACAGAGCAGACCTCGCTCCTGTATACTGGGCTCCAGTGCCAAACTTTCATTAATTTATAATTTGATGAATTAGGGCTTGGAGACAATGCAAGCATCTCTCATGGCCTGTTGGAAAGCTACTGAAATCTATGCTGGCTTCCTAGCCGGCTCTTAATTAGTTGCATGTTAACCAGCCACATTGCACAAGAAAGCATCCTCTTCCTGCCTTATTCTTCCATCACCCTCGAGCAAGGCACATGTAAATGAAACCGAATTCTGGAATTCTTTTGTATAAACCACTTTGACCACCACATAGTGCACAAAGGCCAAAACCAGACAGCTTGTTCTTGCGCCAGAGCTGAAGCAGCCTTCTGAGCAAACTGCACGATATACTAACCACACTATATTTTGCAGCAGGTATCTTGTATTGCTGAGATTGTGTCTGCAAGCTGGCTCTAAAAAACTGCGCATTGCATGAGCTGTGCAGATCAGCTAACGACATTGTGCTCAGGAAATTAACTTTGGCACATCATTTGTCCAAAAGTCTTTTACTGAGCTTTTTAATAATAACGGATGATTTTAGAATGTTCAGCATCAGCTGCTTATTTGTGCAAGTATGAGCCATAATCATTGGGCCAGTTATCAATGGATTCTCGCTCCCACAGATATAGGGAAGAAAAGTTTACCAAAGTGGGAAAGAATGGTCTATGCCCTAGTGTAGACAACTCGGGAAGCATTTATTTACTGCTCGAGCGCTTACTTGGTTATTGTGGGTTGTGTGCCAGGCGGCTATCTTTCTGTAAAGACGGCAGAGCCGAGTCATTATTCCGTTAGTGCAGGGGAAAAAATTGCGTGCAGTGAACGCAACCTGTTGGTACGAATGGAAGGCTGGCAGAGCTGTGGTTAAGAGCGGGAAGCTTTAGAATGGAATCGCCCCATTGGAGCACTGCTCGTTCAGTGCGATTTGTTGTGTACTGGAAGCTTTCGTTTTTGAAAGAATACGGGTAAAAGCGTATTATCCGGAAGTCGACTAAGGTATTCATTTTTTTTTTTCTAAGTGACTCTGGAACTGCAGTCATTTTTGGCGCTCACTCCCTTATAACGTCAGTCGAACGTTTTTGACACAAGAAATCGTTTTCTAAAGCTTTCAGCCGTCTATCCTCTGCATTTGCATTGTCATTATCGCTGAATAAATTTAGTAACGCATCCAATCCGGTAGCAGCCTGAGCGAAAGTAGCTGGGGCCTCTTCCTCGTCATTTTCGGATGCTTCACCTTCTTGCAGACACCGTGGAGAAGCCGCCACAGCGCCCGAATGCATTGCACTCCTACTCATCATGTCACGTGTGGCAGGCTCAACCTGCTTGCACGTTATAAATTTTTTTTATAGCACATTTTGTGTTGGTTGTTAAGGGTCCCCTACGACCCGTATTTGGCAGAATTAACGTACCTACCGGGAAAGCGTGTTATCTAGGAACGCAGCAATCTCAAAGAAACATTTCAATTGCACCCAGTTTTGATCGCATGACCCTAGATATCGTATGAACCAGGAACGTGTCATGTTATACTTTAGATAGCTAACACACGGGAAGGAGCGAAACTAGTGGTCGGCCACCACTTTTATGTTGCTTATTACACAGAAGATTACAGATGTTGCACGCGCTATAGTTGGATATTACTCAAGAATGAAGCGGCAGAAAATCTTCAAAGAGGGCCCTTGGCCCAATAGCATCAACCAATTTTCATGACATTGTGATTTATCTGTGGTTAATCCCCTGTCATGCTAGCGTCTGAATTACTCGCAGATTAACTTCGACGTCATGGAAATTAGTCGACGCCGTTGGCTGGAG
Organism: Amblyomma americanum; assembly: GCF_052857255.1. NCBI lineage: Eukaryota > Metazoa > Arthropoda > Arachnida > Ixodida > Ixodidae > Amblyomma > Amblyomma americanum. Next base: position 93,539,096 of record NC_135502.1, on the reverse strand, counting down.
TGCGTCTTTTTAGGGGCACTTGGCGCTTTGTTGTATCCAGCTATGGCAACTGTGTGGATTCTCTGGAACGGCGACATGCTCATACATGCCATGGTCGTCAGTGCTGCCATGTAAAGCGCCCTTCCCGGGAGTGCTGTATGGTTGTACCTGCTCCTGGTTAATTAATATCTTCGCTTTCGTATGAAGAACTTTTCTGTCATCTCGTCAGTTAGCTCTCTGTGTCAATAAGAGAATGTGGACCGTTTCCGGGCGCACCGTGGTACAACACTAGAGTCCTACCCTTGGCATGGTGGTAGAGCTTTACACTTCACTCGTACGCACTCGTTTATGCGGATGAAATGGGCCTGGTCTGTTCACCCATCTCTCCAAATAAGAGCCACCAGCCTGCAGTTTGCCGCATTTATCACGGACCACTCGTCTGCCTATAGCTGTGTTTACACGGACTTGACAGTCAAGTTCGTTTTTCGGGCAGAAAACCACTTAGCGTGTTCATGTAAATGCAATCAAGTCAGGTCTTGCAGTCAAGGGGTCAGGTCCAGTTAGCCTGAAAGCAAAGGGAGGGGGGGGTGGATTGGCTCACAAACCACCTCTGCAAATTGCCCTTGATCCTCTTTCACGTGTGTGTGTGGGGGAAATGATTTGCTGCTGTGGAAAACAGAAGCTGGAGCTGGTTTACGACTCGTACAGTCACAACTGTTCACTCTCTGGTATCAAGTACATATAAACGGGCAGTCATCGAGTTGGGGTGACCTTGCTTATCCCGGCCCCCGACTCAATCCACCGCTGTCAGGTTTAAGGTATAAAACTTGGTTGGGTTCACGTAAATGAGGGTTATGCCGGACTCACTCTGTCAACACTTAATACGGTTCTGCTTCCTGTTGCGAATGCGGGCTGCCGTTGGGCATTCAAAGCTAGACTTGTCACCCTGTTCTGCGCTGAAACAGAATTCCGGTCGCTAGCCCACTCGAAGTTGGTCTTGACCGCTGACTCGGGCTCTGTCAGCCCCACGGTTTCAGTTAGTGCGTCCGAAATGGCACACTCTATCCATCGGGCTAACTGATGGTCGTTAAGGATAACGGGCTGTATCCCAAGAGAAGGCAAGCATAGCAGGGGTCGGCTTAAAGTTCGGTGGACGGATGAGATTAGAAAGTTTTCGGGGATACTTAAGGTGGCACAGGACAGGGTAAATTGGAGGGATATGGGAGAGGCATTACCCGCATTTTCTCCCTGACCCACTTTGCCCTCATCCTGTCTCTTAACGGTACATCTATCATTTTCCTTTCCTAGTTCGCTGCGTTGTCCGTAACTTAAGCTGAACCCTTTTCGTTAGCGTAGACGTTTCTGCACCATAGGTGAGTACCGGTAAGATACGGCTTTTGTCTACTTTCCTCTTGAGTGATATTAGTAAACTGCCATTCATGATACAAGAGAACGTACTTGCCTAATGCGCTTCACCCCATTCTTACTCTTCTAGTTATTTCACTTCTGGTTATTTTGATCCATATTTACGGTCACTACTTGCCTTAAATAGACTTATTCCCTTACTACTCCAGCACCTCGCTACCAATTGCAAACTGCTGTCCTTCGTAGACTATATACTGAACATTACTTTGGTTTTCTGAATATTAATTTTTAGACCCACCATTCTGCTCTGTCTGTCTAACTCTTGATCATGCTTTGCAGTTCATGTCCTGAGGGACTTAGCAAGGCAATGTCATCAGCGAATCGCCGATTACTACTTTAACTCTGTGGGATACACTGGTAACCCTCCTCGACCGCCGCGCCAGCGGCGAACGCGCCGGAGTCACGAGACCACGCGCACGCACCACCAGGAATGTAGAGAAAAGGCACCCCTACTACTCTGCCCGTTCCAAACGTTGATGTGACTTCACGATAGCCCGCTGGCCACTTCGGGAAGGGTTGCATGCCTGAGCCTGTGAGCAACCTATTGCTCCTTGTTAGGCAATGCCCGAGGGAATAAAAAGAGTGCGCGGCGGGGAACGTCTCTTTTGCTGCCGGCCTCCATCTGTCTTGCCCCGAGGGACTCCTTTGCTGCCTGCCGACCCCCAAACCCAACGCCGGTCCACTGCAACGACCTAGTGAGGTACCGAACGTCTATTTTATCGGATAGAACATTCTTCCGCAGTGTGGTTTGCCTCGTGTTAGAACAATTAACTATTTCCTAGCGTGCTTTGCCTTTGCCCGTTTCGTCCGAACGGGCCGTGGCTGCGCCACGGGTTGGGGAAACGTGTCGCAGACGAGTAAACCCTGCGTGTAGCTGGCACCGAAGCTCGCCTTCCCGGCCGGCTGGACTCAGAATGACCTCATATCTTGGCGCCCTGCGTTGGGCACCAGATGTGGGGGTTTTAATTAGTGGAAATAAATACATATTCCCCAACAGCGGCTGACAATTCAAAGCCGCCCGAACCCCGCCCGCGGTCGCGCGCGCTACCGAGCGCACGCCGACCACGATGGGCCTTGCTCTGAGGAAACAAAGGAACGACATTCTGGCTGACACAGACGTTTATTGCTACAACAACAATAACGCCAGCTAGTAACAAAATACGCTAAGGAATCGAGGTCGTCCGATTCACCAGGAAGGTTACGAGCGAATGTTCGCCCACACTAGGGCAAGGAGGAAACTGAAGCCAGACGGAACGGGATGCGGGAGAACCTTTCTCACGAAGAGGCCTCGTCCCGCTGGCGGAGAGCGGAGCGCCGCGCCTGAACGTCAGCGCGCGTCGAACTTGCCCAGCCAAAGAGAGTTGTCTGCACCGCGCGCGCGCACAGCAATCACGCCGTCCGTGGCGCTAGTGTGGCTGCGACGCCGGCGCCCTCCCCTGTTAGTTAAGGTAACTAACTAGGGGCGCATCACGAGGAAGCAAACCACAAAGGACAGCGGGGCAGGTCCCCACAGAGTGACCCCATAACTCGTCTCCAACTGTTCCCGGTCCAGGCCTCTCAATATCTCCTGCAGGCGGTGAATAGCATTGGCGAGACCGTGTCTCCCTGCCTGACACCCTTCATATTAGGAATTTTATTGCACTGTGTGATGTCAGTGAACGTTAAGAACCCGAGGTGGCAGAAATCGGATCCCTCCACTACGGCGTCCCTCATGACCTGGGTCGCTTTGGGACTAATTCTATTAAACCCGAACCAAATGTGCCATACTCCTATTTGCTTACCCATTCAAACCTATACGCATTTTTCAGTATGGAAGGTTTGTTCGATTTGCTTCATTCCTGTACTAGTTCTATAAGTTATGCGCCGGTGCGCAAGTGTACAGCGCCAGATTAGGCAATTGAAGTGCAGCTAGACTCTAGTTTCTTCCAGAATAAATGGTCGAGCGCACGACTCGTCGTCTGCCCGCCATAGCGCCGCCGCGAAACTGCAGCCAGCTGCGTGCCGCCATCAGCGGCCGCGAAAAGCCCGAACTATAGGAAGAAGTTTCACACAGCATATCGCGGCAATTGAATAGCTAGCAACTAGGTCCAGCGTTTTCCCGAACAAAGCCGTTGCATGTATTACACAGGTGATTTTCGAATATATTCACTGAAGTGTTGTCCGCGGAGCATGACGACTGCTCAAGTTCACAAACCTGATGCCTTCTTCAGCACCGCCTTCTTTCACGAAAGAACTGTCAGCCTACGTGCGACGACCCCACATACTGCGAGGGTCCACACGGGACAGAGAGACAAAGAGCATCGCTAGAGTCAGTTAAAAAAGTATGTCCAAGAATTACATGTTAACAAATATACATGGTGCAGAGGCTGGGGTGCCCACGCTTACATGTCGCTGCGTTGGCGTTGGAGCCTTCGTCAGAAGGAACGGAGGGGTTGTGGAGTGGACCTTGCTCGTTCGCTCAGGCTTCTCTTCTCCCCGAAGGCTTGGTCGCTTCGGTCGCCGGAAGGCTGACTGCCAGCGACGTCGTCTCGGGCCTTGCTCGTCACCAACTGACTGCATTTTCCTCGTTTTTTCACGTCCATTCGGGCGATCCCTCTTTCAAGGCAGGGGTGTCTCCCCAGGGGTGGTGTCCGTCGCCCTCCTCTCAGCGCCGGCGACTGCCGTATTCCCAGTTTTCCCCCGCATTATCCCACTGGCCCGGGCCTTTTCTTCTCTGGTCGGCGCCATTGTCGCTCTTTCTGGGGGATGGGGAAAGGGGGCTTGACCAGTTTAATCCTTAAAGATGACGGCCAGGCTGTTAACCTTCAGACCTATCATGAGCCTTGGCCCCGGACACCCAGAGATTCCTGGCGCCATACAGTCTGTGCAAGCGCGTCCAGGGTCCCACAAAGTGAAGCTGTTGCCGGAGATCGTGGCCTCCCGAGAACGTGAGTGCTCTGTCACGCAATTTTTTTATTAAGACAGTGGTAATATCTAATCCAACATACCCTTGGGCGGCCTTGCTGCAGTTCCACTTCGGGAGGAGTACAATCCATGTAAGAACTGTGCTACATTAGGCGCGCACTTTTGCAAACGAATACGGAAGAGTGCCGCACTCCTTGAACTGGCACAGCAGGTGCGGTCAGATTGAACAGACCCCACCCCACCCCACACACACACTTCTTAGCGCGGCGATGCTTTGCGCTCTCTTTGCAATTCAAAAGTCTCCTTGAGCGTCAGGTAGCTCATGTCGACGATATAGTATCAGCGAAGACCACGTTAACATATGGCTGTTGCTTGCCCGGTTGTTGCAGAAATGACGTGCTCCTACGCATGCTCCTCTTCGTGGCGGTCAACGTAGGCGGAGCTATTGGCCATTCTGGGCGCATTATAATCATCCCCTGCTAGTGCCTTCTGCAGTTTAGAAATCACATTGGCTTTGAGACTACTCGGCCACTATCCGTAATCTTGGTCCGATTCTGAACTCTGACCCATTGACAAGGAAACTTCAGGGCAGTAATGACAGTTTTTTTTTCTGTAGGTATTTAAGTACTTACACAGAAAGAGAGTGTTTATTTATTTATTTTATTCACAGATACCTGCAGCACCCGAAGGCATTAGTGCAGAGGGGATGTGCAGCGAAATCAAGCGTTATAAGTGCTATAGTAAGGTGATGAGACATTCATACAACACACGGAACAGCCATAAAATACAGAAAAATCAGTCACACACACGCGTACGTTATAATGATACAAAGTTAAGATTAAGTGATTCTATAAATAAAATCTCAAATAAAAGCAAGAAACATTTTAACAGATGTGCAGTCAACGACATTTTTGGGGAGTTTGTTCCAAACTGATATGACATGCGGAAAGAAAGAGTTCTGATAAACGTTTGTTCGACATTTGATTTCACGCACCTTAAAAGCATGACCACAACGTGCAGATACAAAGTGTGGCAGCGGAACATACGGCGTTTTATCAACCCCTGTTCTGCTGAAATAGATTCGATAGAAGATCTCTAGTGTACAGCGCATGCGCCTATTACTGAGAAGTTCTCAGTCAAGAGATTCCTTTATTGCTGAAACGCTGTGTCAGAAGTCGTAATCATTGGCGACAAAACGAGCTGCACGGTTTTGTACGCGTTCTAAACCGTCCGATAATGTAATCATACATGGATCCCACACCGCGCTAGCATACTCAAGAATAAGTCTAATGTGTGTGAGGCACAACAATTCTTTTATATTTGTTGGGGCTTTATGGAAATTACGCTAAAAGAAATTCAACATTCTAGAAGCTTTGCCTACCACATAATCAGTGTGGATTCTCCATGTAAGGTCCCCTCTGAAATGTATACCGAGGTACTTAAATTCGGGAACTTTTTCCAAAGGAGTAAAATTTTATGAGTACATAGAGTTTATTGGGTTGCGTTCTCGTGTAAAAGCAACATATTTACATTCATTTGAATACAGCGTCATTTTCCACTTTATGCACTATTGATGAATGCCGCCTAGGTTTTGCTGCAAGGTGCGAACATCATGTTCGGTGACTATTGGGCTGTTCACGACGCAGTCGTCTGCGTACAAGCGGATTTTGCAGGAAATGTTCACGACAATATCATTAATATAAATTAACAACAACAAAGTCCCCAAAACTGACCCCTGAAGTACAGCGGAGGTAACTTCTGCAGAGTGGGATGTAACACGATTAATTACATGTTTTTATCTACGGAAAGGTAGTCGCGAATCCATGTGTTTACAGCGTGCACATGATGGATCCCGAGGGAAGCAAGTTTATGCAATAAAAGAGCATGCGGTACGCAGTCGAACGCTGTTCTAAAATATAAAAATATGCAGTCAACTTGATTTCCACAGTCATAACACGAAATAATAACATGAATGAATTCCAACAACTGCGTAGTACATGAAAGCCAAGACCTGAAACCATGCTGTACATTCGCAAAGAAATTGCTGTTTTCCAAGTTTTTTATAACGGCCCTGTAAATAACATGTTCTAGCATCTTGCAGTTTACGCTTGTGAGGGGAATTGGTCGGTAGCTTGAAACCTCAGTTTTGGAGCCACTTATATGAATTGGGACTATGTTAGCTACTTTTCATTATGTGGGAAGATAACCAGAGTCTAACGACTTGCTAAACAGCGCAATCAAGTAATGTGCTGCCACATCAGCCCATGCTTTCAGAACATAAGATGGAACTCGATCAGGATCAATAGCGGTTTTAACATTGAGCGATTGCCGTTGCTTCAAAATTCCATTATACGTAACTGTAATAGGTGACATAGGTGCATAAATAACTTGAGTGGTCTCAGGAAGTCCTGCGCAAAAGGGAGCGCGAAAAACAGACCGAAAGTAGCGATTAAAACAACAAAATTTGTCATAATTACCAATGACGTCAGCTCCGTCAACCGATAGGTGTGGAACGCCAACCTGTTCTTTTCCATGAGATTTTAAAAACCTCCATAGCTCTTTAGGGTTACGCTGAATTTTTTCACCCAAAGGAGCGAAGAGTTTATTTTTTCAATCTTTAATTTAGCTTCGATGTCGCGAGAAAGAACCTTCATTGCTTGAAACGTACGTGAGCAACGGCTTTTTGATTGCGAGGTGAGAAGGCGGTGACTCTTGTTGACCGGCGCACGGGTATACATCATCTCGCAGTTTGCAAGACACCACTTTTGACGCTACATGTTTGTCAACAAGAGCATTGAATTTGTATTTAATGAGTTTCCAAGTGTTCTCACAGTATAATGTATGTCTGCTGTTTTTAAAAAAATCAGGCAAGAAGGAAACATGATCACGTGATAAGGATGCATAGTCACCTTTGTTGTAAAAATAAACTTTTCATGATTGCTTATGCACGGTTCGTGCAACTTACACCGCAAAACGCGCAACGACACAGTTATGATCACTTAGACCAGAGATTACCCTATTAGAAAATGTGAACAGGTTTGAATAGGTCGACAAATAGGATCATGGCACATTTTGTTTAACATTATAGGATGAAGCTTCCAAAGCGATTCAGCCTTTGAGAGACTCCTTAGTGGAGGGCTCCGTATAATTTCGATTACCCATGGTTAATTACCGTGCACTTACATCACACAGTGCATGCAAGTCTTGGGTTCGAACCCGCCCGCTACGGTGGCGCTTCGATGAAGGAAAAATGTGAAAGGTCCGTGTACTATGCGTTGATAGTGATCGTTAAGAATCCCAGGTGGTAGAAATTATCCGGAGCCCTCGACTACGGCGTCCCTCATAGACTGAGCCGCTTTGGGACGTCCATCCTATAAAGCCAAACCAAATGTGCCATAATCCTATTTGCTCACCCATTCAAACCTATATACATTTTTCAGTATTGATACACTATCTGTTTACGAGGTTATGTTTGAGTAAACTAAATCTGAAATGGAAGAGCTCGACCGCTGCTGTCTAGTAGGCTCATATACATGCTGTGTTAGGTCATTAACTGCGATGAGCTCTGCAAAGGCTAACGCCAGTGCAGACTTGTCGGTCAGTATGGGCTTTTTATCCTTCCATTCTAAGTTGACCATGTTAAAATCATCGCCGAAGACAACATCATTATTCAGTGTGGAAAGGAACCGTTACAGGTCGTTTTAGCACTCGGCACAATTTTGGCCAGGTGAGCGATAAAGGACCCTACTGTTAGGATACCACCACTACGCTTATTGCACCACACCGATTCACTGCACGCTGGAGACGCTGATATCGGCTTCGAACGGAAGCATTGTCCTTGCAAGTACAAAAGCACCGCCTCCTTGAGTGTCCCTGTCAGTCCGCTTCACGCCATAGCCTGAAGGAAAAACCTCAGCGTCACTAATAGAATCATGCAACCAGGATTCGGTACCGAGTACGACGTCAGGCTTTACTGAAGATATCAAAGTGGCAAAATTATCAGTTTAATTTTTTAGGCTACGACAGTTCACAACAAGGAAAACTAGCTCATCGGCCACCGGATTCGCTCGACGAGGATGGGGAACATATGAAGACGCGTGGCTGGGCCGATCCATGATCAATGACTAGCTATCTTGCAGCTTCTACAACCTTTTCAGAGGCGGCGTCATAGACGGAACGCCGATTGTTGGCGTATAACTTGTTGAAACGCAACATAAAGGGCACATCTAGTGAGCGCGCATGAGCAACAAGCTTAGACTGCGCATGACGCACAGAAGGGCTCACAATGATTCACTCACAATGGCGGAAAAGAACTGAAACTAACTAGTAAGCATGCCGGACACGAGGACGGAGAAAGAAAGAACATTAAACGACAGTTAACAACGCGGAAGGTAAAAATTGGATTAATTCAATGAAAAAAAAGCACAGTGTAGAACTATATCGATACCGCAAAAAGCAGGTCATGAACTAAGCGTTCTATGATAACTCAAGAGGCAGCGCCCTACTCTCTGAAGCTAGGTCAGGGTGTCTTAGAACGCGCAGCTACAAAAAGAAATTTAAGATTACACATGTGCTGTGTGTGGTAAATCTGTTAAAATAATTAAACACCTCATCGTCGAATGCGATGATATCCATCCGGATACAGGAACAGTCACTTTTCTCAGGCCCTAGGGTTTAGAGATAAAAATGATCACGTAAATAAATTTGCAGTGGAAGCATGGGTGGAAGTTGGCAAAAAGCGATTGGAAGATTGGTGGCTCAACAGCAGAGAGATGATATAAGGTTAAAGGTGTGGGAAGACGAATTAAAAAAAGGGCGACTCTTAAAAACAATTTACAACAAAGTCAAACAAAAAAAGGAAGAAAAAGCCGAGCATGGTGGCTACTGACTGATTTCACTTGGAAAGGGTAAAAATAATTATCCATTCGTTTTGTGCATCTTCATTGGCAGCCAAGCGGTGATGCATTAAAAAAAAAGGCGATACTTATAATGTGATAACGCCATAACAAACAGCGCGACTGTCCTGTCGGCCCCTCGTAGCCGCGCAGCGCGCGTACCGACGACGGGCTGTTTCTGCTCCAGGAGTATACGCCAGCGCCGCGTCGCGGTAACAGCTTCTAAAGCCTCACGGGGAGAGCGCCGCTTTAGCCACTACAAAGCCTTCTAGAACACTGTACTTCTGCGGTGAGCGTGAGCGTCATGAAGAGGCTTTAGCACAGGGCTAATTGGAAAAGAGGCTTTCCCCTGTAGTGGGCGTACTTATGTTGATGATGATGAATAACAAAAGCGATCTTTCACTAAAAACGGAGCTTTTATGAACTTGAAAATGAAAAGAAAATGAAATACAGGTGTGGCCATCAGCGGCCGATATCACAAGTATAGACTACGGCGCGCCAGCACAGCATTTTTTTTTCGCGGATCCTTTACGTGCAACATGCACTGGCAGAGCAAATGGCCACGCCGCGGCAACGTGTCATCTTGTGTACGACTACAACCAATCGTCTCTACCTATTGTTACGATGTAGCATCCAATCGCCTTGCGCCTGCTAGCCACCTGCAGCAGGCAGGTGGAACGATTATAGGTCGACGCGCTCTTCAGCTGCATACGACTAAGACAGCACGCAAGGTGCCCCAAAAGCTATTCTGGTAACGGTTCAGTGCGTTCATCGATCCCAGGCTTGTCAGTGAAAGAGTCGGTACAGAATGTATAGGCGTCATGTGTGCCAGTGCCTCAATTTTAATTTCGGATAAGAAAACTGCTTCCGTGTATTGCGTTTCGTCCCTGCCTGGGTTGACTCTGCTTTTGAAATGATCTTGGTTTTATACGTAAAGCTTATATAGTTCTTTTTTTGTTGTTTTTGCGGTGCTCGCAATGTTCTCTTTTTAACCGTTACCTAACAACGCATTTTCCATGAACCTGCTGGCTCTGCTTTGGCTAAGGTGTGCTTTAGAACTAGTACAGCTAGATTCCACTTATAGGTGGATTTATTGGCAGGTTTTGCAGCAGGCGGCAAAAGGGAAAAATTAGGGGGGGGGGGGGGGTTAGTGAAAGCCTTATTAATTAAAAAAAATCTCGCTTAGAGAGGAGCGGTGGCTAAAAAAAATAGACTCGTAGTGGTTGTTGTCCAGCTCTGGTGTCCAACTCCTCCTTGTTCAAGAACCCCAAGGTACATCTGGCGGCACTCGAATTCAAAAATTCCAGCTTAGCAGCAACGAGTTCAAGTGAAAGCAACAAAGCACCGCCCATGGGACTCACTAACAGCGTCTCATCTCAAAAACCTTAAATACCCCCCCCCCCCCTCCCCCCTTTGCCTTTTGCAAGGCCGGATATTGTACATCACCACCATCGACATCCTTGACGTAGTCACCAGCCATGGGTCTTCTAAAATTCAGAAAATGAAGAAAAGCAAGCTTGTACTTTCTGAAGGATGGGGAAGGATGTGTGGATATGTCAGGGGAGCTTCCTAAGCCCCATGTAGACGCACTTCTAAATCACATGGGACATTCTTGAAGACATTTTGAACTTTATGATTGTCATAAATTTTTATAGCGCAGGGGCATCTGTGACCAAAAAGCGCCGTGGCACAAGGTTATTTGTTCTACTCAATGTGGGATCAAAAGCCCATATCCCAAGCATTCCACCCTAAAGAAGCCGAGTACCAGGCGGGGCAAAGCTTGTACCCATTGTATTACCGGTGGGTACTCGGCGGCACTGCGGATCGAACCCCGCACCTCCCGCATGCGAGGCGGAGGCTCAAACCGCTAGGCCACCGCTGCGGTAACTTTCTGAACTTAGAGCTTTTTGAAATTATTACGATCGGCTACTGCGAGAAAGCGGAAATGGAACACAGTATCTGTGCCCCTGATTAAATTGTCTCTTATTGCTTTCTTGGTGCCAATCGCAAATACACATTTAATCGCATAAATGATAGAGACAGCGACACATTTAAACGTGCATCGATATTGAAGACATCTGACCGGACAAAGAGCTTGGCAGGGCCTTTTTCTCCTTATGACAGCGCTGAAGCCCAGAGTGAAACACGCGCACAAAAATTTCATATGCACAACGCATGCACATACCCAATCATTCCTCAGGGGGTCCACAGGTCATCGATAAGGCCCTGCCCCTATAGAGGGAACGACTGAAACGCCTCCGTCTTGCGCACTCACATTCAGACATGAGTCAATTAGCAAACCGAGCGCAATCTTGTGTATTCTCCGAAGGGACATCAAACTGAGTATAGAGATACTGAGGCGTAATCTATAGGTGTGATGATAAAAGTTGCCGCTGAGTGAGCCACACGCTTTCTCGTTAGTTGAGGTTCTGCAGGACCGCGCACGTGGCTCGATAAGGCACTCGGCGATACGTACTCTTCCTTGTAATACGCGTTGCGTGCACACATACAAATATATAGCGCAGAACGTGAGCGTCACGCAACTACACACAGAAAAAAAAGAAGAGATGGACCAGCGAGGGAGATAAACATCGCGATAGCAGAAATGAGGAACGTCCAAGGCCGTATAAACGAGAAGCTCGGGTGCGCAAGCACTCACGAGAGCTATCTCGGACGGTTTCGGTCGCGGTTCTGTCCCCATCGGCTCCTTGGAGCACGGCGGTGCAGTTCGAGATAAGGCGACGCTGATTTGCGGAAGACCTTAGCCGGCGCAGCATACAGGTGCACGTGTACGTAACGCTTTCACGAGAGCCCGGGTGGGGAATTCCCATCTGTCCCTTACTCATGTTTCCCGGAAGCGGTTTCCCGAACCAGGAACTGAGTGCAACTCTTTTTGGAAAAAGAACAGAGAAAGCAAGAGGTCAATGCGGTGTTTCGCGAAGCAGTGAAACACCGTCCTGCGGTGCGAGAGAAACGGGGCATGGATCACACGAACTGAATTCGCAATGCCGCTGTTGTCCAAACGGAACATCGATTTGTGATTGGCTGTCCGCTGAGTGAGGCTCGATAGAGATGGGAAAACAAGCATAAAAGAGTGATTTGTGCCGGTGGCTCATTTAAGGTTGACAGTTAAGAAAGCTATAGTCTTGTTCACGGATGAAATAAACAAAAGAGAAAAAAATCACGCGTGTCAGTGAGCCACTGCTAGCACATCATACGTTTTTTGGACTTTGTTCTCAGATGAGAAGGTAATCGAAGCTGTTCACCAGCATTATGTATGTAACGGTCTGGGACAGCAGCGGCTGCATTTGTTACCTTAATATTAGCCCGCAAAATCAGCAACACCGAGCGTTAGGCGCACAGTTGGATACAACTCAAGAATGCAGTGGCGAATGCCCCTCAAAAGAGACCCTACAGCCAATGGCGACGACCGGTTCTCATGACGCCGCAGCTATCCCCCATTCGTGGCATCGCAGGTGACTGGCGGGAGCCTCCTTGAAATGGGAATAATCGCGACGTCTTGACAATCGGTCGACGCCATTGGCTGGATGATCTCCTTTGGGGGACATTTGCCGCTGCGTTCTTGAGTTGCATCCGACTACAGCTGGGCCCAACGTGACGATGGCTACGTGACCCTGGGGTCACGCGAAGAGATATGCAAACGCAAGCCATGACCTCATTCTCGTGAAGAAAAACCAGCCGAGAGAGATGTGAACAGGGCCTGTACGCATTCATAAAACTTAGAAAAGATGACGTCACCCGAGAACGTGCAATTCAACGGAGGCAAAGGCAGTGCAGAATTAGGGTGGCTGGAGGTAATATAATAATATAGATACCATAACGAGGCTTGATACTGAATCAGCGCTAACACGGCCGCCCCATTGCCGGGCGCATTTTGCCCACATTATTACTAACCGCGATGACAGCCATTATGGTAGCCCCTCTTGATAGCCAGTCATTACAGTGCGCACAAGCTACACGAAGAAATAAACTTCACGCTTAACTTCACGCTTGTGCCTCGTTTTAGGCGTGATGCGCATGTTACTGAGGCGTGGATAACGTTTTTTAGCACCACGTCAACAGCAAAAGGCGTGATTTTTCTCAATCCAAGCGTAAAGTGAGCACGTCGCGCTGTCTTGCGACTGTCATACGGCAAAATAAGCGGCAGCCCTGCCACCTGGTGTATAGTTTAGTATTCGGACATGTATCTGCGTGGTAGCAACTTCCTTTTTTTCCTGTTAGTTCCTCCTCAGCAGAGAGCGCTGGCGTCACTTTAGGCAAAAACATCCTTCTGGAAGGTACGACTTTCGCCGACCGTTGTGCGTGATTTGTTGAAGCTATTCACGGTGTATAACATTGATTGTTGTGACAACTGCGCAGAGGCGGTGAGCGTCAATTGTTCAAATGAGGTTCACGTAGCTGAAGCACATTAGGCGCCTTGTGCAAGCACGACAGTGCGCCTGACCAAGTCCAGCATTCTTGGACAAGAATTTTGAATATTGGAGTATTGTAAGATACTGTTATGGAAATATTAGGAGTAACGGTCGATTCTTCCGATGCATAGCAAAATCTTTCTCTTAAGGTTTTTACATCGCTCGCATGGAGTAGTTTAAGACTGCCGAAAAAATCCAATGAAGAACGCTTTTGACGATAGCAAAAACATTAATATAAAAAAATGCAAAACTGCCGAAGGGAGATCTGCAGATATATTGATTCTTGTAGGGAAATCTTACAATGCATGAAAAAAAAAACTGTTCATAATCTCTTTCCCCTTGAAAATGCTTTTATCCAGATTTGCTGGGTATGTTTGCGTACGCCTGCACGACTTCTTCAGCGGGTCAGCCCAGACAGTGCTCCCCGCATGCATGGATGGTGTGGCTTTTCCCAAGCCATAAATGAACGTCTGGGACAGGAAGTTAATGAGAGCACTTTTGTGTCGAGTTCACGGCCCGGGTTAATCTGTGATGTAATCCTGGCGTATCTAGCTCCCTGGTTGTTATTCGCTGTTATTCGCTAAAGCGTTAGCCGCACGAAGCGATGTTCCTAGCGACGCGACGCACGACAGCGACGGGCGTCAGCTACCTCTGCCGCTGGTACACCTGCACGATACGACGAGAGTTGGTGATGGAGTGGCACTTTTTCAGTGTTGCTCTGTGGCCGCCGCCTCACCACTCAGTCACCTCGCGTCATCATGGTAATATAACTGAGCTAGCACCAGGGACCCCGCAACTTTTTTGCGAGTGTGTGTGTGTGTGTTGTGACATTCCTTGTGTGCTACGAGGTACATTCCTTGTGTGTGCTACGAGGTACATTCCTTGTGTGTGCTACGAGGTTCCACGTTCGACGGCGCGGCGTAGACGGAGACCCAGATGACAGGCATCATCAATTACCCAGCCATGCTCTTTGAGTGACGACCAGAACGAAGGGGTTTAAGCCCAACCGGACCCGCCGCCGCCGCCGCGGGGAAACAGGCTTTATCCTCCCCAATTGGCGTGGCGGTTCCAGGGGCGGCTCTCCCGAGCACATTCCAGGACAAAGGACGGTCAGCGGGCCAGAGCGCGCCTTACCTTGAGGAGCGAGTGTCAGTTGATGGATGGAGAATGGAGGCCGGTGACCCGCGGGAACTGTCAGCGGGCCAGAGCGCGCCTTACCACAGCCGACGCTATGCGCTACCTCGAAGACAACATTCTTTCCCTCGGACTCAACACGTGAGGGGGGCGAGACAATAAGTGCGGTGGTATGTTTGTGCGCCCAAGTGAAAGCCCTAGCCCCCCCTCCTTCCCCTCCGGCGTGGGCGTCCTCACCCTAGGGAGTGTGGAGAAGAGGATATAAAAATCGAGAAGCAGTACGGAAGAAGCACGCTCAGGACGACATCGTTCGCCAAGAGGGCCTTCAGCGCCGAAGCCCGACGGCGTGCAGCTTCTGCCAGCAACCGCTCGAGCCCAACTCCGGAGCCACTCCATCGCCCCCATGAAGTCGTCGGCACGTAAGCTTGGACGCCCCAGCCTCTGATGTATAATCTTAATCATGTGTAATTATTGAATATACCTGTTTGTTTAAACTGAGCCATACGGTGTCTCTTTGCCTCTCCGTCCCGTGTGGACCTGCGCATTATGGGGGTCATCACACTGGTGTCAGAAGTGGGGTCTCAAAAGCAAATGTCCTCTGAATGCTGTGACATTCATGACTTCAAAATTGTAATCAAAAGGGAATCACGGGACTGATTGTGGGACTTTTACCCCCATTTGAGAGGCTTGAGGCACCGGAGGGCTTGAAAAAAAAAATGTCTTTATCTGAGGGAGCTCCCACTCCACAGCCGTCGCTCGGAGCAAGCATGCTGGCATTAGGAAGCGTCATTCCGACGTTTACGGGAGATAAGACAGGGGTTCCAATCTGCGATTTCTTTTCCATGCTAGAAGAGATTGGGAAAATGGGGGGATGGTCCGATGCTCAAATGCTGGGAATGGCGAGGTGTAAGATGGCAGGAGCTGCTCATGATTTTGCATGGCGAGACGAAAAAGTAAAATCCACAAAATCATTTGCGGAATTTAAGAAGCTCGCGTTTGAGCATTTCGACACTGAACCACGTCACGTGCGGGTACAGAGGTTCCGTGACGCCGGACAGATGGTAGGGGAGGACGTGCGAACATTTGCGTCGCGGCTTCAGCGCCTAGCGCACGATACGTTAAGCAGGGAGGAGGAAGGAGACCAGCTTAAGAAGAAATACGCGGAGGATATACTTAAAGAGGAAATGACCGCTTTGTTCGTGGCTGGTCTGCAAGACCCCGTGCGCCGGTTCGTGCTCTCGCGCAAGCCGAGCAATTTCGACCAAGCCATGGAGGCCGCATTGGATGAGGAACAAAATGAGGCGTTAACGACAGCCGCAGCGAGAGTACGCGTCATAGAGAGAGCGGTGCTCAACCCTGAGGTTGCTCTCTTGACAGAGCGGTTAGATCGCTTAGAACAGCTGCTATCTCAGCAGGTAGAACGCCAGGGTGAAGCGCGCGCTCAACAGCGCCCATTCGCGGGAAACCGGAGACCGCCACAAAGCTACAGGCGCGGTATGCGAGATTTTAAAGAAATCGTATGCTTCGCTTGCCAGGGTCGCGGACACATCGCCAGGTTCTGCCAAAACGTGCGCCGTGGGGAGCCACAAAGAGAAGCAGGCGAGACACTCCCTAAGCAAGCCTACAGCGGGGCTCCAGATACCGAGTCAAAAAACTAGTTAGTCCTCCCCAGCCTGAGGAGCGTGGGGAGGGAGCAGTGGATGATGAGGTGGTGGTAGTTTGTGTGGCCGACGAGGCATGCCCTGTTGTGCGTTGCAAGTTAAATGGTTGTTGCATGGAATTGTTGATAGATACGGGGTCAAAGGTGACATTGCTTAAGGAGAGCAGTTTTAACACGCTTCGAAGGAAGGGGGACCGCGAGGTGTTGGAAGCGTCTGGTGGCATGGCAACCAAATTTGTAGGCATAACGGGGATCCTCTTGGCATAAGTGGACTCTACCGGTTACACTTCTCTCTCGGCGGAATTGCATTGGAGCACCCCTGCTACGTATGCCCGGACACGGTGTCTCTGCCAAACGGAGTGTCAGGTATATTAGGGCAGGATTTTTTGAGAAAAGGGAAGGTAGTAGTCTCATTCTCTGAGGAAGAGGTTAATGCGGGCGGCTCAAAAGTTCCGTTTTTGAACAGGAGAGGGGCTGAGATTCGCATTACCGATATTGACACCCGTCAAACAGTGGGATCATTGGAGAAGGTATATTCGCGGGTTGCCGTCCGGCTGGTCGAGGAGGCGGTCGTCCTTCCTTGGTCGGAGCACATTTTGTACGCGTTTGTGCCTTCAGATGTAGAGAGCGGCGCCGTGGGAGTGCTTGAGCCGGTCGACTCTCTCAGCAATGGCCTGAAGGCAGCCGCGTGCCTCGTGACAGTTAATGACGCCCACAGAGTGCCCCTACGGGTGGTTAACTGTAGCCAGCAGCCACTGAGCCTTCCCAAGAACAAAACATTGGCTTTCTTCACCTCTGCGATAGAGAAACGTGAGCCCACCGATACGGTACTCGCAACTGTAGAGCATGCTAGTCCTTCGGCTGCTCCAAAGGTGTCGTTCGATTTTTCTCACGTAAAATCCAGGGAGAGGGAGGCTCTGGCTGGTTTGCTGAACGACTACTCGGAAGTATTCGCCGCGTCCAACCTGGATTTGGGCTGCTGTGGCGTTATAAAGCACAGGATAGAAACCGGCACTTCATCGCCCGTTTACCAGCGTGCGTACAGGATTCCTTACTCCCAACGTGAGGAGATAGAGCGACAGGTGCAGGACCTGATTGATCGCGGCATTGTCGAACACTCAAAGTCACCCTGGGGAGCACCAGCACTATTGGTGGAAAAGCCAGATGGCTCGTATCGATTGGTAGTGGACTACCGCAAATTAAATGCCGTAACTCGCATCGATCCATACCCCATCCCCAATATACAGGAGACGCTTTCTCAGCTGGGCTCTGCCAGGTACTTCACGGTAGTGGACATGGCGGCGGGATTCTGGCAGATAGCAATGGATCCGGCAGATGCCGAGAAAACGGCATTCAACACGCCCTCAGGGCACTATGAATGGAAAAGAATGCCGATGGGTCTGGCCAACAGCCCTGCTGTCTGGCAGAGAACCGCTGATGTTATCCTGGCAGGTCTTCTGGGGAGGCTGTGCTTCGTGTATATGGATGACATTATCATATACAGTGACAGTTTTGATAACCATTTGCGCGATATTGAGCAGGTTTTGGTGCGACTAAGAGCAGCGGGTCTCAAGCTGAAGCCCTCTAAGTGCCAATTCCTCAAAAACGAGGTGAAATACCTCGGGCACGTTGTTTCAGCTGACGGCGTGCGACCGGACCCTGAGAAACTAAGGTGTGTCTCGGATTTTCCATCCCCGACTAGCGTCCGCCAGGTCCGGCAGTTTCTCGGCCTGATCGGTTACTACCGAAGGCACATAGAGGAGTTCGCCAAACTCGATAAGCCGCTCACCGCCTTAACAGCCAAAAATGTCGCCTTTCGCTGGGACGAAAACGCGGAGAATGCTTTTGGGGCCCTGAAAAGGAAGCTAATGAGTGCACCGCTGTTGCGCCACCCGGATTTTAGTTTGCCCTTCGTTATGGCCACAGATGCGTCAAAGTTCGCAGTTGGTGCCGTGCTATCTCAGGTTATCGAGGGCAAAGAACATCCCGTTGCTTTTGCTAGCCGACAGCTGAGCCCCACAGAGCAAAAGTACGGAGCTACGGAAAGGGAGTGCCTCGCCGTTGTCTGGGCAGTAAAGCACTTCAGATGCTACCTTTACGGCCGCAAATTCAAGCTAGTCACAGACTGCCATCCTCTGAAATGGGTGATGAGTGTCAGGGACCCTAGCTCGCGACTCGCTAGATGGAATCTACACCTGCAGGAATACTGCTTTGAAGTTGAGCACAAGTCAGGAAAGACACATCTGAATGCTGATGCACTCAGCCGCACAGCTGCCGTGGCAGCTATAGATGAGTTTGTCCCCGTAGTCGACCCCGCCGAATTACGCACAGAGCAGTGCAAAGATCCTGACCTGAAGCGAATAATCGAAAACTTAGAGGGCGCACCGTCTCACCCCGAACAGCTAGGTTATTTCATTGACAAAGACGGCACCCTGTGTCGGCGCACGAGGCCAACCAGGAAAGGGAGATTAGAGAAAACCGCTTGGGAGAGAGTCGTCATACCTCGGTCGTGGACAGAAAGGGTTGTGATGACCCCCATAATGCGCAGGTCCACACGGGACGGAGAGGCAAAGAGACACCGTATGGCTCAGTTTAAACAAACAGGTGTATTCAATAATTACACATGATTAAGGTTATACATCAGAGGCTGGGGCGTCCGAGCTTACGTGCCGACGACTTCATGGGGGCGATGGAGTGGCTCCGGAGTTGGGCTCGAGCGGTTGCTGGCAGAAGCTGCACGCCGTCGGGCTTCGGCGCTGAAGGCCCTCTTGGCGAACGATGTCGTCCTGAGCGTCTATGCAGTAGAATTTCAATAGTCGTCCGTTTCTTCGAGGATGGTTCACAAACCCTTCCTCTAGTGTCGTTCGGCTTGGAAGATGAACAGGAGGCGAGCTTGTAGATGATGACAGCAGAGCATATTTTTCAACATACATATGCAGAGAGTTAAACTGGAAAAAGCAGAACTGAATTTACAAAAGAACAAACTTTGCACTACTTTACTCATCGACCGGGCAGGTTAGTGCCTAAGTAGCATCACATTACATGCTAAGCATGGAGCCCCAGCTCAGACTGAACTGCATCCGTTTACATGTGCTTTTAAGCACTTGATTAACAAAGGACTAAGGGCGGTCATTTCCAGTGGCCCGCCCAAAGCATCAATTCTCCAATCCAAAATAACATGCGAGATGGGGACCACCCCTTTGGGTTGGGCTTAGCCTCGAACCCAGAGTCTGTTAACAATACAAACTAAATAAACAACAAAAACGCCACCACTCTCTCTCAAGTGAGAGTATACACAGGCTCTCTCTTCGGAGCTAATTCACTAGCGCCTGTCTTTCCACATTCTTGGCGAGTACTGCCTGTCCGCCATGACAGGTGTCCGTCGCGGCCCTTCTGGGAAGCTGTGGGTGCCTTCCCGGCGATAGCCCACGACAAAGGGGGGGGGAGGGAAAGAATGTCGTCTTCGCGGTATCGCATAGCGTCGGCTGTGGTACGGCGCGCTCTGGCCCGCTGACAGCTCCCTTGTCCTGGAATGTAACCGGAAATTGGGGAGGATAAAGCCTGTTTCCCCGGGGCGGCGGCGGGTCCGGTTTTTCTGGTCGTCACTCAAAGAGCATGGCTGGGTAATTGATGATGCCGCTGTCACGGGTCTCCGTCTACGCCGCGCCGTCGAACGTGGATCCTCGTAGCACACACGGAATGTCACAGGGTTCTTCGCGCGTTTCACGATGCGCCATGCGCCGGTCATTTTGGCGTAGCGAAGACACGCAGGCGTGTGGAGCGTTTGTACTTTTGGAGTGGCATGCGACAGGATGTTAGAGACTACTGTGCGAAGTGTCATTCCTGTCTCGAAAGAAAAACACCCAAGGGACGAAGACCAGCTCCAATTCAGCCGTTCTCTGAGGTTTCGGCTCCCTTCGAGCGGACAGGTATGGACATAATGGGCCCATTGCCCGCGACCACTTCCGGAAACAAGTACATTTTAGTATTTGTCGATCACCTTTCAAAATACGCGGAAGCGGTAGCACTCCCAGATCAGAAGGCAGACACGGTTGCAAGAGCATTTGTCGAACAGATCGTGCTCCGACATGGACCCCCGAGGCAACTCTTGACAGATCGGGGAACGAACTTCGTGTCGCAGCTAATGAGGAGAGTTTGCGAGCTGCTTAAGATCGCTAAGAAGCAGACAACACCGTACCATCCGGCTTGCAACGGCGCGGTGGAGCGACTGAACCAAACCGTGGCCGGGTTCCTGTCGCATTTTGTTTCGCGCGACCAGCGGGACTGGGACTTGTGGCTCCCGTATGCAATGTTTGCCTACAATTCCGCAGCACACGAGAGCACGGGCGAATCGCCATTCTTTCTTCTCTACGGCCGAGACCCGGACCAGCCTAGTGAAGTGCCAGAGGGCCCCCGTCGTGTCCCATACGCTTCACTGGACGACTATAAGGTGGAGCTAGAATCGCGCTTGCAAGTGCCGAGGGACATCGCAAAGGAGGCCTTAAAGAAAGCGGCGAAGCGCAGGAAGGAGGTGCACGATCGCAGTGCTAGAGACGCGCCGTTTAATGTGGAGGACAGCGTGTACATTGAAAACTGCCAAAGGCAGATTGGGCTAGCTCGTAAGTTCCAGACGAAGTGGAGAGGACCGTGCGAGGTTGTCGAGAAGCTTTCTCCGGTAAACTTCAGAGTCCGAGACGTGAACCGGCGCTTGATAAGGATACACGCAAATCGCCTCAAGTCGGCACCGGTTCAGTATTCACGAAATGAGGAAAGGGAAAGCGCGGATTTTGATGGGGACAGAAGTGAAGCGGAGCGCGCAGATAGTTCGCAAGAAACACCCTCTCCTGCATTTGTTCGGCAGGCGCCAGAGGTGACGGCCAGAATGCCACCGGATTTACTTCATGCATTGCTAGAAGAAGAAGCGCGCGAGGTTGCCGCGCAGATAACGCCAGGAGAGTATCCTGCCACGAGCCCTCGCGAGTCCCAAAGCAGACAAAGGGTCACAGACTTACTTAGTATGACTCATGAAGGCCGATATCCGCTGCGAAATCGGAAAGCTAAGTCGGACTAATGGTGTAAACAGAGCGGAGTTGTGAACTGGTCAGAATTGTGTAATGCCGCCGCTCATAACATTGCTATATGCGTATGTGTTAAGTTATCGGAGTTAGTAGTTAAACCTTTCTGTCATTAAGTAACACCTTCACAGGAGAGCATGCGGAGCGCATGCAGAACCTGCCCTACTTCCTTTCGTTATCTATATTTTTGTCTGTGCCGTGATCGTGCTAGAAGTGGGAGCTCCTTTGTAACTGTGGTAAATTTATTTCGTCCAGTTTGAACTAGAAAGGAGAGGCTTGGGTGCTGAGTTTCATGTTTATCTGTAAAAGAAGATCAGTGCTGCCCCTGGAGACGCCAGTTATGACAGCGGAGGCATATGGTGTTGTGCAGTGGTGTTGAGTGCAGCGAAAAGTGTTTTGTCGGACGCACTGTGCGAGGCGATTCAGAAAGACAAGGGGAGCTGCAGGGACTCAAATGTTCGGAGAACATTCTTCTGGAGGGTGAGCGAGTGTGACATTCCTTGTGTGCTACGAGGTACATTCCTTGTGTGTGCTACGAGGTACATTCCTTGTGTGTGCTACGAGGTTCCACGTTCGACGGCGCGGCGTAGACGGAGACCCAGATGACAGGCATCATCAATTACCCAGCCATGCTCTTTGAGTGACGACCAGAACGAAGGGGTTTAAGCCCAACCGGACCCAACCGGACCCGCCGCCGCCGCCGCGGGGAAACAGGCTTTATCCTCCCCAATTGGCGTGGCGGTTCCAGGGGCGGCTCTCCCGAGCACATTCCAGGACAAAGGACGGTCAGCGGGCCAGAGCGCGCCTTACCTTGAGGAGCGAGTGTCAGTTGATGGATGGAGAATGGAGGCCGGTGACCCGCGGGAACTGTCAGCGGGCCAGAGCGCGCCTTACCACAGCCGACGCTATGCGCTACCTCGAAGACAACATTCTTTCCCTCGGACTCAACACGTGAGGGGGGCGAGACAATAAGTGCGGTGGTATGTTTGTGCGCCCAAGTGAAAGCCCTAGCCCCCCCTCCTTCCCCTCCGGCGTGGGCGTCCTCACCCTAGGGAGTGTGGAGAAGAGAATATAAAAATCGAGAAGCAGTACGGAAGAAGCACGCTCAGGACGACATCGTTCGCCAAGAGGGCCTTCAGCGCCGAAGCCCGACGGCGTGCAGCTTCTGCCAGCAACCGCTCGAGCCCAACTCCGGAGCCACTCCATCGCCCCCATGAAGTCGTCGGCACGTAAGCTCGGACGCCCCAGCCTCTGATGTATAATCTTAATCATGTGTAATTATTGAATATACCTGTTTGTTTAAACTGAGCCATACGGTGTCTCTTTGCCTCTCCGTCCCGTGTGGACCTGCGCATTATGGGGGTCATCACAGTGTGTGTGTGTGGGGGGGGGGGGGTGTTTTTTGTTGTTTGTTTATTCCATGTTTGCTTATGCAATTTTATTTACTTTTTGTTCATATGTTCATAATTCGCTGTTCAAAAGTGGTTTGTTATGCATATAAGACTGAAATTTAAATGGGCAACTTTCTATATATAAAGGTGTACACATGAGGAGTGCATTAAAAAAGTTTGTTCATACTGTTTCAATGCTAGTAATCATGCTGATGAACAGAGCCCAGTCAATCAACAATTTCTGTTGGGACATGATTGGTTTAGGTAATTGAAATTGCACGTTTTAAGGCTGGATATGAAACCAGCGAGCTCAGCCCCACTGTGCTTTACGTTTATAACGTCCTAAAGTTGAAGCGTTTGTCAGGAATCTTATCTGACTGCAAGAAGTTGGAGACTTATGGAAGGGGGCGCTGCCCTCTCTGAAGAAATGTGTGGGGGAGGGGGGGGGGGGGGAGTGCCACCCCTGGCAACTGCCACCACAACGTTTCAAAGTGGACGCTCCTACCTTCTTCCATCCATCCATTACGCGCCTAAGCTTCGCTGTGCAGCGACTGTGCATTGCAGTAAAGATATGCTTAAAGTGAATAGGCATCAATTATTCCGTGCATGGAAGCAGGAATAGGGAAAAATGCGAGTGAATGAAACGAAAAAGAGAAAATGTTCGCAAAATCGCCTGGTCGGACATTATTATCGTTCTTTTTATGCTGCCCAACATAAAACCTGTCTATGAAGTCGCTTTCGCTGCACCATGGGTGTTTGGAATTAGGTAAGAGACGTGGAAGTTGCTTGTCGGTGGTGGACGAGCCAGTTCTCCCAAGAAGTAATTCATATTTTTGAGGGAAATGGATTTGGCTGAAACATTACTGACATCTCTTGAGAGTGCTCCCACATGATGTGGGCTATAGATGGGTGGCCTTCGCAATGGGGACAGGTATGGTTTCAGGACAGTTCTTACGTGGAATCTGTACACTTAGGGGTACTCGTAGTGTAGTAATATAGCTTATTCTTTGCCCATAGAAAGAGTAGAAATAGGCAGAGCTACTTTTAATTCTTTGATGGCATTGACCGTCTAAGTCAGTAGTATAGGAGATATACTTCACTTAGTATAAGAGGCGCTGGCAGAGCATGGCTAATTTTAACATAATTACAACACCATCAGTGGAAATGGGCAGATGACGCAGTGCTAGTGTTGTCTGCCTCTTTCCTTAGTTTTCATTCTTGTGCTATTTTCGCTTTGCGGTGAAGCATTTCGGATATTGCGTCAATTGGGGTCCCGCTTTTGTCCTCATGGCTTGACGAAAAAAAAAAAGTAATTTAAAGCAAATTTGAATTTGTAAATCTGAAGGTTGCTTCTCGAAATTTGGTGAACTGCTGGCCACACTTACATGCGATAATTTACGCACCAGAAAGAATATCATACTGCAAGCAGCACCGTAATAGGTGCAGATGTCAAACAGAATAGCACAGGATGCCGTTGAAACTTAAATAAATGAAACAAATACGTTAACGCACAGAGCCGCTGCAGTGACTCAGTGGCTATGGCACTCGGCTGCTGACCCGAAAGACGCGGGCTTGATCCTGGCCGCGGCGGTCGAATTTCGATAGAGGCTAAATTCTAGAAGCCCGTGCACTATGCGATGTCAGTGCACGTTAGAGAACCCCAGACGGTCGAAATTTCCGGAGGCCTTCACTGCGGCGTCCCACATAGCCTGAGTCATTTTGAGACGTTAAACCCCCTTAAACCAGACTAACTATTGATGTGCGGATTCGTAGTTCGTGCTAAACTCCAGTTTTTCATAGGAAATACACGGACAATATAAACACTTAGTTAGAGTATAACTTGAGTGCCAGTATGGGAAAAGTTTCTATGGGCAACAAAAGCGACTGAAATCTAGTGATGGTCGGAAAGATGATTTAGATTGAAGACCTCTGTTTCTTATTTCTTTGCAAAACAGGGGTGGTTGTAGACCATCAGGGGTGGTTGTAGAAGGGCCTCTCCTGTAATCATCAAAATATATATCTCTCTCTTTCTCTCTGTGCCATCAGGGGTGGTCGTGGAAGGGCATCTCCTGTAATCATCAAAATCTCTCTCTCTCTTTCTCTCTGTGCCATCAGGGGTGGTCGTGGAAGGGCCTCTCTTGTAATCATCAAAATCTCTCTCTCTCTCTGCCATCAGGGGTGGTTGTAGAGGGGCCTCTCCTGTAATCATCAAAATATATCTCTCTCTCTTTCTCTCTGTGCCATCAGGGGTGGTCGTGGAAGGGCCTCTGCTGTAATCGTCAAAATATCTCTCTTTCTCTCTGTGCCATCAGGGGTGGTCGTGGAAGGGCCTCTCCTGTAATCACTAAAATCTCTCTCTTTCTCTCTATGCCATCAGGGGTGGTCGTGGAAGGGCCTCTACTGTAATCATCAAAATCTCTCTCTTTCTCCCTGTGCCATCAGGGATGGTCGTGGAAGGGCTTCAAAGTTGAGGATTCGCTTGCAACCTAGGGTTCCCGAATGTAGCCCGATAGTCCCAACCTAACTTCGTCTTCTGGATGGTGATGATCACAAGCTCAAAACTTTAGGCCTAAATCATATGCTTAAATGTTTAGCCAACAATCAGTTGGGCATGGAGAGAGTTTCTGTGGCACAGATTTTTGCGGCCCGAAATGGCCACTGGTGGCTAGTAATCAGTCAGAGATGTCACCACATCTTGCTGTCACTATTACGTTTACCTTGCAAATGAGACTTGTAGTTGAACCTGAGTGAGTAGGAGTGTGCTACGAGTTGTCAATGAGTGTCGGGCTAGTTAGTGGCAAGACAACGTTTTGTAAACTGTGCTCAGAGACGAAGGCGGCACAAAACAAATGACAACACCACTGCGCAGACAAGCGACTGGTTTCTTACACGCAAGCACTCTTTTATACAGGCGTGGAAGAAAGATATGACAAAATACTGGGACAACAATAAAATCAACATTGCTGCAGATACAGTAAGACCGGCAGTCCAGCTGGCTCATTGTGCCGAATGCCTTACGGAAGTTGCCGAAGGCATGAAGGGAAGATATAGAAAGAGAGCAAAGGAAAGGAGGGAGGTTGACCAGACAAAATCTGATGGTTACCTCACACGTGGGGAACGGGTTGAAGGAGGACAAAGAGAGAGAGAAAGAGAGAGAGAGAGAGAGAGAGAGAGAGAGAGAGAGAGAGAGAGAGAGAGAGAGAGAGAGAGAGAGAGAGAGAGAGAGAGAGAGAGAGAGAGAGAGAGAGAAGAGAATGAAAAGCGAGTGCAGATCACAGCGTTGTGCGTGGCCACGTTGTCCTTCAGTCCTTCACGAGGCCCGTAGAAAGTCTGCAGACGGATTATCAAGCCTGTGTGAGAAGCCCCTTGATGGTTTTCCTAACGAGGACGGTTGGGGTCAAGGTTTTAAAACGTTGGGCTCCTTTAAGGGACACGAATGGGGAAAGCGCAGAAGGGCTACTTACATGAATGGCAAAAAGAAAAAAGATTACAGTATTGCCATATGCGCGAAGGTTTTGTCACGGCTTGAGAAAGACAAGCAATACAACAGGTGCGTGGCAGGTGTTTTCTGCCTTAGGACATGTTTCGCGGTTTGCGAGTGGGTGAGGAAACCGCCGGATGACAACAAAGTGTTTCACAGCGCGACATTGTCACCGCCTCTTGCCCGCGCTTTCCGGAAGCGGCCTACGCCATATCTTTCTCCTGCGAAAAGAAATGCATAGAACAAACGGATAGGTGTCTGAATGGCAGACTAAACAAGCAGCACTATAAAAACACGCGGCAGATCACAAAGCATGCTTTCGTTGTCGCGATTGTCGGATGCCATCCAAAGCTGGACAGCTGCCACGTGCCGCTCAAGGGTCGCGATAAGCGCAGTCGTGAGATTCGTGAAGGCCAGATAAATGAACAAAAGAAAACTGCGTGAGCGTGACTGCCGTTAGAGCTGTTGTGAGGATAAGAGCTCGCCTCCCACCTGCGTCATGCCGAAACGAGAGCCCGGCCTTGGTGAATGAGGCCGACGCGCATGCTGTCTTGTTGTCGTGGGGCGGTACCGGCCTCTCCTGTGTTAGCTGTTGTTTTTATTATTGTGTCGGGAATAACAGTGTCTACTTGCGACAAAATAACCTGCTGTTGGTCTGCGCATTGGTGCTGTCCTTTCTTTTCTGGTCTCGTCTTTATCCCTAAGCGCTTATCAGCAATTCATGCTTACACGTGCACCTGGAGACACAGTAGGCCGTATATTTTAATTACTCCTAATTGGAATATATTTGCTTTTTTTCTTGGTGCATGCCGCCTATTTTTGGTTTGTTCTGATCACCGCACCCTAGCATTCCTTGCGCTTATTATTTTTACGCGCCTAAAATTATAAGCCCCTTGAAGATTCAAGGTGGAGGTAAGTCCCGCCACGATGTAACAGCGCCTTATGCCTGACTTACCTCGCCTTCGAAATACTATGCGCCTCCAATTTTGAACAGCTAAACAAAGTTCTAGACAGCATCAAGATTTGCACAGGAGCCTATGGAGCTTTCTTTACTATTTTTCTCCGCTGCGTCAAATACCCAATATCAAACCACGCCAGTTTAGCCTACTGTAAACAACACATGCACGATTTAAAGGATCAGTACCTCGGACTCATAATGATAACTTCACCCATTTTGAGGCTCGTGCCTGATGTACTTACGACTGTCGAGGCCCTTTAGGTTGACAGTGAGAGAATCGAACAAATTAACCTCTATGTTTCGTTTTGTTTTCCCCCTGCGGTTTATTCTGTCTGTGTACCCGAATAATTTCTCAGCGCTTTGAGTGGTTAGCAAGTTGGCGGGGCATGCTGGCTCGTTTAGGCATTTATTAAGGCAAAGTGCCTTTCAATGAATCAACACAACTGAAAGGCAGAATTTCGAGCTCTCACCCGAAAATTAAAGTTAAATATATTCAGGACGTGTCAGGTAACGTCAGCCAAGCGCTTCTAAACAACGAAGGTCGAAGGGCGGGGGAGTCCCATTTGAACGATGTATCTCTTCGACTTTTTCTTTCGTGAAAAATGGGTTAGAGCATGCTTCCTCTGCGTAAAATTCCTCGCCTGAGGTGCGGGGAGGGGGAATATCTCTTGCCAACCCCCTCCCATAAATCCGCTTCTAAATAGTACAAGCTTTGCATCCTGTGCAGAGACGAATGAGTGTTGAGAAAAGCACCAATGTGCAACTCTGAAGTGCTCGGCACTTCATTGCAACTTTGCTTGGGACACGAACTGAATAATCACGATCGTTGTGTGTAGTTTCGTAAAACATGGTATTTTGTGAAAAAAAAAAATTAGTAATTTCGTACAGCGTGAAAATATATGTTCCCTGTTCTGAGAGTTAATTGTCTACATCATCAACTCTTCGCAAGACCTTTCGAAGCCAGACATGGCACTCAAAGTAGTGATAGCCAGTTGTACAGCGTTCTTATATGAAAAATTCGTTTATTCGGTACCTTTTTGGCTGTCGCAAGCTCTATTTTGGAAATACCGCTTATTTTCGGAACGGCGTAAAGGCACTACCCACTCAGGTGTGTACACGCAGGCACTTTTCGAAAATTAATTCATTAAAAAGTTAAAAAAAAATTCACAAAAAGCTGCAAATGCATAGGCAACATGTCTATCCCCTTCCTTTCCTTCCTTCATAGCGTGAATAAAAATGACAAAGACGCACCAATATGCGTATGCATGTCATATATATTCGTGTTTTCGAAAGCTTGACCTGGCGGCAACGACCACACATGCGTAGGTATATGCATCTAATCTAATTAACGAACTGCGGTGGACAGCGAAGTTATGTACGCCCACACGGATTTATCGAACGCAAGAACGTAAACATTCCATATGCGGTGGCAGGGTTAGTTTCTTGCCTGTGGTCGGCCGAACGTAGGCCCGCTTTTAGTGTCCCCACCCCGAAGAGTCCTTCCCTTCCCTTGTAGCCACGCCGCTTATTCCCAATTCATTATTGTAATACGCCGCCAGACCGGCATATGACGCGCGGCGCACCACGCTATAGATGCATAGGACATAGAGAAGAAAACAAAGAGAGATCAGGAGCAAGTGTTTGCACTGATCTAAATAAAACTGCGCCTTCATTATGCTAAGGAGGACGGCTTCGGCGATGCTGTCGAGCCACTTGGCGTGATACCACGTCCTGTTGACTCGCTGCCCGCGTAATATCCCCGTCAATCTTCGCCGTGGTGCACCCGCCTGCTTGTACATGGTCTCTAAGGCCGCTCGCTCCACTGGTCACCAAGCGACGTTCGAAGTACCTGGGTAATAATAGTAATGGACAGGCCCTGGGGAGGGAGGGTCGCCGCTGCCTTAAAAGGACGGCCGGACTCGGCAGCCGGACGAAGTCGCCGGCATCCCCGGACAGAGCACCAGTTCTTTGAGGATGTGTCTCCAGTCGTCCCTGTCCGCCTGGTTGCTATGCTTGGCTCTACTAGTGGCCGGCGCCTATGCGGCAGCGTTTGGTGAGTGCCCCGAAGATGTGTGCGGCACGCGCCGGCTCACAAACTATAAGCGAGGAAAATGGATGCAGCTGTGTGCGTTATAGGTTAGGAAATTGAACGTTTTGATCGAGATTCAGTGTGAGGTACGCCGGCTGTCTGAGCAAGGAACATGCAGTCGCTCGACACTGGCTGCCGTGGTTTCCCCCAAGTTGTTCCTGATACGCTGGAAACTTCGGCTTGTGAACTTCGCCCGGTTCGTGAAGGCGTTACATTAGCGCAGGCGAATCTGAATACACGCTTGATTCTGAAATGAGCGGCGGTGCAAACAAGGACACTAACAAGAAAGAAAGAGACACCACATGTACCAACTCGCCCCTCAGGCCGTTATTCTGACGCTTGATTCGGCGTCGTGTTTTTTTGTGCTTAGCGCGTGTAGCTTCATTGGTTCTCCCAGCAGTTTCAGCTACAGCTCATGAGAGATATTCTTAGAAGGACACCACAGGGCCTTTTGCTTCACAGGTGATTAACCAGCCCGTGGCGATAAGTGGGATCAGGAGTGGCGAAGAGTGTGGCCATTTTGAATTCCGTAAGGTAGAAAGTTGCAGCTGTTGCACACTGGTGCCTCCGAGCGATCGTTTTGAATATTGTGATATCGAGCAATTTAATATACATCTCACATTATGCGGAGCGACGTCCAGCATTTATTGTGACTGAACCACAGGTTTTCGAGCGGGGCACTGACAAGGTCGTTAGGGCAGGCATCTCACAATTGTCTTGCGCTTAACAGCAGGAGTAGCCCAGACGCCGACACTGCAATGTCGCAACGGAAATGTGTTCCTCCGCTCTTATCATATTAGTGGCTCTGTCGCCAATGCCTAACTGGACACAAACAAGCCTAACGGATCTTGCAGGGGCAGTTAGGATGACTACATTCACAAGGGAGGTCAATGTCACAGATAGGCGTTGGTTATCTGCCGTGGCTGTCTCCTACAGCCTGCTCAGTCACATATGATGACCTTGCTCTAAAACAGAAGTCAGGCAGCCTATCTTTCTTTCTTTTTTTCAATCAAAATTCCTTCTTCTTGACTATAGTCCATCTCATATTTAGGGCTGAAAATGTCGCCATTAGGCACCGCGACTGAATTACTTCGCAGAAGTCGCTTGTCCAAGGACTCTGACTATACATAGATGCACCACTCTTTTTAGTTTAAGTATGTTGATATGGAGGTCCATGTTCGTGATTCTGTGCAAGCAGAATTCGCTCATATGCCTTGTTGGGAGCGCTTGTTAATCCAAATGATTCTTTTGTGGCGGCTCCCCACGAAACTCACTATCAGCGACCATAAACGTTCCTCCAAGCGTAGCGCCTCCATGTTAGAATCCGAAGCCGAGAGAAATAACTAAATAAAGATTGAAAGAGAAAACAACTTCTAGGGATAAATTTGAACGGAAAGTTTGGAAACCGTGTTTTGCGAATTCCACGTCATCAAACAGTTCACCGGGTGTTCAGCGAATGGGTGCTGCGCGAGTTCCAGCAATAGCAGGCACTACCGCATCTCAGCGCTTGCGTCACACAGCAACTGCATGTCGGTCATCATTTTACGAAACGGGCTCAAGAGAACCGACAAACACAAATTCTCATATAGATTAGCGTGCACGCACATGCCAACCCTCCAGGACGGCTTTTTCTTCCCGCGTAGAGCGGATTCTCAAGAAAGCTCTCGAGTGACCTTGCGGGCAAATTCCGGTGATGGTCGGCGCAAGTCGGAGGCTGGGCGCTATCCACGGGTATTTGCAGAGAAAAAAAAAAGAAAAGCCGGAAAAGTGAAAAAGAAAACACTCTTGGCCTTATCTACGCCCGCTCCGCAGCTGCATGTGATACTCTAGCGTATATTTCTCACGAGCGTTTCAATGATACAAGTTGTCCGAAGTTGCGCCGCTGGGAGCAGTTCTTACGAATTCGCGGAACGGGCGCGGGTCGTCTACGTTATCCTATGTTTTACTTCCGAAGAAAGCTGAGACATTTGGTTGACCTGATTTACAAAGAAATCACCCCGCGCCGGTGACCGAATGTGAACCGTTGTTGAGTGAGTGCGGGTCGCGGGGCCAGGGACGATAAGGGCCGAGCCCTTATCTGGGCCCCGGTGTTTAGAGTTGGGCGCTGCTGATTAGCGGGAAGCACCTCCGCGCCCGCGCAGAAGGCGCCAACTATTCCACGTTTTGATCGCGAACTTGTTAGGAAATAACGTGGCTGCCCAGATTGAGCGGTCAGCCACTTCAAGGCCTATTTCTCGCTTACAGTCGTCCGGTGACTATGACATGGGCTGCAAAATAAATAAATAAAAATCGAAAAGAAAGTTCGCAAGACAATCGAGGAGCCTTCTAAGTTGCGTGCAACCGCATTCCAGAAAATCGACGTGTTTCTTTGGAGAAAGCGGCTTGAATTATGTTTGCTTTGTGCAAGATGTCAGTGAGCACCATTTAGATTGGATACTATGGTGTATGTACAAGAAAGGCAGCGATTTGTACCTGTCATGAAGGCCAATGACGCACAGTCGAGGTCAACTAGACAAGACGGTTAATAACCGTGACAGTTTTAGTGGACGGCTGTCATGTAACATGCCGACTCTCACTTTTCCTGTCATACACTCTAAATCGTCAACCAAGCCACTGGGTCTTAATCGGATCAGTCCTCATCTCACTTGACGTTTCATGTTGTTGCGGTTCAGGAAGAGTATTTGTAACCCAGGCGCCACCCAGGCCCCGCAAGACGCGGATGGTATGAGAATGGCTCTTGGCTACAATCTGCAGAGATCTGAAGGCCATCCAGACTTGGCTGCTCGGCCGGAATAAAAATAGTTGCGATGGTGATGGCCATAGTTGGCTTGGCATTATTTTAAAGAAAGTCGTTATGGGGAACGCCATTTGATATTTTCATATATTTATGGAATGACAAGTAAAAAAAAAGATCTCAAAGGTGCTTTTTTTAGCGTTATTTTTTCATGTGGAAACGCAAAGGCAAGATCAAAAATTTGCCACATGAGTAGCTTGTCGAGGCTTCTTGGCCAGTTATTTCGCGACGGGTAGCTTGCGTGTACACTGTAGGCGAGTAGAACAGTCAAAGTATTGTACATTACAGGACTTCAGCAATTTATGAGAATAAATACAGGCACCAACGGTCAGAGTAGGTGCATTGAACATGCATGCAATTTTACACCATAAAGATGTCTGCAACATGTACACAAATACGCGTACGGATGCAGGCACTCGTAAATGGTCATAGATAACTGTAAATAAAATTGCTTTAATACCACTAATTTATATTTTCACAGTCCTTCGCCGTTTAAGCGCATTGCGCTTGTCTGCGGCACTGGCAGCCAGTAATATTCACAAATGGTCCTTCACGCCAAGCAAGTAAAAAAAAAATTCAAGTCAGTTTGAGCAAAATGCGGATGTACAACTTGCTCAGAGCGACGCACATTCAACTACACGGCATCAGACAGCTATGATGACAAGGAATGCACAGTTGTAAATTTTTTTTTTTTTTACAGGCGTCAGAAGAAATCTAAAACGTAGCGATGACATCGACTTTGCCACCATCAGAATTTTTAACAATCGTAAAAGAACATGATTCTTAGTGCTCGCTTAGCACGTGTAGCCGGACAAAAGCATAATTCCTGTTCAGAGAAGTTTCAGGATAAAAAAAGGGACATAAAAATGTCTGTGGAGACATTTTCAGCCGCGCGTTTGAAACAGTAAAACCTAAAAGTTAATTTAACCTAAGGAAATTCGAATTTTACACAAATTCCAAAAGTATACACGAAATTTGGATGGTAAAATGCGTGCAGCTGTTGTGTGCACCACGTCCTGTTGACTCGCTGCCCGCCTAATATCCCCGTCCATCTTCCCCGTGGTGCACCCGCCTGCTTGTACACGGTCCCTCGGCCGCTCGCTCCACTGGTCAGTCACCAAGCGACGTTCGAAGTACCTGCGTAATAATGGTAATGGACAGGCACTGGGGAGGGAGGGTCGCCGCTGCCTTAAAAGGACGGCCGGACTCGGCAGCCGGACGAAGTCGCCGGCATCCCCGGACAGTGCACCAGTTCCTCGAGGATGTGTCTCCAGTCGTCCCTGTCCGTCTGGTTGCTATGCTTGGCTCTGCTAGTGGCCGGCGCCTATGCGGCAGCGTTTGGTGAGTGCCCCGAAGATGTGCGGCACGCGCCGGCTCACAAACTATAAGCGAGGAAAATGGATGCAGCAGTGCGCGTTATAGGTTAGGAAATTGAACGTTTTGATCGAGATTCACTGTGAGGTATGCCGGCTGTCTAAGCAAGGACCATACAGTCGCTCGACATTGGTTGCCGTGGTTTCCCCCAAGTTTTTCCTGATACGCTGGGAACTTCGGCTTGTGAACTTCGCCCGGTACGTGAAGGCGTTTGATTAGTGCAGGCGAATTTGAGCACACGCTTGATTCTGCGTCGTGTTTTTTTTTGTGAATGTGTTTAGCGCGTGTCGCTTCATTGGTTCTCCCAGCAGTTTCAGGTATAGCTCATGAGAGATATTCTTAGAATGACACCACAGGGCCTTTTGCTTCACAGGTTATTAACCAGCCCGTGGCGATGAGTAGGGTCAAGGAGTGGCCAACAGTCTGGCCATTTTGAGTCCCGTAAAGTAAAAAGGTGATGCACACTGGTGCCTGCGAGTGATAATGTTGAATATTGTGATGTCGACCAATTTAATATACATCTCGCATGACGCGGAGCGACGTCCTGCATTTATTGTGTGTGAACCACAGGTTTTAGAGCGGGGCACTGACAAGGTCATCAGGGGACGCATCTCGCAATTGTCTTGCGCTTCACAGCAGGAGAAGCGCAGACGCCCACACTGCAATGTCGCAACAGAAATGCGCCCCTGCGCTCTTATCAGATTACTGGCTCAGGTCGCCAATGCCTAACTCCACACAGACAAGCCTAACGGACCTTGCAGGGGCAGTTAGGATGACTACATTCACAAGAGGGGTCTATATCACAGATAGGCGTTAGTTATCTGCCATGGCGGTCTCCTCCAGCCTGCTCACTCATGTATGATGAATTGCTCGAAAACACAAGTCACGCGGCCTATCTTTCTTTTTTCATTCAAAGCGCATTGTTCTTGAATATAGTCTCTCTCATATTTAGGGATGAAAATGTCGCCATTAGACACCGCGACTGAATTACTTCGCAGAAGTCGTTTGTCCAAGACCTCTGACTATACATAGATGCTCCATTCTGTTTGGTGGAAATATTATGGTATGGTGGTCCACGCGCGTGATTCTATGCAAGCAGAATTCGCTTATACGCCTTGTTGGGCGCTTGTTAATCCTAATGATTCTTACGTGTCGGCTCCCCACGAAACTCACTATCAGAGACCGTAAACGTACCTCCAAGCGTAGCGCCTCCATGTTACAATCCGAAACCGAGACAAGTAACTAAATAAAGATTGAAAGAGAAAACAACTTCTTGGGATAAAGTTGAACGGAAAGTTTGCAAACCGTGTTCTGCGAATTCCACGTCACCAAACAGTTCACCGCGTGTTCAGCGAATGGGTGCTGCGCGAGTTCCAGGAAAAGCAGGCACTACCGCATCCCAGCGCTTGCGTCACACGGCAACTGCATGTCGGTCATCATGTTACGAAACGGGCTCAAGAGAACCGTCAAACACAAATTCTCATATAGATTAGCGTGCGCGCACTTGCCGACCCTCCAGGACGGCGTTTTCTTCCCGCGTAGAGGGGATTCTTAAGAAAGTTCTCTCGAGTGACCTTGTGGGCAAATTCCGGTGACGGTCGGCGCAAGTCGGAGGCCGGCCGCTTGCCACAGATATTTGCAAAGCAGAAAAAAGAAAAGCCGAGAAAGAGAAAAACAAAACACTCTTGGCCTTATCTACGCTCCCTCCGCAGCTGCATGAGATACAGTAACGCATATTTCTCGCGAGCGTTTCGGTGATACAAGTTATCTGAAGTTGTGCCGCTGGGAGCAGTTCTTACGAATTCGCGGAACGGGCGCGGGTCGTCTACGTTATCCTATGTTTTACTTCCGAAGAAAGCAGAGACATTTGGTTGACCTGATTTACAAAGAAATCATCCCGCGCCGGTGACCCAATGTGAACCGTTGTTGAGTGAGTGCGGGTCTTTGGGCCAGGGGCGATAAGGGCCGAGCCCTTATCTGGGACGCCGTGTTTACAGTTGGGTGATGCTGATTAGCGGGAAACACCAACGTGTCCGTGCGGATGGCACCGACTATTCCGCGTTTTGATAGCGAACTTGTTAGCAAATAACGTGGCTGCCCAGATTGAGCGGTCAGCCACTTCAATGCCTATTTCTCGCTTCCAGTCGTCCGGTAACTACGACGTGGGCGCCAAAATAGAGAAACACAGCGAAAAGAAAGTTCGCAAGACAATCGAGGAGCCTTCTAGGTTGCGTGCAACTGTGTTCGCGGAAACAGGAGTGTTTCTTTCGAGAGAAAGCGGCTAGAATTATGCTTGCTGTGTAGCCGCCGCGATGGCTGAATGGTTACGGCACTCGGCTGCTAGCCCGAATGACGCGAGTTCGATCCCGGCCGCGGGAGTCGAATTTCGATGGAGGCGAAATTCTAGAGGCCTGTGCACTGTGCAGTGTCAGTGCAGGTTGAAGAACCCCAGGAGGTCGAAATTTTCGGAGCCCTTCACTACGGCGTCCCTCATAGCCTGTGTTGCTTTTGGACGTTAAACCCCCATAAACCATACCAAACCAAGCTTGCTATGTGCAAGACGTCAGTGAGCCTGAATTACATTGGATCCTATGGTGTATGTACAAGAAAGGCACTGACTTGTGCCTGTCATGAAGGCCAATGATGCACAGTCGAGGTCAGCTAGACAAGGCGGTTAATAACTGTGACAGTTTATGTGGGCGGCCGTCATATAACGTGCCGACTCTGGCTTTTCCTGTCATTCACTTTCAATCGTCAACCAAGCCACTAGGTCTTAATGAGACCAGTCCTAACCTCGCTTGGAGTCTCATGTTGTTGGGGTTTAGAATGACTATTTAGAACCCAGGCGCCACCCAGGCCCCGCAAGACGCGGATGGTATGAGAATGGGTCTTGGCTACAATCCGCAGGGCTGTGGACGGCGTCAGACTTGGTGGTTCGGCTGGAATAAAAATAGTTGCGACGGTGATGCTCATGGTTGGCTTGGCATTGTTTTAAAGAGAGGCGTTGTTGGGAACGCCATTTGTAAATTTCATATATTTATGGAATGGAAAGTTGAAAAGAAGATTTTAAAGGTGCTTTTTTTAGCGTTATTTTTTCATGCAGAAACGCAAATGCAATAATAATAATAATTGGTTTTGGGGGAAAGGAAATGGCGCAGTATCTGTCTCATATATCGCTGGACACCTGAACCGTGCCATAAGGGAAGCGATAAAGGAGGGAGACCAAAAATCTGCCACACGAGTAGCTTGTCGAGGCTTCTTGGTCAGTTATTTTGCTCCGGGTAGCTTGCGTGTAGAGTGTAGGCGAGTAGAACAGTCAAAGTATTGTATATTGCAGAACTTCAGCAATCTATGAGAATAAATACAGGCACCAACTGGCCGAGTAGCTGCATTGAACATGCATGC
The DNA here is from genome assembly GCF_052857255.1 of Amblyomma americanum. Taxonomy (NCBI): domain Eukaryota; kingdom Metazoa; phylum Arthropoda; class Arachnida; order Ixodida; family Ixodidae; genus Amblyomma; species Amblyomma americanum. The sequence continues at coordinate 93,502,099 of NC_135502.1, read as the reverse complement.
AATTTTACACCATAAAGATGTCTGCAACATGTACACAACTTATACACGTATGCATGCAGGCACTACTAGATTATCATAGACAATTGATATTGCTTTATTACCACTAATTTACATTTTCACAGACCTGCACCGTTAAAGCGCATTGCGCTTGTCTGCTGCAGTGGCCGCCAGCAATATTCACAAACTGTCCTTCGCGCCAAACAAGTAAAAAAAAATCAACAATGTTCGAACAAAATGCGGATATACAACTTGATAAGAGCGACGGATATTCAACAACACGGCACCAGATATCTATGTGCACAAGTAATGCACAGTTGTAATTTTTTTTACAGAGGTCAGGATAAATATAAAACGTAGCAATGACGCCGACTTTGACACCATTAAAATTTTTAACAATCGTAAAAGAACATGTTTTGTAGTGCTCGCTTTTAGCACGTGTAGCCGGACAAAAGCATAATTCATGTTCAGAGAAGTTTCAGGATAAAAAAGGGACATAAAAATGTCTTTGGAGACATTTTCAGCCGCGCGTTTGAAACTGTAAAACCTAAATGTTGCTTAACCTAAGGAAATTCGAATTTAACGCAATGCCAGAAGTATATGCGAAATGTGGACGGTTAAAGGCGTGCAGCTGTTGTGTGCACCACGTCCTGTTGACTCGCTGCCCGCGTAATATCCCCGTCCATCTTCCCCGTGGTGCACCCGCCTGCTTGTACACGGTCCCTCGGCCGCTCGCTCCACTGGTCAGTCACCAAGCGACGTTCGAAGTATCTGCGTAATAATGGTAATGGACAGGTCCTGGGGAGGGAGGGTCGCCGCTGCCTTAAAAAGACGGCCGGACTCGGCAGCCGGACGAAGTCGCCGGCATCCCCGGACAGAGCACCAGTTCCTCGAGGATGTGTCTCCAGTCGTCCCTGTCCGTCTGGTTGCTATGCTTGGCTCTGCTAGTGGCCGGCGCCTATGCGGCAGCGTTTGGTGAGTGCCCCGAAGATGTGTGCGGCACGCGCCGGCTCACAAACTGTAAGCGAGGAAAATGGATTCAGCAGTGCGCGTTGTAGGTTAGGAAATTGAACGTTTTGATCGAGATTCAGTGTGAGGTACGCCGGCTGTCTGAGCAAGGAACATGCAGTCGCTCGACATTGGCTGCCGTGGTTTCCCCCAAGTTGTTCCTGATACGCTGGAAACTTCGGCTTGTCAACTTCGCCCGGTTCGTGAAGGCGTTACATTAGTGCAGGCGAATCTGAATACACGCTTGATTCTGAAATGAGCGGCGGTGCAAACAAGGACACTAACAAGAAAGAAAGAGACACCACATGTACCAACTCGCCCCTCAGGCCGTTATTCTGACGCTTGATTCGGCGTCGTGTTTTTTTGTGTTTAGCGCGTGTCGCCTCATTGGTTCTCCCAGCAGTTTCAGCTACAGCTCATGAGAGATGTTCTTAGAAGGACACCACAGGGCCTTTTGCTTCACAGGTTATTAACCAGCCCGTGGTGATAAGTGGGATCAGGAGTGGCCAGGAGTGTGGCCATATTGAATTCCGTAAGGTAGAAAGTTGCAGCTGTTGCACACTGGTGCCTCCGAGCGATCGTTTTGAATATTGTGATATCGAGCAATTTAATATACATCTCGCATTATGCGGAGCGACGTCCAGCATTTATTGTGACTGAACCACAGGTTTTCGAGCGGGGCACTGACAAGGTCATTAGGGCAGGCATCTCACAATTGTCTTGCGCTTAACAGCAGGAGTAGCCCAGACGCCCACACTGCAATGTCGCAACGGAAATGTGTTCCTGCACTCTTATCAGATTAGTGGCTCTGTCGCCAATGCCTAACTGGACACAAACAAGCCTAACAGATCTTGCGGGGGCAGTTAGGATGACTACATTCACAAAGGAGGTCAATGTCCCAGATAGGCGTTGGTTATCTGCCGTGGCTGTCTCCTCCAGCCTGCTCACTCATTTATGATGACCTTGCTCTAAAACTGAAGTCAGGCAGCCTATCTTTCTTTCTTTTTTTCAATCAAAATTCCTTCTTCTTGACTATAGTCTCTCATATTTAGGGCTGAAAATGTCGCCATTAGACACCGCGACTGAATTACTTCGCAGAAGTCGCTTGTCCAAGGGCTCTGATTATACATAGATGCACCACTCTTTTTAGTGGAAGTATGTTGATATGGAGGTCCATGTTCGTGATTCTGTGCAAGCACAATTCGCTCATATGCATTGTTGGGAGCGCTTGTTAATCCAAATGATTCTTTTGTGGCGGCTCCCCACGAAACACGCTATCAGCGACCATAAACGTTCCTCCAAGCGTAGCGCCTCCTTGTTAGAATCCGAAGCCGAGAGAAATAACTAAATAAAGATTGAAAGAGAAAACAACTTCTAGGGATAAATTTGAACGGAAAGTTTGGAAACCGTGTTTTGCGAATTCCACGTCATCAAACAGTTCACCGGGTGTTCAGCGAATGGGTGCTGCGCGAGTTCCAGCAATAGCAGGCACTACCGCATCCCAGCGCTTGCGTCACACAGCAACTGCATGTCGGTCATCATGTTAAGAAACGGGCTCAAGAGAACCGTCAAACACAAATTCTCATATAGATTAGCGTGCGTGCACTTGCCGACCCTCCAGGACGGCTGTTTCTTCCCGCGTAGAACGGATTCTCAAGAAAGTTCTCTCGAGTGACCTTGCGGGCAAATTCCGGTGATGGTCGGCGCAAGTCGGAGGCCGGCCGCTTGCCACGGATATTTGCAAAGCAGAAAAAAGAAAAGCCGAAAAAGTGAAAAAGAAAACACTCTTGGCTTTATCTACGCCCGCTCCGCAGCTGCATGTGATACTCTAGCGTATACTTCTCACGATCGAGCGTTTCAGTGATACAAGTTGTCTGAAGTTGTGCCGCTGGAAACAGCTGTTACGAATTCGCGGAACGGGCGCGGGTCGTCTACGTTATCCTATGTTCTACTTCCGAAGAAAACAGAGACATATAGTTGACGTGATTTCCAAAGAAATTCGCGCGCACCGTTGACCGAATGTGAACCGTTATTGCGTGACTGGGGTCGCGGGGCCAGGGACGATAAGGGCCGAGTCCTTATCTTGGCCGCGGTTTTTAGAGTTGGGCGCTGCTGATTAGCGGGAAACACCACCGCGCTCGCGCGGATGGCGCCGACTATTCCACGTTTTGATCGCGAACTTGTTAGGAGATAACGTGGCTGCCCAGATTGAGCGGTCAGCCACTTCAATGCCTATTTCTCGCTTCCAGTCGCCCGGTGACTGACATGGGCTGCAAAATAGAGAAAAAAAGCGAAAAGAAAGTTCGCAAGACAATCGAGGAGCCTTCTAGGTTGCGTGCAACTGTGTTCCCGGAAACCGGCGTGTTTCTTTGGAAGAGCGGCTTGAATTATGCTTGCTTTGTGCAAGCCGTCAGTGAGCCTGATCTAGATTGGATACTATGGTGTATGTACAAGCGTTTTGTACCTGTCATGAAGGCCAATGATTCACAGTGGAGGTCAACTAGACAAGGCGGTTAAAAACCGCGACAGTTTTAGTGGACGGCGGTCATGTAATGTGCCGACTCTCACTTTTCCTGTCATTCACTCTAAATCGTCAACCAAGCCACTGGGTCTTAATGTGATCAGTCCTCATCTCACTTGACGTCTCAGGTTGTTGGGGTTCAGGAAGACTATTTATAACCCAGGCGCCACCCAGGCCCCGCAAAACGCGGATTGTATGAGCATGGCTCTTGGCTACAATCTGCAGAGATCTGAACGCCGCCAGACTTGGCTGCTCGGCCGGAATAAAAATAGTTGCGATGGTGATGGTCATGGTTGGCTGGGCATTATTTTAAAGAAAGTCGTCATGGGGAACGCCATTTGAAAATTTCATATATTTATGGAATGACAAGTAAAAAAAAGATCTCAAAGGTCCTTTCTTTAGCGTTATTTTTTCATGTGGAAACGCAAAGGCAAGATCAAAAATTTGCAACATGAGTAGCTTGTCGAGGCTTCTTGGCCAGTTATTTCGTGACGGGTAGCTTGCGTGTACACTGTAGGCGAGTAGAACAGTATAAGTATTGTACATTGCAGGACTTCAGACAATTTATGAGAATAAATACAGGCACCAATCGGCAGAGTAGGTGCATTGAACATTCATGCAATTTACACCATAAAGATGTCTGCAACATGTACACATTTATACACGTATGCATGCAGGTACTCCTAGATGATCATAGATAATTGTAATTGATATTGCTTTATTGCCACTAGTTAACATTTTCTCAGTCCTGCGCGCCTCAGCACATTGATCTTGTCTGCGTCACTGGCAGCCAGCAATATACACAAATGGCTCCTCACGCCAAACAAGTAAAAAAAAATTCAAGAAAGTTTGAACAAAACGCGGTTATACATCTTGCTCAGAGCGACGCATGTATCAACAACACGACATCAGACAAGTATGTGCACAAGGAATGCACAGTTGTAATTTTTTTTTTTACAGACGTCAGGATAAATATGGAACGTAGCAATGACATCGAATTTGCCACCATCAGAATTTTTAACAATCAGAAAAGAACATGTTTCTGAGTGCTCGCTTAGCACGTGTAGCCGATCAAAAGCATAATTCCTGTTCAGGTAATTTACGGGATAAAAAATGGACATAAAAATGTCTGTGTAGACATTTTCAACCACACGTTTAAAACTGTAAAACCTAAAAGACAACTTTACCTGAGGAAAACCGAATTTTACACACTGCCAAAAGTATACACGAAATATGGTAAAAGGTGCACCTTTTGCCATATATCGTGTATACTTCTGACAGTGTGTAAAATTCGTTTTTCCTTAGGCTATATCTAATTTTAGGTTTTACAGTTTTAAATGCGTGGTTGAAAATTTGTTTTGTATATATGACGTAATCACGTAACTTTTCTATGAGTAAAACGACTGCAAGCTTGGCTATGTTATTTTTATTCATTGCCATCCGTTCAAGCACCATACTCTCTATTTTTATAGATTTGTAAATGATTCTATTTGGTTCCTCAAGCTGCCCGAACAAAATCAGTACAAATTAATTCCATAACATGAAGCAATAGATGCATTAGGACACACAGTTGTAAGTAATAGCTTATCGCTGGGCAGACGTAAATCTAATTAGTACAAGCACATCGGTACTGTCTGATAACAATGCATTTTAGTTACGTTGTTATGCATGTGGGGAATTTAAAAGGGACATTGAAGGACGATTCCATAAAATTTTGCGGCGCAGTAAATATCGATCCTGTTGATCTTTGTGGCCATGTTCATCTCTTTTGGCCACCGAAAGACGCAATCATTGCTGCGAAAATTCAATCTAAAACTTCAGCATGTTTTTTTCTCTGACACTCGATTCGAAATGATGACATGAATGGCGGTGTAGTGTAGCCTTATACTCTAAACACGATTACGCCTGTATGGGAGCGAAAAGGGAGTAACCTGTCCTCTACCGAACTCCCTTTTTATAAAAGGGAGTGCACTAGAGGACATTTTACTCCCTCTTCAATGCTTTCTCTTTATAGTGTAGAGAACCATGGGAACACACTTCCTTCACGTCAGCGCAGGCTAGCTGGGCAAACGGCTGGTGATGGATGACAATGCCTGTATTTCATTTTTTAATATTTGCTAGCTTGTCTAGCCGCACACACAAATTCCCGTGATCTAATTACAAAGAGGTAAATTTTCTTGCACTTGAACTATATGTGAGACACGCCGTAGTGTAGGGTACCGCATTAACTTCGAACAGCTGGGGTTCTTTAACGTGCAATGACATTGCACAGCACTAGGGAGCTTTTGCTATTTTCTCTATCGAAATGCGGCCGTCACGGCCGAGATTTCATCACGCGACTTTGGGCTCAGCAGCCAAAAAGCCATAGCCATTGCCCTAGCCACCGCGGTCGATGAGTTAGTCTGACTGCTAGCATGAATGGAAATTTTCTACGCAAATGCAGGGCCCGCTGCGTCTTCAGGCGGGTGCTTTGTTATTGCCTGCGTAATGCGCTGAGTCACTCTTGGAGATTGGTGCTTCTGTCATTAAGCATAGCACGCCTTCCTGCTCTCACAAGCTTCGAGGCTCATCCAACATATTTTAGACCGTGCCTGTTTTGAAACAAACAGTCTTGAATATAATACTTTTGCGTTGTTGGATACGTTTATGGTTTATGAGGGTTTAACGTCCCGAAGCGACTCAGGCTATGAAGAACGCCGTAGTGAAGGGCTCCGGAAATTTCGACCACCTGGGGCTCTTTAAACGAGCGCTGACATCGCACAGTACACAGGCCTCTAGAATTTCGCCTCCATCGAAATTCAACCACCGCGGCCGGTATCGAACCCGCTTCTTTCGTGTCAGCAGCCGAGAGCCATAATCACTGAGCCATCGCGGCGGAGCTGTTGGTAGATTCCCTTCAGCAGATAAAACGCTCTCCAAACGACAGGCCAAAGTCTGGCGTGAACTTCAAACTAACACCAATCCAAATCCCAAATTGCGCAGCTTCTATTCGGAGGGATTCTACTCAGACAAATGCAAAAATTGTCAAATCAAAGCTGATCTATATCATATGATTTGGAACTGCCCGCATTCTCTACCCGTGAGTCACTTCATTACCGACTGTGATCATTAGGAGGCTGTAATGGTCAGCGCCGACCCGGGTCGACAAAGATCAAGCTCCTGAAGGCTGAAGACGCCGCCACTGCCCAAGGAATAGCGGCCGTCGTTTAAGCGGGGGGGGGGGGGGGGGGGGGGGGGGGGGGGTTATGCACTGATATCGCACAGCACACGTCCCTGCATATATATGTTCTGGTGGTCATGCCTTTCTTGTTATTCTGCTGAACGCAAAAGGCAGTGCCTTTCTCCCTGAAGACCACTCTGTTTTCTCGTGTAGGGCAGAAGGCATAGTTATTATTTTTTGTGTATTCTATATTCTTGACAGCAATGCGGAACAATGCCGTACGCCGCAGAATCCTTGGGCAGAACTAAAACTTTTGTCGCAACACAAATATGCTAGCTTAATGTTGTTTCATAAATTGCATTGCTGTCCGGCACTTCATTACGACCCCTTTCCGCCATAACCAATAATCTTTCCAAGTCGCGACCATATCCAAACATGCAAAACGCATCGCCCGCCGTTAATCGCTCTGCGTACAGTCGCGAGTAAAAAAGATTAGCACTAGTGACGTGCCACCGGAGCGGCAGATAGCTCGGCGCTGCGCTTACGAACACGCCGATAACAAAAGTGCCAGGCGTGTTCGAAAAGTGTGGCGCTGCGCCAGCCGTGCGGTGCGATTTTCACCACTCCGGTGACGTCATTGTGATATTGTTTTACTCGCGCCTGTACGATCGTTCATACCACGCACCGTCATTGACTAGAATAACTTGCCATCGCACACCGCAGCGCAAGTTATTGGTAGTAGTAAACTGAGGCCTGTGGTGCAGCAACCTTTATGGTTGTAATTCACCAAACGCGATGACAATTGGAGCTCTCAAACTAATTTTCAAAACAATTTCTACGCAGTGATAATGATGTCGAGGGCTTTTTTTTTTCCTTTTGTGTAGCTACTGTTATCATTATTGTTACTTTTTCGCATTTTGTTTAGAAATCACCTTTATTTTGCGTTGTTGTTTGTATTACTACTTCTGTGCATTTATGTTCGTTTTTTAACGCCTTTTACCATTTTTTTGCTTTTGCTCTTCTGCACATGTTACGGATATGCTGCTCCTCCACATATTCCTGTGCTGGTCCTTCCTGTGTAATACCCACATTGAAGGACGCTAGTTGTACATCGGCTGTGTGATGATGAGCGTTCTTATTATGTTAAATAAACATCTAATGAATAAGCACCTGCGAAGCGCTTCCCAAAAGAAGGTTATAACTTAATAAGCTAAGGGACTTTAAATGACATTAAAAAACAGTAGCTTGATATTCGTCGGGGGTGCCTGTCTGAATCAGCGCCCCTCAAGACCTGTACAGACTTTTTATGGCATACACTATATTCGTCTCTGGTATTCTGGTCGCTGAAAATGCACCAAGACATGTCTTGCCCGCCATACTCTTATTGAGGGGGCCGCCACGGTGGTTCAGTGGTTGTTGTGCTCGGCTGCTGTCCTGAAAGACTCGGGTTCGATGCTGGTAACGGCGGTCATATTTCAACGGAGGGGAATGCTAGTAGGACGTTACTGTGCGATGGCAATGCACTTTAAAGAGCTCAGGTGGTCGAAATTACCCGGAGCCCTCCACTACGGCGTTCCTCACATCCCGAGTCGCTTTGGGACGTTAAACTCCATAAAACCGCAAACATTAAGGAGATATGCTTGACTAGCTACTCCATATACATGACCCGCTTTGTGCCAATGTCTGGAATATATTTGCGTCAAAATTCATACCTAACAGCGGCGAACGCTGACGCAATCAGCAGATGCGCCTGACTATAGACGGGACCTACCTGATTTTTGCGTCACTTCCGGCGAGCGGTTTCAAGGACGAAATTATTTCAGCCCCCATTCTTGATAAACTCATGCGAACATCGTCCTGAAACCGCAGCGAAGCCGACGCCGAAACTGAAGACAAACCTGAGGCCGAAACTTCCTTTCCAGATGGTACTTAGCAGAAACAATTAGTACCTCATATCAGCGTCCAGAGCACGGGTCAAACCAACACTCGCTCAAACAGAGCAGCTTCGTTATTCGACGCCTCGGACCACTCAGCCATCATCAAGGTTTCTGATGCAGTGTGTTATATTTTGCATATAGCACGCACTTGCTAGCGACCAGCATCGACTATAGCCTAGCACGAACGGACCAAAGATAACGTCGACGACTTCAGTCGCCATGGTTATCTTTCGTCAGTTCGCCCTGCGTTTTCTAACGTTCGACGCCATTGCTGTGGCCGTGCAAAGGAGCCGTTCGTGCCAAGAGATGCGAAGGCTAGTCTTGCTGCCAACGGTAGTTTTATGTAGCCTCACACAAAGCTGCGAAGGCTACCAATGTGGCCGAACGCGTCTCTGTGGCTGAATGAGGGTGGACGAGAGCTGCGGCGCGTCAAGCATCTAAAGAGAGGAGTGACACTGAGCATGCCGCCCAGTACGAAAAGCAGAAGAGGCTGTACGCGACGGCACATAAAGCAACGAAAGCGGCAAGGGACGCCGAGCACGCTGTCCAGCTGGAGGAGAAGCAGCTCATGGCGGTGGTCTCATAAGCTGCAAGAGCAGCCAGGAATACCAAGCGCATTGCCCATCTCGAGGAACGGAATCGGGCTAAGGCGACGGCAAGTACACTAATCAAGGTGTACTTGACTGGTGTAGCCAAGGAACCAAGCTGATACCGTTGGTCGGCTGCCGCCACCTGCGAGTCGTCCTGGAATGTACACGTGTCTTCTCTGCAATGCATTTCATGCACACCTACTCTCGACGACGAGGCAGATTGCAGACTTTTGTCCTGGTTTTGTTCTGAAAACTATTTTCGCAGGCCATTTATGTTTAGCTCGCTCGTATTCTAGCAAAACATTTCAACCACCTGTTCAGGTCTTGGGTGGTCTGTGCATGTCGCGCGACGTTTCGTTCAAGTTGGCCTTTCGCTCAGTAGTTTGCTTTGTAGTCAGTCATAACTGCTAACAAATTACAGTGTTGTCTCGAACGTCAGAAGGACAAATAGTGACCGTAGGCAAATCCCTAGCCAGCGCATCAGTCTGTTTTCTCTTTATAGTAAGCTTGTCCGGCAGATATCGCAGGCTGGCCCCCTCGGACCAGGGGCCTCGAGACTGCTTTATGGAAGACAGCATGACGGGGCACTTAGATTTCTTTGCTCGTTAAAGATATTTAAATGACCAACTTTACTGAAGATCGCTTCGCGGTAGTGCATTTCTTGCATGAGACATAATCTTGGAACTAAATAATCGTACCAATCTCTAGTAATAAGTCGAACGTCTGACCTTACGGATTCCAGTGAATTTGCTAACTCGATGACTGCTGTGCAACAAATACTAATGCCGAGCTTAGGCATTTTCTTCTTGTTAATCAAAGCACTGATTTAGCGTTTTTTTTACCAGCTTTAACAGCTTTGATTTCGCACTCTTATTACAGCGCTTTGATTGCTGATTCACGAAATCAACGATCGAATGTAATTTAATTTCACACTATGTTTTGCGACGCCCCCTTTCACTGAGAGACAAAGAGAAAGAGAGGGAACTGGGGAGTAAAGATGGAAGAAGGGTGAAAGAAAAGAGTGAGGTCATTAGTGTGCCCCGCGTAAGAAAGGTGGCACCCTGGCTCTCCGAAATGCCTTACGGCCGTACGCAAAGTCCAGCTTCCGTGAAATGACGTGTAACTGCTTCAAGAATCATCATCATCAAGAACAGTGCAACAGCCCAGTTTCGTCTATTGCAGGACAAATACATCTCCAATTAGCTCTGTCCTCCACTAGCCGCGGCCGCCATATCCTAGGAGGCCCTCATACCTTAGACCACATCTGGGTACGTGTTCTTTGCTTCGGAACTCATTTCATTACCCTAGCGAACCGTCGGTCAAGATAACAGATTGGGTGCCAAAAGGAGCCGGGGAGCAGCTGCAGCTACTACACGAAAAAAAAAAACAGTCGACTTTTGTAATTGCTCGACCTCGCAGAGGGGGCGTGTTCAATGTGCAGACGTTGGTGAGTGGCGACACCACGGGTTCCTGAGCATCCGCAGAGACATCCCTCCAGGGGGATGATGGTGAACAGCGCATCACCACGGACCTGAACAACCGCGCTTATCCGCGCGTTGCATCTCAGTGTCCGGGGAAAAGGGGATTCTTGTGGTTGAGCCGATGCCGAGCGTTTGGACCTTTAAGGCCCATCGGCGGAGGCAACACATCACTTTGGCCCCAGCTTTCCGTAAATGGCACCTCCGGCCTGACCCGGCCGGAGGAAATCGGCAGTCGCCTTTTTCTATCCTCCCCTCCATCTTTCACTTCCCTGTCTCTTTCTTACAACTCTCCTGTCCTCTCCTTTCTTCCTGGTTATTCCTTTTTTCCTAACGGCGAGGGTTAACCTTTGTGTGGCCAACTACCCTGAGTTGCGTCATATTGGGTTATAGTTGGGGTGTGCAGCTGGCGGGGGCAGGGCTTGCTTGCAAGTTCCTGTGCCGCCCCTTGTTGGGCTCCGTGGTGGGTGGCTGGCACCGTGGCCGAAAAATATAAGCATTTCATGGCTGCCCACCTTTAAAAACATGATCGCACTCTGAAAAGAGTGCGGACCAATGCAACAGACTTTTTTTTCCAAAAAAGAAGGCAACATTCGCCAAATTTCATGTCGTCCACAGCGAACTAGGAGAAAAAAAGATATCTCCATTCATGGTATCTAAATGCTTAACACAGGCCTTGGGCTCTGACTACAAAATGACGATAATGGCCAGCGGCGATTTATTACCGGAACTCCGAGAAAATGTCCAAACCTCTAAACTCGCAAACATAGATTCTATGGGGGACACTCCCGTATCGATCACAGCACACCGATCGCTTAACACTGTCCGTGGCGTCATCTCAGAAAATGATTTTCTTCATCTCAGGGAGAAAGGAATGCTTGAAGGGCTCTCAGACCAAAATATGACAGATGTATACCGAATCAGAATCCGCAAAGACAACAAAGAAATAGATACCGAACACTTGGTCTTGACTTTCAACACAAGCACGTTATCTGAAATCATCGATGTTGGATACCTTAAAGTGAATGTCAGACACTACATCTCTATCCCAAAAGATGCTTTGTCAGAGGCTTGGCCACGGCTCACAGAGCTGCCGCAGCCGCACGACCTGCGCGAAATGCTCTTCGAAGGACCACCCTTCTGAGGAATGTGACGCAGCACTATACTGCGCAAACTGCGAAGGAGACCGCGCTCCGTACTCCAAGGCGTGTCCGTTCTGGAAGAAAGCAAAAGAGATAATCGCCATGAAGACGAAGGAAAACATTTCATTCAAAGAAGCGAGAAGGCGCTTTGCGCTCACAGACAGAATCTCCGTCAGAGCAAAACCAAACTTCGCTGATGTAGTGCGCATGGGCGTAGCACCACACAGCACTCCGGCAACTGCCGATGCTACTTTCACCGAGCCTATGGCAGGGACAGCGAGAGCTGCCCTGACATATTGCCAAAACAGGGATCGCGGGTCCATGGGTCGGCAACCCGCGCGACTTCCCCCCGTCGGGGGAGGCCTGAAATGCACACACCCGCGGTGAAGCCGCGTTCCTCCATCACCTCTCGTGAGGTGATGAGCACAACTCCTCCCCCGCCCCCGCTGCAGTGGCGGCAAAGCTCTCATGACCGCAAAAAAGGGGTAAAGTCCCTATAACAGGTCCAAGAGACTCACCAACCTTGCTTTTAAACCTCACCCCCAACTCGTTTATAATCATGGCATTTCTAGTTCACTGGAACTGTCTTGGGCTTTTAAACAGCTACACTGACGTAACAGATATTTTAACTTCATTCTCTCCGGTAGCACTCTGTCTCCAGGAGACTAACCTAGGACCACAGAAAAAAACATTTTTTAATAAGTACTAAGTCTTTCGCTGCGACCGACAGAACTCAAGCAGGCTCTCTGGAGGTGCCGCTATTGTGGTCCAAGGGGGGTGTTGCAACTCGGAAAATCCGCCTTAAAACCTCATATGAAGCAGTTTCTATCACCGTACTTCATTTTGAAACCTTAAAAATATGCCCAGTATACGTTGAACCTCACTTAACCATCACACTTCGCGATTTAGAAACACTTTTAATGCAACTACCGGAGCCATATCTTTTAGTTGGGGATATTATGCTCACTTCTCTTTTTGGGGAGGTGAATAAACGGACGTCAGAGGCCGGATCTAAAAGAGTTTATTCTCTGCAGCAATGTCCGCTTCTTGAACACGGGCAGACACACTTACTGTTCTCCGAACAGTGGGAAAATGAGCTGTCTAGATTTATCTTTGTGATCACCTTGTGTTTTTAACGATTTTAAATGGGATGTGATTGACAACCCATGTGGCAGCGATCACCTTCCTGTATTAATCAGTTTAATATCCCCATGCAAATCACCCCGACAATGCCGCGACTTTGGAAGCTTCATTTAGCAGACTGGAAACTTTTTAGAGCAGAAGTCACATTAGAAACAATTGTTTTAGAAAATCTTAGCATTGATCAAATAAGTGAAAAGTTCACGGATTGCATCATAACTGCCGCCCATTTAGCTATTCCTCAGTCTTCAGGAGTGGTGCGACAAGACCACGTAGTGTAGTGGACAAAAGACTGCAAGGACGAAAAAAAAACACAAAATAGAGCTTAGGGTAAATTTCGTAGATACCCAACACAAGAGAACCTCGTACATTTTAAAAAGGCAAGCGCCAAATATCGTTACATCCGTCGCAGTGCAGAGAAAACCTCATGGCAAAGTTACGTTTTTTCTATAAACAGTCAAATGACATAAAAAAAATGTGGGAGCAGGTTCGAAAATTAAATGGCAGCTTCTCACCGTTCGCAATTACTTTTCTGACAACACCTGGCACAAAAACAGGCATAGAGGAACTGGCAGACAATTTGGGGAAACACTTCGCTGCAGTTTCCAGTTCGTCTGACTCTACGCAGTCATTGCTAAAATACAAAATTATAGCCGAAAAACAAAGGCATCCAACAAGTGGAGGTGCAAGCCAAGAATTCAATGAATTAATTACTCCCCAAGAAATAAATAGAGTACTGTCTGCCGGCAAAAAACTTCTCCATGACTCGACCAGATACACTATCAAATGCTTGCCCATCTTTCCCAGCCTGCCGTAGAGGCACTGTTGAATTTATTTAACAAAATATTCAAACCAGGAAAAATATCTAACGAGTGGAAAAGAGCCGTCATAGTGCCATTCCCGAAAGCTGGAAAACCACCAACTTACACTGAATCCTGAATAGAACTTACAAGCTGTCTCGCCAAATTATTTGAAAGTGTCCTGAATATAAGACTAATATTTGTCCTTGAATCCCGCGAACTTCTTCACATCCATCAATGTGGTTTTAAAAACGCATGCTCAACAAAATACCATCTTGTTCGTCTCTAAAACGCAATTAGAGAAGCATTTATGCACAAACAGGACTGTCTCGCCGTCTTCTTCGACATGGAGAAAGCATATGACAAAACTTGGAGGTTTCGGATCCTCCGCGACCTAAGCGGCCTAGGTATCCGCGGTAGGATGTTAAACTGCCTCAGTGGCTTCCTTTCAAACCGTTCTTTCCACGTACGCCTAGGCTAAACGCTCTCAAGAACATTCATTCAGGAAAAGGGAGTACCTCAGGGGTTTATGTTAAGCACGACCCTCTTTATTATAAAAATGAATTCCATAGCTAAAATAATCCGAGTCCATCATGTATTCACTCTTGGGTCGACGATTTCTAAATAGCCTGCACATCCTCAAACATAGCAACATGTGAGAGACAAATACAACTGACAGTAAACAAAATGACGACATGGGCAGTTAAAAATGGTTTCAAGTTTTCCACGCAAAAGTCAGTAGCTGTTATGCTCTCACTGAAAAGAGGACTACACACTGATCCCACCCTTTATCTGAGTGAAGTCACAATACCAGTAAAAGTTGAGCACAGATTTTTGGGAATAACTTTTGATAAAAAACTCACATTCCTGCCACACATAAACACCCTCAGAAAGAAAGCTTCTAAATCCCTGAATCTACTAAAAACACTCTCACGAAAACACTGGGGCTCCTATAGGACAGGTCTGTTACAAATTTATCGCTGTGTAGTACGCTCTACCTCAGACTGTGGTTGCGGAGTTTATGGATCAGTGAGATCATCGTACCTTAAATGACTGGATCTACTACATAATTTAGGCTTGCGTCTTTCCGCTGGTGCATACAGGACGCCACCCATAAATAGTCTGTATGTAGAAATCAACGAACCATCACTTGCAGGTAGAAGAGCCCTGCTCACATGCTCGTACATTCTAAAAATCCGCTCACTGCAAAAACATGTTTGTTATCCCATTGCTACAAAGTGCCCATCTAGAATACTCTTTAACAATAAACTGCAAGCTACTCGGCCACTGCTATTGCGATTTGAAGAAATGTGCCAGAACCTCGGCGTACTAAACACATTTCCAAACATTGCTCGAAGGAGACGTCCGCTTCCGCCATGGTAGAATTTCTCTGAAATCTGTGATTTAACTCTTACACAGTTTCACAAAAAGCAGATTCCAGGACAAGCTATAATATAATAATTTCTTGCACTCGAGGAAAAATACAGTACTTGCACAGCTTTTTAACAGATGACTCAAAAACAGATGCTTACGTTGGAAGCGCAGTCGTACAAGGAAATTGGAATAGAATAGCAAGACTTCCACAGTGTGCATCCATCTTCACCGCCTATTGCTACGCCATCCGTGCAGCTATAGAAAAAATAATAAACGAGAACCTCGACAATAGTATTATTTACACAGACTCGCTAAGTGTGCTTAAAGTCCTTTATTCTGGAAATGCAGCAACTCCGCTGCTTGGCGACCTCATTCACAACATTACAACAGCCGTAGCTCAAGGACAAAACATAAAACTGTGCTGGGTACCAAGTCATGTCGACAAGAAGGGCAATGAAAGAGCAGATTTGTGCGCTTCTCAAGCTTGTGACAAGCAAATTGAAAACTTAAATATGCCTTATAAATATTGCATGAAATTACTACATAGTAATACGAGGAAAAAATGGCAGTCCGCTTGGAACAACGAAGTAAATAAGCTGCACTTAATAAAATCAGTTCTAGGTGAACGGAAGTCTTGCGTGCACCAGAAACGTTTCAAAGAAGTCATTATCTGCCGTCTTCGTATAGGCCACACACACATTACAACTTTCTGCTAACAAAAGGAGACAAACTAGTTTGTGCATGTGGAGATGAACTTACAGTTAATCACATTTTATTTTCATGCTCGCAACTGGAAAAGCTAAGGAAAAGTGTTTTTCTCCGTTTTATAACTAATGCATTCCTTTTCTCCCAGCACTGCTCTTAGGTGAAAATGCAACTGTGGACATGTCTTGGGCTTCTAGATTTACAGAAGCAGATTTTCTTCAAAACATGTAAATCATGACCCAGTGCTTCTACTGATGCACCTCAGCCACTTTCTCATTTCTGAGAAAAAGGCTGATGTTTTTATTTGGATTGGTTGGGCGCTTACAGTTAACTGCCTAGCCAAGGACGGCTGATGAGGTTACCCGACCTCCTTTGAAACTTTGAACTTCAAATGTTAGCCATTTATCAATCTTGTTTTTGCTCTCAATACTAGATAGATGGAAATAACTTTTAAGCATTCTACACCGCCATATTTTTTCACATATTTGTAAAAATCTGCAGAAAACAATTTCGTACATCTTGACCTTGGCGCATGATAGCATTAGCTGCTTATGCGCGATTAAACCCAACGCTACACAACTCTGTAATTGCTCGGTAATTAGGTTGCGGAAGCTACTATTACTAACCACAAAAAAAAACTTATCCACAGAGTCGCCGGTAGCATGCATCGCAATGCCAGCTATGTGAATCATCGCAGTCGTTCGCTGTGGGTCGAATAATACGAAGGCATTATATGCGTCATCGACAACGGAACCCGGATGTGGGCGTAGAGCAGCAGGAGCGGTCCTAAAAATCCCAGATGACGTCACCGTGGCATCAGAGAAAAATAAAACTCCATCCGAAGGTTGGGGGAAGCTGAACCCAGTGCTTTGAGACTGCGGGGCGAGCACGCAACCCGCGGGCCACAAAACAGCATTTATTTTGGCGAACTAAGCTGAACCTATTGCATGCGTAGCCTTATGACTGTATGCAAATCAGAAAGTGTGTCATTAGAAAAGAAGAGAAAATAACTTAAGAATAAAAATGAAAAAAATGCTTTTGCATTGAAATTTCCACTGGGGAATGAAGTTTTCGGGACGCGTGTTCTAGGAAAAACCTCTAATGTAGCGCCACTCCGGTATACCCAGTCGCATGATATAGTGAAGAGAGGAAGGAGCATTTAGGCCTTTAATGCCTTCATACAATATCAGTCGACTGGGTAGCGAGGTGGAGCTACAATAAACGTTTTTCCTCGAACTTGCGTCCCGGAAACTTTTGTCCCCAGTAGTACGAAGTAGTCGTAAGTGCCCTCCGTGATTTTGACTTCCAGTGGACAGGCTTCTGCTCCGTGTTCGTCTTATTGTGACGTGCACGATGTAAAATACGCGAATGACCCGAGTGGTGCTTGCAGATACCCTAAAGAGGATGTCGACCGCAACAGACTTGAATGATCATGTAATAACGCGCCACAAATCACGCCCTGCGAGAATGACCAGACCGGCTTGCAAGATCGCCATTACGTGTGCCTTGGTTCCTGAGTTCGAGGGATGATGAGTGCTCACAACGTCAAGATTTGCTAGCTTTAAGAACTTCTTTTGAATCAGGAATATGTGTAGTCGTTACTGATTGCCGCCTATTGTTTATATGCGGAGAGGATGCACACTGGACCGTGCATATACCGCAAAACACGTCTTCGAATGTTTTTTTTTTTCTGGTGGGAATAGTGAAGGCCAGTCTTCCCCAGTTTTTCGGCCAGAAGACCCGATTATAGATTTGTCATCTTTATGAGGGCCGGAAAATTAGTAAATCTTACCAGGACTCACTTAGGGCAGTAACAAGGAGGCTAACGAAAAGGTTTAAACTTAACGACAACGCTGCGAGCTACTGGAAGAAAAATAATAGGTGTAACATTAAGAGACCTGAAGCGGGCACAGTGGGTGAGGGAAGTAATGCGTGTTAATGACATCCTAGTTGAAATCAAGAGGAAGAAATCGGCTTGGGCAGGGCATGTAATTCGAAGGCAAGATAACCGCTGGTCCTTAACGGTACCGGAGTGGATTCCGAGAGAAGGCAAGCGTACAGGCGCTGCAGAAAGTTAGGTGGGCAGATGAGATTAAGTTTGCATTGATAGAGTGGCCGCAGCCGACAAAGAATAGGGTTAATTGGAGAGACATGGGAGACACCTTTGCCCTTGTCAGGCTGATGATGATGATGAGAGATAAACAAAAATAAATACTATCATAGTAAATAATGGGAGGCATCGGGTATCAGTGAACATTTCTTGCTAATTTTCGGTACTTGCATTTAACTTGTCATGGAAATGTTTAGCAACTGTGACCAAGAACGTTCTGCAGGATTCTGTATGGTTACATAGGAATACAACTAAAAATATAATTTTAAAAGAATGCTTTTACTACTTTGAGAACAAAAAAAAACGGTCTGTCTCACATATCAGCGGACACCTGAACCGCACCGTAAGGGAAGGGACAAAGGAGGGAGTGAAAGAAGAAAGAGGTGCCGTAGTGGAGGGCTCCAGAATAATTTCGACCACCTGGGGATCTTCAACGTGCACTGAAATCGCACAGCACATGGACGCCGTAGCGTTCCGCTTCCATCGAAACGCAGCCGCCGCGGTCGAGTTTGAACCCGGGAACTTTGGATCAGTAGCCGAGCGCGCTAACCAGTGAGCCACCGCGGCGGGTATTTACTGCTTTCCTCGGAGTGATTTCGCTGTCGCCTCACGTTTGACCTTAAACGTCGTTGCTGCGCCACTGCCATAGCAACGCATCACGTGACTTCTCCGCGCCGCCGAGCCGAGTCTTCGCCGGGGCTCCAGAGCCGCGACTGCTGCCTGACCATGTGATCTACCCGAGCCTCAGCTGGATAAAAAAAAAAGCTGCGGTTTTACTACTTCTGAACCTTGTTAGACAGCGAAAGCTGTGGTGTATCGGGCAAGTAGACGCGGCTTGGCGTCTGTAACGTTGAGTGCGTTCCGCACACTGGATAAACAGCGCGCTCACCCTGCCACCCTGGCAGGTGGCAGTTAATGGTCGATCGCGAGAGGTTGGTCACCCAATGAACGCTGCGGCCTATTGGTGCAGTGCCGCGTGTCTGCCACAGCGTTGTCAGCGCTAGCGCATGCAACCAACATTCTCACTACCGCCACATACCGCGTGACTGTCTTACCTCTTTCATTTCACTTCTTCAAACTGCCTGCTATCCTTTATTTCCGCTGCCCCAGCTCAGGTGCCGCCGGCGTTATAGTGATGGCAGATACCGGACGTAGTGATGGCAGATGCCGGGGTTAGCAAAAATCTTTTACCTTCCTTTTTGTTTTTACTTTACATTAAACACTTACGTCTATTGACCCAGACAGCCAGTTATGCGCCCTTCCTTTCCTCAAAATCATCGGGGCATAGAACTCCAACGCCAATGAACACAGTGAACACCGATGGTCTGTAGCTTCAGTGCCGCGTTTCTGCCACAACGTCGTCAATGCCAACGCATGCAGCGCACATCTGTCACTACCGCCACGTAGCTTAAAGCGCGGCGTAGGTGTCCGCTGTCCCAGGGGTCCGGTTATGCGCCTTTCCTTTGCTTTTGAAGCTTCCGCTCTTCCTCGGTTCCAGCATTGCTCCGGATCGGCTGAAGGTGGCTGAATGTCAAAGCGACGGAGTCGACGAAACTCGCGGAACATGGCGTAGTCAAGCCTTCGCTTTAAAATGACCAATTGTTGTTGTTGCGACTGCAGGAAGAATAAAAATGTAAGTGCACGGGCCTGCCCACTGGCTCAAGCATAGCCACAATTGCTGCCTCGTGCAGACAGTAGGAGAGTTAGAGAGAGGAAAGATTGAAAGGGCGCGCGTCGCAACAACCGCGTCATTTGAAGCGACGACGACGGTTTATACCCCCGGTAACAAAGAGCCCTTGCCACATTGGTGCGAGCTCCTAGATCCCAGCCCCGTAGGGCTAGGAAGCCATTCCCAGCCGTTTCGTCATATATGGGCATGTATAATCAAGACGACAGAGGAAGTTGCGCAGGAGGGAACTCTAAATGCTATCTCATTGTACTCTTAGCGGTAGGTTAAGCGAGATGTGATGATGGGGGAAGGTAGGTGCCCGTGCATGCGAAGTTACACGCAAAGCGTACCCGAGGCCACTGAAAACACAAACAAAAACTTTCGCAAGTGTGTTTTAGACCCCGCTGGGTCCCTGGGCAACTGCGTGGTCCAGGCCGCTGATGAAACGCATTAACGCTACTCGTACCTTTAAGGTGGAGCTTTAAACTGTGGTCAAGGCCCTTTACCGAAATAAAACATCACAAATCAGAAGAAAAAACAATTGGTATACTATATATATTATAAAATCAACATTGCACAAACTTATAATTCGGAATGCAGTTATACATTTGCTCTAAATTTCCCGGCATGCGCCGTCCCCTTCTGGCGGTTCAAATCTTGTCCAGCTCGTCGTTATCACTCACTCATCGCTGAGTGGGCTTCTTGGAGGGTCATAGCACAAAGCCCATCAGTGGTGCTGCTACCTGAAGACTGCAGGCTGGACGACTTGGTGAGCCGCTGAAGCGAGCGACGAAACAGTCGACGTACGCGACGCCGAATCAGATCCCCGCGAAAACCATCATGGCCCGACATCCAAGTCCAAAGTTCATCTGTAGTTTCCATCATGGCCCGAGAGCGAAGCCGAGGTCGACGGTGACGACCACCAGGACGATCAGGTGGGTGTCCAGCGTAACGACGATCTTGGACTTGAGAAGGCTGGTCACCAGCGACACGTTGCATTGGATGAGCAGCAGGGGCTGGTAACTCGTTGACGCACCACACAAGACCACGTTCGCTCTCTAGAAGTAGTCCGTCTTGCCGCGAGGCTGTTACGAAGCGACTAGAGGGCAGAGGTGAGGCGGTCTCCCTTCCGATTTGGGCAGAAGGCATGCTGTCTCGTTGCGAAAATGCGAGCAAGCGCTGGTGTCCTGCAAGAAGCCGCGTTCTGGAACAATGGCGGCAGAATCGACCTGCACGAGACACTTCGTCGTCTTCGACGCACGGCCACGAGCTGGACGAATCTTGCAGCTTCAACTCACGTGCAACGGCGTGCTTTCTTTCTCATCGCTTACTTTCTTTCGTGGCGCGTCACCTTGACCAAGCGGCTACTGATCACTCGTAAATGATTGTCCTCTAGGGTGGAGATAGAACCAAAGAAAAGGAAACATACTCGAGGGCGGAGGAGGATAGATTATCGTGTACTCAACACACTTTACTAACGGCCGCGGTTTTTAAGTGTGTTAGTTCTTGCTACTTACGTTTGTCAAGGACGCGTGTCTGCAAATAAGGTCAAATTGACCAAAGCAGTTACAACGTGACCACACTGTATCACATAGCAACAGTGGGAAATGAAGTTGAAAATTGCTTATTTTAGGAAAGGAAATGACGCAGTAACTGTCTCATATATCTCAATGGTCACCCGAACCACACCGTAAGGGAAGGGACAAAGGAGGGAGTGAAAGAAGAAAGGAAGAGGTGCCGTAGTAGTGGTTTTCCCACCGGCGTCCCCGCTTTATATCTGTCTACCAAATCTTCATACCAGTTCTGAAAAGGCGAGTAGATTTTAAAGCAAGACGAGATTTGTTCAGAGTCGTAGGAGTCATTTGTGCTGCAACTTATTCCACAAGATTCTAGGAATAATAATAATAATAATAATTGGTTTTTGGGGAAAGGAAATGGCGCAGTATCTGTCTCATGTATCGTTGGACACCTGAACCACGCCGTAAGGGAAGGGATAAAGGCGAAAGTGAAAGAAGAAAGGAAGAAAGAGGTGCCGTAGTGGAGGGCTCCGGAATAATTTCGACCACCTGGGGATCTTTAACGTGCACTGACATCGCACAGCACACGGGCGCCTTAGCGTGTTTCGTCAATAAAAATGCAGTCGCCGCGGTCGGGTTCGAACCCGGGAGCTCCGGATTAGTAGTCATGCGCCCTAACCACTGAAATTTGGTATGCGCAGATATACTCTTATTCCCTTATAAGACGTACGTAAGACCAATTTTGGAGTTCGGTTGCCACCCGCCGCGGTGGCTCAGTGGTTATTAGGGCGCTCGGCTACTGATCCGGAGTTCCCGGGTTCGAACCCGACCTCGGCGGCTGCGTTTTTATGGAGGCAAAACGCTAAGGCGCCCGTGTGCTGTGCGACGTCAGCGCACGTTAAAGATCCCCAGGTGGTCGAAATTATTCCGGAGCCCTCCACTACGGCACCTCTTTCTTCCTTTCTTCTTTCACTTTCGCCTTTATCCCTTCCCTTACAGCGCGGTTCAGGTGTCCGACGATATATGAGACAGATACTGCGCTGTTTTCTTTCCACCAAAACCAATTATTGTTATTATTAGTTCGGTTGCGTTCTGTTCTCCGGTTGTTCTAGTTACAAATTTGAACCTCTGGTGCTTTTGGAGAGGCGCGCTCTACTGGTTTGCCTGGATTTTCCAGAATAACTGGCAAATGTTATCTTCTTTCTGAAAGCCCATGTACGTGACTGGAACTCTCGCTTCTAAAGCTTCTCACAGTGCGCACCTTCTCATGGAGACTTGAGCCTACGCCTGGAGTGGCTCAGCCCAGTTTGTTTTGACAAACCCTGCTTTGTTTCTGGATAAACATTGGCCACAATACAAGCTCCCTCAGTTCGTGTTTACAGAGTACCTTTCGATGGAGGCGAAACGCAAAGGTGCTCGTGTGCTGTGCGATGTCAGTGCACGTTAAAGAACCCAAGGTGGTCGAAATTTTTCCGGAGCTTTCCACTGCGGCAGCTGTTTCTTCCTTTTTCACTCCCTCCTTTATCCGTTCCCTTACGGCGCGGTTCAGGTGTCCGCCGAGATGTGACAGATACTGCGCCATTTCTTCCACAACTGGAAATTTTCAATTTGGTCAGCGCTATTTCTACGCAGAGTATATTCTCTGCCTTTCATTAAATATCTCCTCTCTTTCTGTCGCTTAAGTGGAAGGCAACATTGGTTTTAACGCGATAGTTTGAGTGTCTAATTCAGCGGAAAACCCGTCATCGTTGTGTCGGCGGCGGCCTTGCGAGCGAAAAATTTCCAGGGCAGGTGGCCCACTTGACACTTAGGTCACGTGACAATGTAATGTCAACAGAACATACCCACCGTGGCAGATGGCAGCCTCCCACAGGATTTTAAGGAAAATGCCTACCTTGGCAGGTCGCAGCCTAAATTAATGATGAGTCGCGAGGAGTTGCTCGAGAATAGTAACCTGGGTCTCACAAGCCCCACCCACCGGTGGCTGTGCTTCAAACAGCCATCTGCCGGGGCAGTGGCGCATCGCTAACTGCTGCCCCGCTGCCCCGGGAGAGGTATGACGACTCCCAGTGATCTATTAATGTAAAGTGGAAAACATTAGCTGCGGTTTAACTACTATTGATCCTAGTTGGAGAGCAAAAGCTGTGTTGTGTCGGGCAACTAGACGCGTCGTGGCGTGTGTAACGTCGAGTGCGTTTCGGACATTGTATAAACAGAGCGCCCAGTCTGCCACCCTGGCAGGTAGCAATTAATGAATGAAAGAGCTACTACCATGGGGCCAGTCGGAAATACACCCTTGATGGTATTGGTAAACGCTAGCAAAATACGGAAAGGGTCGAACACACAGGACGAAGCGCTTCATCCTGTGTGTTCGACCCTTCCGTATTTTGCTAGCGCATGCCAATACCCTCACGGAGTTAATGGTTGATCGCAAGAGGTTGCTCATCCAATGAAAGCTGTGGCCTTTTGCTGCAGTGTCGCGTGTCTGCCAAAACGTTATCAAAGCTAGTGCATGCAGCCCACATCTCTCTATCAGCACCATCACGTACCTCAAAGCGCGATTGAGGCGTCCACTGACCCAGTCAACGCCAACGCAAATGAACGCAATGAACGCTGTCAGCTTTCGCTTTCTACATCCTGAATTAGCTGAGCTAATCCACAGCCTATTTTTTTTTGCCAGCACAAAGAGAATAAGCGTTTTCGAACACGTCCCCTTGCATCTACAATGCGGGTACCCCACATTAAAAGCCGAATGAAAATATTGTAGCACTGTGTTTGTATACAAGCGAAGGAGCCAACGCTCCTCGCTTTTGGTTAGCCCTTTCGCAGGGGGATGAAAGAGGCTATGCTGTGTTTGATATAACTGAATAATTTCGTTGTAAGTGATAGCCGGATTAGGTTCTGATACCTCAGGCGGCGAGTTTCGCGGGCGATACCCAGTGGTTGAGCGCGCGGGCTGAGGCGACTGCGCCCTGCTTACCCCCTTTCCCCTCACCTACCCGAGAGAGCTGGGAGGCTGCCCTGCTCGGCTGCTCTACGTGAGAGAGCCGAAGAGCCGTAGTCACTAGGGCCCGAGCTGCCGCGAAAGCCACAGGCATCCCGGACTAGGGACCTCTCCTAGAATTTGTAAGGGTTATAGCCAGTCCCCACTATCTCCGGCAAGTAGCCTTGAATAAATGTTTTCCACCACCACCCCTTGCATCTTACCGTTATGTTATCAATACTTCGGGCTGAAAGCATGCTTAGGAACGGTATTTAACGACTCCTCAAGTATTTGTAAGTTCCATGCCTCTCTAGCGAAGACCGCATTTTCTGTCATCCTCATCCAGACCCAGGCGTCCAATGTGGTTCATTGGGAAATTACGGCGTTCGGGTTACGGTTGCATGTGCGATCCGTGGGGATGAGCCTGATTTAATATTTGCTACGGGTACTTACACCCAAGATAAACTTATTTCTGGAATATGGCGCAGTGCTTGACTTGAAGCAGTCTGGCACGGGTCGGCCCGGTATTGCACTGGCTCCGGGACCAGCCCGGGGCATATTAGCGCGCGCCTTTTCTATCTTTGCTCTCCTATCCTTTAACTCTCCTACCTTCAGCACGCGGCAGCGAGCGTGGCTCGGCTTGAGCCAGTAGGCAGGCCTGTGTACTTTCTTTTTCTTTCTTGCTGTCAGCAACAGCAGCAGCAGCAACTATATATAATTGTAGACATAATAATAATTGGTTTTTGGAGGGAAAGGAAATGGCGCAGTATCTGTCTCATATATATCGTTGGACACCTGAACCGCGCCGTAAGGGAAGGGTGAGTGAAAGAAGAAAGGAAGAGAGAGGTGCCGTAGTGGAGGGCTCCGGAATAATTTCGACCACTTGGGGATCTTTAACGTGCACTGACATCGCACAGCACACGGGCGCCTTAGCGTTTTTCCTCCATAAAAACGCAGCCGCCGCGGTCGGGTTCGAACCCGGGAACTCCGGATCAGTAGTCGAGCGCCCTAACCACTGAGCCAGCGCGGCCGGGCTTGTAGACAATAATTGGTTGGTTTTTTTGGGGAAAGGAAATGGCGCAGTATCTGTCTCATATATCGTTGGACACCCGAACCGCGTCGTAAGGGAAGGGATAAGGGAGGGAGTGAAAGAGGAAAGGAAGAAGAAGGTGCCGTAGTGGAGGGCTCCGGAATAATTTCGACCACCTGGGGATCTTTAACGTGCACTGACATCGCACAGCACACGGGCGCCTTAGCGTTTTTCCTCCATAAAAACGCAGCCGCCGCGGTCGGGTTCGAATTGTAGACAAACTGAAAATTGGTTTTGGGGAAAAGGAAATGGTGCAGTATCTGTCTCACATCGGCGGACACATGAACCGCGCCGTAAGAGAAGGGATAAAGGAGGGACTGAGAGAAGAAAGGAAGAAAGAGGGGCGCGTAGTGGAGGTCTCTGGTATAATTTCGACCACCTGGGAATCTTTAACATGCGCTGACATTGCACAGCACATGGGCGCCTTTGCGTTTCGCCTCCATCGAAACGCGGCTGCCGCGGTCGGGTTCAAACCCGGAACTCCGGATCACTAGCCGAGCGCCCTAACCACTGATATAAAATCCGGTGTAAAAGCAGACAGAGTTCCGATTACATAGATACGTATGAATCGAAAAGGATCATCTCCAAGAACCGCGATGCGATGTGTGCTAATGGTCGCAGCGGGCCGTGATATAGGTTGCTATTCGGGAGAGGACGGAGGTTGTGTCGCTCCTCGGGTCGAATTTGGCCCGCGAGCCGTAGTTCGCAGACACATGGTGTAGACAACGCGCATAGTGTAAAAAGATTAATAATGTGGACTGACAAGGCTTGTTGGTCGTCTTTTCATTGCTTTTTTTTCTAATTTTGCTTGCACTCAGTTATAAATTGCCGTTATTAGTTAAATTCATTTTTTTTTGCATTGTTAGCGTCTGTGTGCTAGATTACTTACATGCAATTAACGTGCACGTAAGTCGCGATTCGACAACCAAGAAGAAGTGAGAAAGATGCCATATCGGAACACTTGTAGATTTTGGTGAAAAGGCGTTAGTCTCACTAAGCATCAATAGGATTTTTTTCCAAGAAATCCGCGTCGGACAGAAATAGAGCCGCACAGCTTTCAGTGAGGCCGGTAGCAGTCTATTACAGATAGCACGGCGTTAAGTTATGATCCAGCATCACGTCTACTCAGACCCGTACTCTAAGCAGTAAGGAGCAAAAAGGAAGTGAGATGTCCTCTAGCACACCATTTAAAAGGGTGTGCTATAGGGTGTGTGTGGACACCCTTTAAAGGGTGTGGGCAGCTTACTCCTCTTCTATTGCCATATAGGCGTACTTGTGTTTAGAGTGTGCTCATTGATCTTAGAAACCACGCCACAGACGGAGCTCCGGGACTTTGCGCATATTTCAGCACTTCTACAGAGAAGGAATTGAGTGAAAGTTACACTAAAAAAATTGCAGTATAATCAATGCTAAGCCTTTATTAACCACCTGCAGGAATGGATATGTTTATCAAATTTTATACATGCAACGAGCCAACAAGAGAGAGAAATCACACACGGAGAGAACAAACGCGGGAACTGCAAGCACATTCGAGAGTGGACAAAAACACGTGTGAAGGAGGATACGGACGCGTGCTCGAACCCGGCAGAGAACGCATCATAAAGGAAGACACTTTGCGCGTTCAAAATGATAAAAAGCTGCAGAGGCGGCTGCGTTTTTATGGAGGTAAAACGCTAAGGCGCCCGTGTGCTGTGCGATGTCAGTGCACGTTAAAGATCCCCAGGCGGTCGAAATTATTCCGGAGCCCTCCACTACGGCACCTCTCGCTTCCTTTCTTCTTTCACTCCCTCCTTTATCTCTTCCCTTACGGCGCGGTTCAGGTGTCCAACGATGTATGAGACAGATACTGCGCCATTTCCTTTCCCCCAAAACCAATTATTATTATTATTATTATGCAGAGTTTTCAAGGAGTCTTTCTTTGTTCTTCTCGTGACGACAAAGTACATTCATAAGCGTTTCTTCTTATCTCTCGTACGGTGTCTTCTATATAAATTTTTGCTCTCTACCTTATGCTTCGCTGCATACGAAATTCGGGCACGTTTTAGACGCTCTATTGTTGTTCTGCCGAACTAATTGAAAGGTATTGCGTCAGCAG
The DNA here is from genome assembly GCF_052857255.1 of Amblyomma americanum. NCBI lineage: Eukaryota > Metazoa > Arthropoda > Arachnida > Ixodida > Ixodidae > Amblyomma > Amblyomma americanum. Next base: position 93,474,783 of record NC_135502.1, on the reverse strand, counting down.
TATGAAAGAAGCCAACAGACACCGAAACCAGGGAGTGGGAGATAGGGGAATGTTTCGATTTTTGTGTTTTTGTAAATTTGTGGTGTGGATCAATAAGAAATTAATAATGTAATTATTTTATGGCTGAATGATGATGACGGTGAAAGCGTGTAATGAGGAAAAATGGGAGGGGGAATTAGGGGAAGGCGTCTGGGTCCTCAGTCCATTGGCGAAGGCCACCGGCCGCCCGTGCTCTTTAGATGAGGTCTCGTCGATCCTCGAGGTCCGAGACGGACAGGACTGCCTCCCATCCTTCCCACGTAACATAACTGAATACAAAGTAGAGCGAGCCCCTGATTTCTCTTCCCTTGCCGGCCCTAATACATGAGCAAGTGCCTTTTCAAAAAACTTCTATCACCTGCATGCCAGTCGAAAGAAGGGGCGTATAGGGAGCACCGATTGCTCTAGAGTATAACCAACGTCATTACCTCAACGGCGATGGTTGCTGCGACGCGCCCCTTCTCTTTCAATCTTTTTCTTCCGCATCAAATCCTTTTTGTATGCACGCGCAGGGATAGTAGCTCACTTAGAGATAGGCGACATGCCCGGTCTCTCTCTCTCTCTTTCTTTCTTACTTTCATTCTTTCTCTCTTTCTTCCTTTCTTTCTTTCATTCTTTCGCTCTTTCTTTCTATCCATCTTTCTTTCTTTCATTCTTTCCCTCTTTCTATCTTTCTTTCTTTCTTCCTTTGGTATCAGAAGCGCCGTCTGTTCGCGTTCGCGGAAACGGCCTCAGCGCGCCGCGTTGGCACCTAAAAGGCATGGGTTCGAACCCAACTCAAACGTATACCTTTTAGCGTGGTGTTTACACGCGGACGGACGGCCGGACAAAAATCGGAGTAGAGAGGTCAAAGTCTAACCTTTAAATGCACTCGTGCATTGAAACTGACCTGTAAGTGGCAATGAATGAATGGAAACATTATTATCAGCTATTAGGCATTCTTTATGGGTGTCTTCGGCAGGTGTTCCAGGTGGTCGGCTGTTGAAGTCTGTCAGCGACCTCTTGCGCTCTTGCCATGGCCTTGGACTGCGCGTCCTGGTCGGGACTTGAGAGACTAGCTTCACATGCTTCCCTTGAAGGAATTACAACCAAGTCTGCTGGAGGCGGATCCTCCGTGCAATCGCAAATTATGTGATCCAGCGTTGCTGGCTCACTGCACAACTGTCAGTAATGGCTTACCAGATGAGGAAAACAATTTGCATAGACCTATAGATTGGGCTGCGAGCGTGTATGCAGTCGCTTCCACCTGGTGGCTTTATCACGGCTGAGTGACGAATGCGGAGGAGGCAGACTAGCCCTATGATCTCTGTAATAGCTTGTAACGGCCTGATAAGTGTCCAGCGCCTCACTTCGGAAGGCCTACACGTCGGAGTCCTCCTCATCAGCTCTGCTGACAAAACCTCGAGCGCATTGGTCTCTTAACGGGGCCCCTCCAGCCACGGGAGTCGGCCCACTGTCTTGATATGACGGTTAACCCGATTGCACCTGCCAGCGCCCTGAGAAGTCATGCTAGTAGGCGAGCGGGGATAAACAACGACGTCATGACCATCGGTCGACGCCAATAGCCGGAGGAGCCCTTCGGGAGGCATTTTCCGCATCGTTCATGATTTGTATCCGACTATTGGCGGTTTACACGACCTGCAGGGGGCACTTCAATTCATCCAATATGGCGCCGTTAAGGAGAACTGATTATGTGGTTAGTGTAGACATAAGCGCTTTTGTTTTAAATTTCACGTGAACCTCGCGTTTGTTTGTTGATACTGGCAACCTAGTGCGAATGAATTTATTTTCTACAGGGTAAAGGAACAAAGAAGGAAAAATGAAGATATCTCTGCCTGGCGTTTGAAAACGGCATGCATGAAAGCGGAGCGGTGGATTGTTGACGAGCGTTTTGGGGAGAATTTAATATCAGTGGCGCCTACGGTGACGACTCTTGTGCAGTGGTGAATGACAAAACTAGAAGCGCAATTTCTGCATTAGCCTTTCTGGTAAGCAAGACCAGCGACTGCAAATCTCATGCTGCTTTGCACAAAACGAGCTGGAGTGGCTAATAACTGTCGCTTGAGTTTTAACTGATAAAGCCGCGCCCTTAACATGCTGGAAAGCCTAGATCAACGGAATCACCCTTTCCCGCCTACATTATTACCGAAACAATTAAGGTGCTCCCAGTTTGTTCGGAAGCAATTGATGGAATGCATATAATGAATGCAATGCCCCTGGGTACAATTATTTAAATTTGTCGGATTCTATTCGATTTTTGCAATCGGCCCGTCCGTATGACTGGCTCTTTCCGTTGACAGCGAAAGGGATGAGTAATCGAAAAGCAAAAAACAATCATAATAAAATGGAATTATGAAATCACTGCATTAGCTCGCCGTGCACTCTCCGTAGATAAGAAAGCACCATATCATTACACACGCATGTCGTAATAATGCCCGCAATTACAGACATAGTCATACGCAAAACTCTTTGCCCTTGAAACCCGCCTTTTCGTATAATTATGTGCGCTCAGCGATGTTTCTTAAGGGGACTATGCAATAAATTAATTGCGATTACGTAAAGCAGACGAGAGATAGGCATTTCATCACTCGTCACCCCAACGCAAGACTTTTTAAGGTAGCATCAATAACATCGAAAATATAGACGATTAAAAATTACGCTCCTCCTCTCCCCCCTCAACTCGCACACGCAGGGCACCAGACAAAAATAAAGAAAACAGCTCTGGGACTGGACCCCACCCATGAATACGTCATCCGCTGACGTTCCTTTTGCAACTACTTGTGGTCCCTCCTAGCACCCCAGCATCAGCGCCGGCTGCGTGATTGCGGCGCGCGTCGGGTTTCTTTGCTTGTCGTCTGTTGTAGTTAGCAGTAATGGACCCGAACCTCGAGGCGCGGCTGCTCGCTCTTGCGGCCGCGATGGGCATCGAGCCCTATGCGTTCACGCCGTAGCGGCTGAACGCCAGCGACGACAGTAGCGACTCGGCGAGCCACTGCGAGTGGCTCCGGAACTCCCGACAGAAGGAGGCGGCAGAGGAAAATTGAAACCATATGCGCGAAGGCAATGCCTTGCAAACGCAATTATGCATTCCACAAACTCGAAACCCCGAGTGCGGAGCAATGGGAGGGTCTGCTCACCAGCAGCGAGCTCACAGCCCAAAGGGCCCTTGCGCAGTACGCATGCGAAGCAGCAAGACTCAACGGAGCCCTGGAATAGGGGCCCGACCTTGCGAAGAGGCCAGACGTCAAAGATGAAGACGACGGCCCACCGCTAGTCTCATTGAGATTTCAATAAATGTTTTTCTCTCTCTCTCTCTCTCTGGCTCGCGCTTGCCCGAGAGAATCGCGCGGCGGCACGAGCAGACGATTTTCACGGCTACCGGAAGTGTGCCCGTGACGTCGTGGCTGCAGCGAATGACAGCGTGTGGTGGCCTGCTGACGTCATGGGCGTAGTGACGTCTTATTTCACAATTTTAGTTTCAAAATCGGTCACTACGAGCACACCAATCGGCCGGCGAATTTTAAATAAAAACACGGTTTTTAAAAATTTATAATAAATTGCCGGCTCAGTTCCGAAGACTCATACTTAGTGTAAATGCTCCTTAGCATCATTTCTAAGCATTGAAAACATTTACAAGCGACTTTGAATTCTTTGCATAGTCCCTTTAACAAACCGTGCGTCGCATTTACATATGTCCTCCTATGCCAGACAAATCACCATGTTAGAAATATGGGCTTGGTATCTGATAAGGACTGTGCTGTCATGGTCTTGCAAGTGCTCCATTACAGCGTGCAAACTTTAGATTCCAATGCTCTCTTCAGATTCCTAGAAGCAGAAAACTCATTCAGTGACTATTATCAGTTCCTCCATCCCGGTAGGGTGCAGGCACCAATGTAGCAGCGCTCCTAATGTATACGTTTAGAGCAAAACTCTGACATTAACTTCTTTAAAATTTATTTTAGATGCGTGATGTTGTAAAGCATAAGAAGCGTATTGACTGTAGAACTTCTACTTAGCTCACCTCTGCCTTTTGAAAGCTTTGTCATACCTGGCATCGCGCTTGCTCTGATCTAAATGGTTGCAATGTGCAGTTGGAGTGCGCACCTCTGTTCGACAAGTCAGTCTAGAAGTTGTAAAAAAATGTATCACAGGGACACCTAATTGCATTACGAGCTGTTCGGCAAGTCAGTCTAGAAGTTGTAAAAAAATGTATCACAGGGACACCTAATTGCATTACGAGCTGGCAATGCGAGAGCATTGCTGCTGATGCCTTTACCGGAAGTGGCGCCACTTCCAGTCTGTTGATGTCAATTTCCCCCAGCCAATGGGCGAATTTTATGACCGACGACATATTTTTGTCCCTATGGGGTTTCCTATGCTGTAGCATTAATAACAGATGAAATGTTTGCCAAAATTTTATTCACTACTGTAGTATCTGGGTTGATAATCGAGCGGAATAAATCTGCTACCATATCCGAAGTGTTTCGATGCGAGAGCACTACGTCACGAGGTCCAACCGGCTCATCGGTTTGTGGGTGACCTTGGAAAAGCCATAAATAAGCAACACCTCAAATAAATATTGCCGCGGCTAGGATTCGAACCCGCGGCGGTGCGAACAGATCAGTATTCGCTGGCCACTGCACTAGAGCGCTATGCTATCGCCGTAGCTCGTGTTAAGCTGCAACACACTCTGGTGCTGTGCATTGTACATCGTCTTGCTGACGAGCTTGGGCGAGATGTAGGAGTTAGTCTGGACTCGTCTCCAGATTTAAGCTCTCCACTTCTTTCAACCGTTTGTGAGGCGGGACGTACTCCGTCCTGGCGGGTCTATAATATTTAAGTCGCTGTACCCCATAGCCCTCTCGCCTTTTCCGCCTGTACACTCTGAACAGAAAGGAGTAAAGAGGGGAGTAAGCTGTCCTCTAGAGCACTCCCTTTTATAAAAGGGAGGGGCTAGAGGACAGCCTACACACTGAACAATTTCTCACCCATAAGGGTGTAAATCAGCTGTCCCCAGACGAACACACATTTCCCATTGTTGGGTGCTATAAAGGGGTGCAGAGATAAGCAGCCTAAGGAAGGGTGCACTAAATGATACTTTAGAGGATGTAATGGTTGCACCCTCATTAAAGGGTACTATTTTTTCCATAGCACCTCTACGAATGCATGTTTGAAGGGTGCTCCACATTGATCCACCCCTGAAGCAAAAGCCTTGGATTGATGCGCGCCCTCTAAACTTTCATGCTGTGCGCCATTCCTAAAGGGTGCTGATCTCTGCACCCTTTCTAGCACCCAAAAAGGGTGTTCGTCTTAGGACAGCTGATTTGCACCCTTATGGATGAGGATTTGTTTAGTGTGCACTCCCCTTTTACACCCATATAGACGTGTTCGTGTTTAGAGTCCAGGGTGGAGAGAGAATAAGTGAAATAAAAGTGAGGAAGTAGCTACACTATTTTCAGTCTCTCTCTGTCTTCGTCTTCCCTTCCTTAACGTTATTCGCGCTGCCGTATAATCTACCATAAACCAACTAGCCCAGCAAGCAACCATCGTGGTTTACTTAGGTACACTCTAAACAGAAAGGAGTAAAAAGGGTGTAAACTGTCCTCTAGCGCACTCCCTTTTATAGAAGGGTGTACACTATGGAACAGCTTACTCCCTTCTCACTCCCATAGTGTACAATGGTGCTTAGAAACGAGGGGGCAGGAGGTAGAAAGAGATAAACGAATGAAGAAAGGTAATGTGCACAGGCCGGCATAGAGAACTGCAGCGCGCAGTCAACTGCATCCTGTGAGAACGGAGCAGTGGTTTCATTCCGCTTAAAGAAAGCTACCCTCTGGAACTCTAATCATTTAGCTCCCTTAAATTTTGATCAGTAGCAACTTCAAAAAGATCGCTTAATAGGTGAGAAATTAACATTTCCCAGCCTGCTTCAGGCGGCTTTTGTTATTTGCTGTGAGTGTCTGTCCCTCAGGCCTTGCAGGCGTTGATGCATTGGACAATGGTCTAAGTGCACGCGCAGAATAAATTACAGCGTTTAAGACAGAAAGGGGAGCAAGTTGGTGTTTAGACAATCTGGAGAAGAATTTAGTAAGCGGCGGCCCGACAGGGTTTGCGCAAAACGTTTGACACACGTAGGCGGGAAAACTGACGAGGCCGCGTATATTGGTAAATGTTTTCCGGGAAGGGTAGCTCCTCCTCGCCTTGCGGCTTATCGGGAAAACGCGCGCGATATCGCTCTCTATGGACGCTCTCGTCGTGTTATTTCTGGCGGGACGATAGAAGGACGCGGGGGGGGGGGGGGGTGACAGTGCGCATGGTAGTCGCAGAACGATCACCATTGGTTTCGGCGCACGCTACGCTAAACGCAGCCTGCTGGCCCGGCCTTACCAAGCCCCTCCTCGACGCATTAACAGTCGCCTCGGCAATCGGCATATTGCAAACAACTGTATCATCCGACCAACGCATTTTTAGCGTACCGTGCGCATCAAGATAGAAAACTGACCCATCCAACACCTGCACTTCCACTGTGAAGTGCGCAGTGAAGCCATTATAGGCCACCCGAAAGCTGAGTTCCCATTGTATGTTTAAGCAGAATTAGATGCGCAAGAGCCGCTTGCTGGGAAGCGTTTCAGATTTTGGTTATTCCGAAAGGGGGGTAAACGGATACCCAGGAAAAGCTATTTCTACATCTAAGCAGAATTTCCTGCGTAACACCTACCCGAGGGAACGTATCAGCTGCTTTTTGCCAAAAAGAAAAGTAAATTGAGAAGAAAGTAAGTATAACCTCTGACGCGTCCAGGCAATGTACGCCGATAGGCATTTATTCGGCCTGCAGAGAATACTCCAGCGTTATCTATCATAACCTTAATGAAAGAGTACGTTGCTTCACCGACTTTTCCGGGTATGAGCGCAAACCATTCGTACTCGCCTGCACACGGAAAAGCAAGGCGGACTCTGAGCACTTTGATGAAAACACGCGGTGGTTCTCTCTCTTACAAGAACTAGACAAACCTCGGCAAGCGAGGTGTAAGGTAAGTTTGACGTCATGACATCGGAAATGGAACGAGTTGCGAAGCCAAGCGGCACTCCTCTGAGAGAAGCACATTTGGAGTGGTTCGCTCGGCTTGCAAGTTTTGTCATTTGCCGAACAGGTAATGACGCCGCATCTGCAACGCAGTTTTGTATCGACAAGGTTCACGCGTACTAAACGAAACATCTCGCGCAAAAGTGCTGTTCAGGAGGTGGAAACAACCACATATCACTGAAGTGACAAATTGCGGTTGCTGAACTGCGACACGCAGACCATGGAACATTCTGATGAAGGCCGTTCCACGGCCGGAACGTCAATAAGTTGTTTCAATTGTTTCAAACGTTGGTCTACCTTTTTTCTCTCCAAGTGACCGTGCCCAGACGATTTCCTTTTCACAGGATTATATATATATATATATATATATATATATATATATATATATATATATATATATATATATATATATATATATATATATATATATATATATATATATATATATATATATATACTACACACACACAAACACAGGGTGTCCCAGCTATAACATGGACCAAGATATTAAAAAAAACCTACGCGTTCTTCATAACTGAAATCGCGTGGATGCTGTTAGGGTTTACCTAAAGTTTCAGTACAATTTCTTGCTAATCTTACTTGAATAATTGTTTGAGATAAATTAATTAACTTTTTAAATATAGCTGGAAACGTTCAGGTGTCGATAGAAAAGTTTTGGAGCTTCACAAATATTGCCCCAGCACTTCCAACGAGATGGCCTTAGCGTGGCCGTTTTTATTCGGGAAAAAAGAACTTTATCCGCGGAGTTTAGAAAAATACCACGTGACAGCGCGCTCCGTACGCCGCTTGTGCCGCAGTTACAGCGCTCTCTTCCGTGATTTCTAAACAAACATCGCCAGCGCCGCGTCTTCTCTTCGCTTACTAGAAAGGGCTTCTATCTTTGCTCGGCTCTGACGTACCCGGCTGCGGCTGGCAACGCATTCTGCATTCTGCTAGCGTGAGAGCGCAATTATCGCCGCAGAAACGGGAGCTGGCTTTCAACTGCCGCCCGAACCCACTGGCGTATATCTTGGAACCAACCACAACGCGAAGCTCTGTTGTGTGCAGCAGCACGAAAGGCGCGAAGCGAGTGATGTTTTTTTGCAAATGACGGATGAGAGCGGTGTAACTGCGACGCGTTCGGGCGCGGAGCGCGCTGTTAGGTGGTATTTTTTAAACTCCGCGGGCTTTGGTTTTCGCCCAATTAAAACGGCCACGCTAAGTCTCAAAAAGTTTTTAAGAAAGTTTGAAAAGTTCTTAAGGCTGGGTTGGCAATGTACGAAAAAAACTTGGTGAATTTTAACGTTCAATTCGGCCTCCCGGAAACGTCAAGTACTGCGCTCATTCACCACGTCTGTGTTCTAATTGCTGGAATTTACCTTTATATTTAATAATTACGTGACAACTACTGCACCTGTTTACGTGTCTATGAGTGCCCTTGTAGTACGCTGCGCTAATCTCAATTGTTAACGTGACTCAAGACGCACTTCACATCACTGTCATCGTCCGCTGACTCTGTTGGTTTCGTCTCTTGGTTGCGTTCACAAATCGCGGCTACACAGAAAACAGGCACAGTTCAACGCCTCGCGCACTAAGCTCTTACAGTGAACGTAATCGGATAAGAATAAGTGTAGACAACGTCTCAGTAACTTCCTCGCTCACTCTGCACGCAACTGTTTGGAGGTTGTGCACATACATCCGGTTCCTCGAACCAGAGCCGCCTGAAATCGCGGCTTTAGCTCGAATATATCGTTCACTAGACGCGGGACAGCGTTGGGTCACGTCGCGAAAGAACATTTTTTTTTGTTCCCGAGAAATAGGTTATTGCGATGCTTGCTTCGATGGAACAAAGGGATTGCCACAGGAGCTGCAATATCGCCGTCGCTCGCTCATAAGAGCACTCGTGACTTCATGAGGGTGTCCGGCCTGAGGTCATGCAGGGGCGTGCACACGGGACATGGAGTGGACTGCAATCGTAGTATCTGCACTCGTGCTCGTTCGATACGCCCGCCTGCACTCCATAGGCCACATCGATTGGCCTGTTGGGATAACAGTTACACCGCCTACTTGCACCGGGGACATCCGCACTTTCATCGTTTGTCAAACGACAGACACGCTGGTGTCTCTCAATGCACGAGCCTGGTACAATTCCCCGCATCTTCGGAAGAAATTTTATTTTTATTTGATAGCTCGATGATGTCATCCGGTATTTTTGGCACCACTGCTGCTGGTGAGCGCCGGCGCCGGGTTTATTTATTTATTTATTTAGTTATTTATCATGCACACTTTCAAGGCACATATGCTCTACAGAAAGGAGTGGCGAGTTCATTACAATTGTTTGCAGAACAAAAAAAAAATAAATACTTTAAGGCACTTTCAACCGCTATCTTGAAGTGAATGGCATCACAACTGAAGACTGTGGAGGCGGGAAGGCGGTTCCATTCGGTAGCTGTTCTTGGCAAGAAAGAAGAATGGAACGAATTAGTTCGCCAAGTTGACACTTCAACTTGCCCATGAGCCACATACTTTGGCGTTAAAAATAGTTTGAATACATTAGCATGCTCTGTTTATGTGTTTATTTGCATTTTTACAATACAGCGCATCGCTTCTTTCGATTCCACCTACACTGAGTGCCCTTTTTATAGCGGTGGTATACTTGGGTTCGTTATATCCGACGTCAACACATAAGTTCGTTATATTGTGGAGGGGCGATCCACATTTATCTGATGTCCCGATAGCCGCGGCTGGTGAGCCGGCGGAGCGGGCTGTTGACGTTGCTGGCCAGGCCGGTTGCCGAAAACGTTCTGATCAGCGCGAGCGAGCTCTTCTTCTTCATAAGCGCCGCTGGCGATGCCAGCGCCGCTACAGATCTCCCCTCCCCCCCCCCCCCCCCTCAGCCCCACCTAACGCGATGCGCGATAAACGAAAAAAATAAATAAAACGGTATGTACAAGTTTCTACATGCTAATGAAGTTCAGGTCAGAGTTCGTGAAGGCCACCGGGCGGGAAAAAGGAAACTCAGCCGGTCGAGCCTGGCTGCTCGACTACTGATCCGGAGTTCCCGGGTTCGAACCCGACCGCGGTGGCTGCGTTTTTATGGAGGAAAAACGCTAAGGCGCCCGTGTGCTGTGCGATGTCAGTGCACGTTAAAGATCCCCAGGTGGTCGAAATTATTCCAGAGCCCTCCACTACGGCACCTCTCTCTTCCTTTCTTCTTTCACTCCCTCCTTTACCCTTCCCTTACGGCGCGGTTCAGGTGTCCAACGATATATAAGACAGATACTGCGCCATTTCCTTTCCCCCCAAAACCAATTATTATTATTATTCGCAAAGGGCGAGGGGAGCCAAAGGATGAGAATGATGATGCACAAAGGGGTGGTAACAATGTGCTGGTCAAACCGTCAAAGAATCGTGCAGGGCGTCCGGAGTCCGAATGTGCGGCTCAGGCGGGCGACCCTCGCTCTGGCGCCGCGGCCTAGCTTTCGGAGGGCGTCGAGAGACGCGTGGTGGCAGTTGACGGCAGCTAGGCGTGCTGCGGGCCGCGAGATTCTCGTAACTGCTGCCGGGCGGAGCGGCCCTGTACCCAGGCAGGCGGCTACAGGAGGCGCCAGTGAGGTGCGAGCTAGGGGAATGGCTGAGGTGGACTGCATGTGACTGGGACACGCGCACTGCCAGCCGTGATGGACTTGAACGCAGCGGGCGGCCGCACGAGCGGCGCCCTTGCCTCTGGCGGCGAGCCGTTCATGCAGGAGGGCGCCGGCGAGGTAGCGGCAACCGGAGGCGCCCTCAGCACCGCGACAGCGACCAGAGGAACGTCCGTTGGTCTGGTCAGCTTGGGAATCTTGCTAGACGACGGCTGACGACGCTGCAGCGTGGTTGGAAACTGCACCTGCAGTGGGTGAGAGGTTGTGTGCGGTGGGCTCGCGTTGAACCTGCTCGTGACGACGACCGAGCCACTGGTGGCAGGCTTCTTTGAAGACGCGAACGCCGGTGGGGTGCAAGAAGGGCTCACATCAGTGGCCTGGTTTAACTTGAATACAGGCGCTGGCAGTGGCGCAGGGTCCTTGTCAGGCAAAATAGAGCTGGAGACAATCACCATGATTGGTACTGCTGACACCGAGTTGGCCTTCTTTACGTGCATCGTGGGGCATTTAGCGCATTGCGGACCTTTGGAGGAGCTGGGGGTGATGGTCTATGGTTTATGGGGGTTTAACGTCCCAAAGCGACTCAGGCTATGAGAGACGCCGTAGTGAAGGGCTCCGGAAATTTCGACCACCTGAGGTTCTTTAACGTGGTCTGACATCGCACAGTACACGGGCCACTAGAATTTCGGCTCCATAGAAATTTCACCACCGCGGCCAGGATCGAACCCGCGTCTTTCGGGCCAGCAGCCGAGCGCCGTAACCACTCAGCCACCGCGGCGGCGTAGCTGGGGGTGAGGCTAGCGGGCTTGGGTTTTGCTCGAGAGCGAGGCTGGTGCTTGGCCAGCTGCTTGCGGCGGCGAAAGCGGGTCTGCAGCGTCGTAGAGTGGCAGCGGACAGGAGGAGACGCCGAAGTCCGAAGGAGCGGGCGGAAGGAAAGACGAAGCAGCTTGGCTAGGGAATGCTGCCAGGGGTGCTGAGTCGAGTGGCGCCGGAGCTTCTGAGTCGGGAACAGCAGCGCAGAGAGCCGGCTTGAGCTCCAAGCCAAAATACGCCGTCAGGCCCTTCTTGAAATCGGCGCAAATGTCAGGGCCAGGAGGCGGCAACCGCAGCTTTGCCAGGAGACCGGGTTGGAGTTGGCGGCTGGCGTGCTGATAGCGCAGCAGCTGATTGGACACATAGTTGACATGAAAGTGGGAGTCCAGCAGTGCCAGCCACAAAACGGGGTCCCTGGCATAAAACGCCGGCAGGCCTGGCAGCCGAGGAAGGAAGGAGCGCTGATACGGCTGGAGGAGATCACCGCGTGCGATGGTATAGGCGCGTACACGGTGGCGAGAAGTTGCCGAAGTCCGGCTGCGAACAGCGGGCGTGCAGCGGCAAGGCCAAGTGGAGGGACAGGACGGGCAGGAGCGCAGAGCCGGTGGGAGCGGCGTTGCGTGCGTCGGGGCTGTCGTCCGGTGTCACCAGATGTGGAAGGCGATTCACATTAATTTTTTTTGAAAGCGAAATTTATTCCCCCAGGGCATAAATGATGGGTGAAGGTGTGATGAATGATCTAAATGAATGGAAAAAGGTTAGCTAATTTGATGAAGTCCAGTAGTGAACGATGGTACGGTCCCTGTGTCTAGGCACTGTATGAAGAAGGGTTGCTTGGTGAAAAACCTGCTACCATTTATTTGATGTCCCGCTAGCCGCGGCTGTTGAGCCGGCGGAGCGGGCTGTTGACGTTGCTGGCCAGGCCGGTTGATGATGATGATGATGATGATGTTCTCAGGCTGAATGGCACGTGCTCACGGCGGGGGATCGGCCAGGGCGCAATGCTAACACAAACGCACACATGGGTAAGGAGTGGAGTAAATGAATAATTTTGTGACGAAGACTCAATTTGGATTAAAAACGGCGATAAAAAATAGAAATGAAAATGCTGTGAATTCACATTCTAGCATAAAAATCTACCTGATGCAATTCTATATATCCGTGAATAAAATCGCACACTGGTTTCAAGGCACATACATCACTTGGTGCTTGCCGCAAAAAGAGGAGGATCAGAATGGACAGAGGTAGCCCCATTCGCGCTAGGGGTGGTGGTGGTGGTGGTGAAAAGTCTTTATTGAATGAAAGATGTGAGGCTGTCTAAAGAGCCCCGCAATGGGTGGAGTCCTTATTCCGGAACTCCATTGGTCGAAGCCGCCAGCTTAGCCCTCTTGACCAAAGCCTTTTGGGACTGAAGGTCCGAACAGCCAAGCAGGGCCGCCTCCCATTCCTCTCTGGTAGGGTTGGGGTGGGGGGAGAGAGCTGAGTTGCGCTGGCAAGCCCAAACCATGTGATAGGTGTCAGCCACCTCCCCACAGTGTTTGCACCTGCAAACACCCACATAATGAACACCCACATAATGACAAGGTCGTCCTGGCCTTGGACATGAAAGGAGCCTTCGACAACATCAAACACAGCTTCATACTGACACACCTCAATGAAACCAACTGTGGCCGCAACATTTTCAAGTATATCAAAGACTTCCTGACCGATCGAGCCGCACTAATCCGAATCCAAGAGGCAGAATTTGGTCCGTATCAAATGGGTACGCGGGGGACACCACAAGGCGCTGTGCTATCTCCCCTACTCTTTAATTTGGCGATGCTCCATCTCCCGGACCAGTTGAATAGTATCGAAGGCATATGGCATGCGCGCTAGGGGGTTCTTCAAGTGCCGAAAGCGTTCTGATCAGCGCGAGCGAGCTTTTCTTCTTCATCAGCGCCGCTGGCGATGCCAGCGCCGCTACAATATCAGAGATCACATACTTAGGTTCGTTATAAGCGAGGTCAAAACACGGAAGTTCGTTATATCCGAGGCGGCCACATATGACGGCGTTCGCCATTAACCGCTCGCACTGACCCTACTAATGTTAACGCATTAATAATCGAAGCAAACTCTTTTATAAAACTGGACACTGCTGTGAAGTCGGAGACTTGCGAGAAACACTGAACATGCATTGAAGAAGCCAAGTGACTGAAACACGGCAGATCAAAATCGCTAAACAATAGTAGTAATTAATAGGATAATAATGATTAGTAATTTTTTTATGTGGAACAGTTTCATTTGCGTTATGGTGCCCGCTGTATAGCGGTAAGGCTAATTCGATTTCGCGACATTCTTCGACGTGCTCGCGAAATCCCAGTACCCGCGGGTGTTTTTGTGTTTCGCCTCGAACAAACCTTTCCAATTACGCGGCCGGGAAACAGGTTAACGCAGCTGTGTGTTCGCTGCCGCGTAATTGGACGGGTCTTGGGAGTGGCGGCGCTCACGAGTGCTGCACATATGGTTGGCAGCGTAGTCCACTCGTCTGGGGTAAATCGGAAACGTGACTCTGGTGCTTCGCAGGTGGTGACTCTGTCGAAGAAGGAGTGCGGGACAAGAAAATCATCACGCTTTTGCGCCGGAACAGTAAGTATGTCAACTCTGGGCGGCCAACATAAAGACCGTCGTGGCAGTGTTGTAGGAGGCAGAACTGGCGCCAGAGGGCGCTGGTGTAGTTAACGAAGTCGTTCCCTCTCGAGAACTCCTTCTGAGTGCGCATTCACGGAGTCCTGATCATGAAGATGTGATCCGGCGTCTGATCAAATCATAAAAAAAACCTGATCGGATGCTGCCAGGTCTGCGGCTCTTACAGTGCTTACTAAGTCTTCGTGTGACAGAATGCTTCTGTAGTAAACATTTGGCAAAACGAAAACAATGAGAACGATTGGGTCGAACACTAGGCGAGAACAAACAAGTTTGCAATGTGAAAATTGTCTCTTCGAAATTTTCGGAGGTGAACGCGTTGAGGCTTAAGCGATGTGGTTCCTGTTGGAAACGTATCTGGAGTTCGCACTGCAGCGATCGTATATTACTGCCATTTCTTTCCTCGAAATGCTGCTTCTGCTTCTGCTGCTGCTGTTGCTGCTACTGCGCTCTCGACCACAGCGCAGCGCGTGCTTAAACGCTCCCGCGGTGGGCTAAGCATGGCTCGTGTGTCTGTGCCCGTTCCTCCAGCCAAAGGACAAGACGCGTCCTCGGCGCAGGCTTCGACTGGTGAGTGTAAGGGACCGCGTTAATACTACTCTCTAAGTGTACGTTCGGTGTGCGTATACACTGCATCTTGCGTACGACCTGCACAAGTCCCACCTTTTGTGGCATGACGTTTGTCCTCTTTAGTTTGTCTTTGAATGCGATTGCCCGTAGCTGACTGAACACAGTGCCAACGATGCTAGCGGACCATGTATCGAACCTTTTGACGTCATGTCGTCACTTGCGGTGTAAAACACGCTCCTCGCTTTACAGAGCTTCTGAACGAATGTCCAGAGCTCCCCAGGATCTCCGGAACATAACGCGGCGTAGACCTCGGTGATGGGCGCAATTAACTCATGTTCGCCAGAGACTACTACGTGAGAGCATGCTTTCATGTCGGCGGAATTTTATTGAACGAATATAATCGTCGTTCATTCGGTAGATGGAGGGGAAAAAATCGGAACTAGGCAGAAAAACTTGAGCATCCGTCACTCATGAGGGATGAAAACATGGGACATTTGGAGAAATGGATGACCACTTACCACTTTTCTCCCGAGTAACAACTGCATTCTCCCCGAGACCAAAGCTGAGTCCGGTCGGCTTACTAACAATGGAGGTTTACTTTGTGTGACATCATTTTCAGCAAAGCTCACTGTTCGTTCGTGAGTATGTATGCCATTGATTTTCGCACTGTATGCTCATTCATACATCTGCCTGCAGCTCCTGTAATCGAATTGCGAGAGTTAGCGTCAATAAATCCTGCAGTTGACTCTTGAACTACCTGTTCGCTGGATCCGTTGGGCTTAAACCGCAAGTTATATAGCAGTGCAGTTTTCTCTCTATAGTGCTCCTCGTAACTTGCAGTTTTCTCTGCTATAGTGTTTCTCGTAAATTGTGAGAGAATAGGCTTTCTTCTGATTTCTGCATAGCAAACTCGCCGCTCTCTTTGAGGGCTTGCTCCAACTATCAGTTATTTTTGTTTAATAATAATAATAATAATTGGTTTTGGGGAAAAGGAAATGGCGCAGTATCTGTCTCATATATCGTTGGACACCTGAACCGCGCCGTAAGGGAAGGGACAAGGGAGGGAGTGAAAGAAGAAGGGAAGGAGGAGGTGCCGTAGTGGAGGGCTCCAGAATAATTTCGACCACCTGGGGATCTTTAACGTGCACTGACATCGCACAGCAC